>NW_024749779.1:4859259-5231759 GCF_018991925.1 Homarus americanus
TATAGGGGAGGGGACAGCGGTAAAGGGTGAGGGGGGGAGCGGTAAAGGGGGAAGGGAGGAGCAGTAAAGGGGGAGAGGAAGAGCGGTAAAGATGGAGGGGAGGAGAGGTAAAGGGAGAGAGGAAGAATGGTAAAAAAGGAGGAAGACTATAAGAGAAATATAACAAAAGAAAATGAAGAAGGAAAATGGAAAGAGGGAAGAGAAGGAAAAACGGATGAAGAGAGTGGTGAGGGGTCGACCAAACAGGAAGGAAGGAAGGAAGGAAGGAAGGAAGGAAGGAAGGAAGGAAGGAAGGAAGGAAGGAAGGAAGAAAAACAATGGAATGGTCGGTAAGAAGGAGAGAGAATGAGGAGTCAGAAGAGAGGAAGATGGGGAATGTGATATGTGATGATGGGGAGTAAAGCCAATGTGATGAAGACGACATGGGATAAACTACAATAAGAGTAGATCAAGGAATGAATGACAAGTTAAGGAGAGAGAGAGAGAGAGAGAGAGAGACATTTCATCGGAGGTTACCCTGTAGAGTCTTTCAGCGTCGGTGACCCATCCTAGAATTTGATAAATCTTCTCCTTATCCAACCACACTCGGGCGCTCTCCCAGACGATTTAGTTAAGGAGGTCCATTTGTCTATATCATTTCACACAAAATTGCTTAAGATTCTGTCCTATCATTTTTATTCTTATGTTCCTTTGTCTCTCATTATATCGTATTTTTCATTGTCAAAAGGTCTCTGTCTTTCTTGTAACATGTCTCATTATCTACCAGATGTACATTTTATCATGGGGTCAGTGGTTGTTGGGGGTGAAAGAATCTTCACAAGCTAAAAATTCAGTGTTTGCTACCCCCCCTCCCCCTCCTCCCTCACTCATCTGTACCTCCACTCACAGCTCAGGACCTTCTGTCACATGTATATCAACAGAAGCCGCTGAGACACTATGCGGAATATTCATCACTCGATCCTTTATGAACCAAAACCCAGAACTCTTCCATCTCTGCCTCACTTGAGTGTATTCAGAACTTACCTCTAGCCATAAGGGGACATCCGAATTCAACTCAGCTGTGAAATGGGTACCTAACTTTACAGGTGGGGAAAGGAAGGCGGTCGAGTGCAGTGGCTACAATTCTGCTTAGTATACTGTACAGATTTTATAACTGCACTGCCCATAACGGTACACTGCTGGTACACTAAAGTAGAATCGACAAAATCAATAAAAATTACAAACACAAAAGGAAGGTGAAACTGAAAATAGGGAAGGTGAGGTAGTGGTAATAGGGAAGGTGAGGTAGTGGTAATAGGGAAGGTGAGGTAGTGGTAATAGGGAAGGTGAGGTAGTGGTAATAGGGAAGGTGGCGTAGTGGTAATAGGGAAGGTGAGGTAGTGGTAATAGGGAAGGTGAGGTAGTGGTAATAGGGAAGGTGGCGTAGTGGTAATAGGGAAGGTGAGGTAGTGGTAAGGTAGTGGTAATAGGTGAGGTAGTGGTAATAGGGAAGGTGAGGTAGTGGTAATAGGGAAGGTGAGGTAGTGGTAATAGGGAAGGTGGGGTAGTGGTAATAGGGAAGGTGGGGTAGTGGTAATAGGGAAGGTGGGGTAGTGGTAATAGGGAAGGTGAGGTAGTGGTAATAGGGAAGGTGGGGTAGTGGTAATAGGGAAGGTGAGGTAGTGGTAATAGGGAAGGTGAGGTAGTGATAATAGGGAAGGTGAGGTAGTAGTAATAGGGAAGGTAAAGACAAACATCAGATGCAGGTGCCGCCAGCCCAGGAAGCAAGAGGAGGAACAAAGAAGTGTTATACGCACGAGGCACACATTAAAGGGAGGGGGCTTCTCTGGCGGACAAAAACAACCTGATGAAACAATCTGATAAAGCTGGGAATTAAGACACGCGGAACAATGAGAGAGAGAGAGAGGTCAAAGTATCTGACCATAGTTGACCTTCCTACAGTTTCTGCCTTGAATAAATATGATAGCCGACAGTGAATCCTGATCCGTGTATTCATAATATTTGATGAAACATATGACGACAAAAAGACCTAAATTTATGTGCAATTTTCTAACATGTAAACGATATAATAATTCCCTCTTTACACCTTTGTTAAATACGACCTTTGGTATATTAAATAAGCCGAGAGGTTACACGGGTACAGATGGTATACAATACTTGTTTTTAATATGTTTGACAGGAGGCATTTATATAATGTCTATGAGGCCAGAAAATCCCCAGTATTATGTCAAGTAAGCCATTAAGTTGACCCCTGGTATATAAATTCATCTTGATTGATAGTCATGACACAAGTGGTTCTTGACCCTATACACACATTTAAGATCCGGACACACACACACACAAAACACACATATGCTCCTCAGCGTTAAATAAAACAACTAATATTCTCATAAGATGTGAAACGAAGGTCAACTGATGGTAAAACATATAAGGCATTATGTTATGTGGGAAAAATTGTGTTGCATTTGATTTCACTTTTTTCACATCTCTGAAGACATCTTGCGCATCATAAACTCATAAACACAAGAGATTCAACAATAATGATGGAGATAATAGAGTGATAGAATAATAATGATCAATGAATGAGTGAAACATTAAGTCATTAGTGAAAACATAAAGCATGGTGGTGGTATTATATTAGACCCTGAAGTTGATGCCATATAGTGAGAAATTTATCCTACAGTAACAACTCAAACACAATGAAAGTTATATTGAGTCACAAGAGGAAGAAAACAACAAAATTATTTCCCACAACAAACAATAACATACAGTAATGTTGTCTAGCGTACAAGAGGCCCCTCACCCTTCTTGTCAGCCACATCCCTCCCACCTCCGCCCTTAACTACACCACCCGACCACCACACAAACACCAAGACACATAATGAACGTCATCACTGGCTACTAACACAAATAAAAACGTAGGGAGGAACGCAGCCTCAAGCAGTGGAATATTAACATGGGGAACAAAAGACGCCCTCAGTCCTTTGTTAGGGGCGACCGTCTCCTCTTTGTTGTGGTTGGTGTACCTAACAGGGTCCTGCCACGCCACCTAATTATATATGTTATAGCTCCTCGGGGTTATAGATCCTTGGGGTTATAGATCCTCGGGGCTACAGATCCTCGGGGCTACAGATCCTCGGGGCTACAGATCCACGGGGCTACAGATCCTCGGGGCTACAGATCCTCGGGGCTAGTTATTGGCAATTGAGAAAACAAGCCCTTTGATCTGTCTTTTCCAGAGTTTGGTTATCTGTACAAGACACATTATGAGATCTTTATCACATACAGATTAAGAACTATAAGATGGTTTGGTTTATTCAGATAGTTGGCCTCTTATTTGTTCTCGTCTCATCAGGAGTCACGTGAGAGGCTTTTGAACCTATGTCTGGGTAGGATGTTAAACCAGCTCTAAATATTATCTTCTGAATGTGGTTCTTGTGCTGTATCTATCAATCAATTTATTCTCTTATCGATCATGTCTCTCTCTCTTATCGATCATGTCTCTCTCTCTCTCTCTCTCTCTCTGAATATGTTCCTCACAATTTCGTCAGCTATAAGGGTGAAGAATGAGACCAGACTTCAAGGGCAGGGAGAGCTGGCGATGATGAAATATTGAGGGAAATATGACAAAAATAGTGAGTGTGGTGATATTGCGTGATGACAGACCCCGTGTGTGAGTGTGAGTGTGTGTGTGAGTGTGTGTGTGTGTGTGTGTGTGTGTGTGAAATATATACACTGCACCTGTAATTTTAATCGCAAGTCTGTATGTTTATTCTGGTATATATTTCCCTATAAACTTTCTACAATTATTAATCTTGACCACATCGACGACTGACACGACACTCATACGCCAATACCAAATATTTGAGATTATTAGGCCAATAAACCTTCCAAAAACGAATAGTACACAGTTTCACATTATATTTCCTCTCTGGTATTACACATTTTATTCGTGGTGTGAAAATAACTCCAGGTATTTGCTGAACTTCAATGACAAGAAAGTAAATTAAGGATAATGTTTTGGAAGAAGGGATTTGATATGACGATGTATTCATGGAGGAGACAAGAGGGTGATCGTGTTCTACCCTAAGAGCTGTGGTGTGATATTCATAGATATAGAAAAAAGGAGAAAGAGATACAGATAATGATAGCTATATAGATAGAAAACAAAGAGAGATAGATAAAAAAACAAGAGAGAGAGAGAGAGAGAGAGTAAGAGAGAGAGAAAGAGAGTAGGCAATCATCTCCTCCTCAAAACACGGGTCGTCGTGGGTGTTTGACTCACTCAGCGGGTAGTTCACTTCTCGTTAGCTGAGGGGCGTCACCCCCCACCTCTCTGTGTTCCTTGGCACCCCTCCGCCCTCCCGTCTGTTGTGGCGTGCCAGCTGTCACTCGCGGCAACACCTGTCTTAACAGCCAATTGCACTAATGTCATGCCTTCCCCTCTCATATCTAAGGACGGCGTCAACCAGTGTGATGGTGATCGTGTCTCCAGTATTATACAGTATATCGTCATTTTCTCAGGGACCAAATCCGTTATTGGTCAACTGTAGAGCAAGATTATGATATATTAACAAATTGCGAGCAGGTCCCACAGGCATGACGATCAGTTAAGAGCAATGTGGATATACCAAAATGAATACTAAGCCTATTTTAGATACTGTATGCTCGACCGTCTTCACTCCTCCAATTTCCAGCCGAGTCGATCGGGGTTGAGTGACCGTTAGAACAGTAAGCGCTGTTGACTCCCTAACAGCTTCAATGACTGCAAGTTCCGGGTAAAGGAGTGAATAAGAACTTGATTTAATATGGCGTTGTTTATAAGAGCAGGAATGTCAACAGTGCCCCTTCACGAAAACGGTGTGAGTCATCTGCACCGTGGTGATGACGGCCACACACTGCGTCTATATCAACACACACTTAATCTTTGTTAAGACTACCAAGAGGTGCAGTATTTCTTCCGCCATAATGTGATCAATATAACAGCACTGAATCACCAACTCTTTGAATTCAAAATAGTTTCAGATTCCTTTGCATTTATTAACAGTTACGTCAGAGTTATGAGCTTGTCTGTATGCTTCATCTTCATCAAGCAACAACTGTGAGGACTTACTCCTTTCACGTGGGTTAGGTACGAATGGTCGAGGTTTGGTTGAGATTTTGAGAATTTACTACGGTGAGCGGGACGTGCTGGGCCGCAATTTCAGCACATAATGGATCTAGTGGTCAGGGTGTGGGCTGTGAAGGTCTGTCCATCACCAGAGGAGGGGAGTAGATTGCATCGAAAGGGAGGGAGGGAGGGAGGGAGGGCAAGCTGTAGATGAGAGTGTGGGGAAGCATTCTGAACAGGCGAGGAGAGATGATACTGGGGGAGGAGAACCCGAGTGAAAACTTGAGAGTATGGTTGAATATGTGAAGCGGGGAACAGTGTTGTGGCTGGAGGGTGGTGAGGAGGGTGAGGAAAGCTGCTGAGAGGGAAATTTGTGATAGATAACTGGGGTAATATTAGAGAATCATAAATTATAGATGAAAAAGAAACACCAAAATGGCCAAGAGAATAAAACGTGGTTGATAAAAGATTGAGCATTTCGGTAACGTATTACGATAACGAGGCTATAAGTGCGGCAGGTAAGTAACTTGTAACAAGGTAACAATGTGCTTTGAGAGTAAGAGGTATTACTGAAGACGTTATAAGGTAGAAGGAGCTCAAGTATGAAAACATTGCAGGTAGAACATGTAACACAGACACAGGAACGTTCACATCATGAGGAGACGACATTCTTAATAAAGAAACCATAAATGAGAAAACCAAACTCACAACAGACAACAACCCACTAGAAACATCACACTACATAACCAACATCTTGAGTAGATAGTATGAAGGTTTAGGTAGCTTTAACATTCGACTCATCTCGGAGTTATTGTAAGCAGTTATCCCTCAGCACGTTAAACACACCTTACCATGTCGTCCTTCACATGTTACAATGAAAAAAAATATTAATAATATAAACAATAGAAGATTTTGGGGGGTGATGAAGGTTTCTTTTTAACATTAGTTTCATTGTTTTTAACCTACACTGCTGGTTATATCAGGCGTGTGCGTGACTTCCTAGTTGACATAGCGCTTGCCTCTATATCAGGTTCGCTGCCACACATCCAGGTCACCCCCAGTTCACCCAGACATGAAGAAGTACCAAACACAACAGCTGGAGGGAATGGAAACGTTAGAGTAACAGAGTCAAATACATTCCCTCCTTTTGGTCCGAATAAAGGCTTTAGTCAGCCGTGTGTTGTATACGCATTACCCCGAATGGTCCATCAAGCCAACTGGACGCAGGTTTTACAGGCGATACTAAACGGGGAATATTCTCTTCCTCAGGTTACAGTTGCCAGGCGGGGAGGAGGAAGAAGGAACATCTCTAGAAAAACATTCCCAGTAACTTTCTGAATAATCACTAAGCTTCAGGAAACACGTGCAGCTAGTTCAGCATTTACTAGACCTGGACGGAGTAGTTTCTAATGAACTTGTTCCAGGAATCCTCGACGTCCGTCCAGTGATGTGGTGAGGGGGAAGTCGGATCAGCGAGGGGGAGGAAACAGGTGGGTGAGGGGCAGACGGGTCAGTGAGGGAGAGACAGACGGGTCAATGAGGGAGAGACAGACAGGCCAGTGAGGGAGAGACAGACAGGTCAGTGAGGGCGAGACAGGCAGGTCAGGGAGGAAGAGACAGACAGGCCAGTGAGGGAGAGACAGACAGGTCAGTGAGGGAGAGACAGGCGGGTCAGTGAGGGAGAGACAGACATGTCAGTGAGGGAGAGACAGACAGGTCAGTGAGGAAGAGACAGACAGGCCAGTGAGGGAGAGACAGGCGGGTCAGTGAGGGAGAAACAGACAGGTCGGTGAGGGTACAGGGGCAAGGGGAGGTCAGTGGGGACAGGAGCAAACCAGTGGGAGCAAGGGCAAAAGTGGGTCAGTGGGAGGCAGGTCAATGAGGGCAGAAGCAGGTCAGTGGGGGGGTAGGGGGGGGGGTGCAGGTCAGCGAAACGGTGGTGAAGGAGACGGGGTCAGTGACAAGCAGGGAGGGGCAAGTCAACGAGGAGCTCCAGGTCAGTGAGGCAGAGCTAGACCAGTGACAGGCGTATGTGGGGTGTGTCATGATGGCACAAAATACCAACAACAAAACTGCATGTCACTGGGGGAAGGCGGAGGAAAACTGCTGCATCAAGACGTGAGGGGTGGTGTCGTAGGTTGGTAGTGGGGGAGTAGTGAGGAATGTGTGTGTGGGGGTGTGGGGGTGGGTGGGGGTGTGTGGGGAGTCCCGGTATTAAATTTTTTCTCCCCCAACATCAGAATGAAAAGCACCTGGGATTATTTACACAACAAAACAAAGGACGAGAAGGAATTCGACGAGGGAACGGACCCTGTGTAAGAATTAACTGAGCAGCGGGACAGAGGCAAGTCTTCATCTGTGAGTTTCCTTATAAAACATAAATTTAAGATCGAAGGTTATTTTCATCACACGGGAAGTTTGGTAATAGATTTTATTCTGTAAATAAATAACGACTTATCTCTACACGTTAAGTACAAATATTATAAACGTAAAAATAAAAGCCAAAAAAGTACCATAACAAACGAGGTGTAAGAGAAGTTTATTTCACGTGAATACAAAGTAGAACCTCGCGATCATAATTCAGAAGCGGGGACTGGGATATAACCTACAGTGCAGTCCACCAAAGGGCAGCAGGAGAGAGACCAAGAGATAACACAATTGAGAGATACAATATATGTGGGTATATATGCAACTGTGGTACATATTATGCTTAATCCCCCGAATAATATTATTATCGTACTCAAGAGGTCATCATATTCCGAGGGTTTAGACGCGGTGTACTCAAGAGATTATATCACTGTACTCAAGGGATCAGATATCCAAATCAGTGGACTAATTCATTATACTCAGGATGTTAGCATGATATTGAAGGAGGATTAAGTGAGGCCTCCGTCACAAACTAAAACTAAGGTTCAGGACAACATTCTACCCAGCAGAGTGTGAAGTGTAAAGTTTCTCTGGTTAAGATAAAAAAAGACTAATATAACAAAATAATGATCGTATGAAAACAATAATAAAAGACCAGTATTTAGTCTGATTACTGTAGGAAGACTCAGATCACGGAGGAACACAGCATTTCATTAGGTCACTTTATTACGGCCAGACTCCGGACTTGGTATAAAATTGTTGGACGTGGTTTACAGGACACCGAGCAGGAAGTAGAGTTGGGGGAGTAAGATAATTGTTAGGAATGTTAAGGTTGTTGTGTATAGAACTCTGTACTTCATCCTACCTAAGAGATATACGAAGAACTACACACTATGAAAATGTATTTATGTTTCTAAGCCTCTGTGACCGAGATCGTGACAGAGTTAAAAGATAAAACTAAATGGCAAATAAAATAAGATGATTAGTTCCCAGTGATAAATAACGATAAGTGCTGAGAAGGTTTAATAGGAATGACAAATACACAGATGTTATTGCAGAGGTAAAAAGTTAATGAGAAAGTGATACTGATAAAGCAATGGCGTGATTTAGACTCGGTGGGACGAATCAGTGTGCGTAGTCCATCAAATGAAAATGTCCTTTTGGTGAAAATTCAATTCTCCCCTTCAGTGGGTGCGAGTGGAAGCGTAGATATCCCGACTAAATATTTTTTTTAAGAGACTGAGCTGGAATTCCGTTACGCAGGGAAAATTGGAAAGAATAACGGAATCATAACCTCTGTTTTTTTGTTCTCGAATATATTCTCTCTGAAGTCTTTTTTGTTTTTGTTTTTTTTTATAATCAATTTTGTTACGTGGATCTAAATAAATGGAAAAAATCAACTAAAAACAAAATCACAATTTGTTTTTTTGTTTTTTTGTTCCAAGCTCATGTCATTTTCTCCCAACTAATGTTTATTCTTTATATTTTCTTTACATTGGGGATAATTTTATATCAGTTCGTTCATAAATGTTTCTTTCGTTGCTTTACCTCGTTAATATCTTTTATGTTAGATTCAGTCAATCCCTTACTGTCTGTTTAATCAAGTTCTATAAAAAAAAATACAAATTAACAAGTCATTTTTGCATATAAAGTCACCAACCCGCAGTGACAGAAAGACTACATAATGAGGATAAAACCAAACCTCGTGAACCATCTTTTGGTCGACTCTTCCCATACACTCGTGACTACTGCCCATTGTGCATTATCCTAGGGTGGAGAAATAAATCTGTCAAAATCATCCAGATCTGTCAAAATCATCCAGATCTGTCAAAATCACCCATATCTGTCAAATTCAAATTCATCCAGATCTGTCACGAGCATCCCAAATCTGTCAAAATCATCCAGATCTGTCAAAATCATCCAAGATCTGTCAAAATCACCCATATCTGTCAAAATCATCCAATATCTGTCAAATTCATCCAGATCTGTCAAAATCATCCAGAGTGTTTAACCTTGGGAGGAACAACACTGCTCACACACACACCACAAGCTGGACACTGTATAAGGTGAATTTATAATTCCCTATTCTTCCTATAAATGAGAGAATTTCCTTTGCAAGATACTAGCAGTGACTCAGCCGTGACAAGCCGTGTTGCTGTAAGGAATATAATTTATCGGACATAAAATTTCGACAAATTATTTTCCACTGTTTCTCGCGTCGTACTCTACACACACATTCAATAAATAGTATCTTTATGGACAGGTTCGATGAGTTTCAAAATAAACACTACGACTCCTGTTGTCTCAGTATAGGAGTTGTCAAAATTGTTCGTCAGTTGTGTCATGTTGATTGGATGTATACATATACTATAAAAGCAATTCGCGACAAGACATGAAAATGAAGTTGAGAGATTCTTTTCTTAGACGACAATTAACAAAAAAAAAAAATTCCTTACACAATAGTCAAGATAAAATCATCATTATCAGTGGTAACGTAATAAAGATTCTGATGATGGTCATTTGAACGTCATGTCTGGCAAGTATTGTAGTAAATATGAGACAAGAACGATATAGTTTTACCGAAAAGTGTGTATCCACTCTCCTCACCCTTTTAACTTTTTTTATTTCATGCACCATTTACATTTCCCTATTTTACATCATGCACCATTTCTATTTCCCTATTTTACATCATGCACCATTTTTATTTCCCTATTTTACATCATGCACCATTTTTATTTCCCTATTTTCCATCATGCACCATTTACATTTCCCTATTTTACATCATGCACCATTTTTATTTCCCTATTTTACATCATGCACCATTTCTATTTCCCTATTTTACATCACTAAGATATATAATGTTTGCCGCCACAGTAGAGGAGAAGCGTTACCACAGCTACAATTCTCATGGGTCTTATCTTTCTATTTCCCGTATTAATAAACTATTCAGCTCCTGTAAACACATTTTTCAGGAAGCTACACCAGGGTTGAATAATTCATCATAAATAACATTCCTGGATTTCCTGCAAAACTGTGCAATTCAGCTACACGGCGAGGGTATAAATAACACACACATACACGCACAAACATACACATACATACACACACACACACACAAACACTCCCTGCTCTTATATTTATTATCACGTTATACGACACAAACTCACCACAACATGCAACACCAACAAAACTTTCACCAACACAACCTACACCACCACAACCTACACTAACAACGATAAAACTCCCTCCTCTTCATTCGTCATGTTCATCACCTCAGAGACAATAGTTCCCCACAAAATTTTCTGTAGACTCGGCCATCGACTTGGAAATGAGCGAGGATGTGTGTGGGTCCACCTCCCTCTACAAAGGCTTCCTCTTGTTTGTAGTCTGTGGCCCGAGGGAAGAATTTTTTTTTTAACTCTCCCGTATACTGTGTTGACTTTTTTCCCTAAACTGGATATATGAAAACACATCCAGTTATTTAATACCATTTATGAGACGAGGGTAGAGGGTTAAAATCTCATCTGAATTACACATAGACTATAGTAACTAGATGGATTCTCTCCAGTTAAGAGAAATAAAAGATTTTAAGGAACGAATCTTGGGAGACTCGAGGTCGTGAAGCACAATAACTCCTTCAGAAGACATTGGTCGTTGACACACGGAGCAGTAAAGGAGAGTTATGAGCCAGGTAGACGAGAAAGTAATCTTAGAAAGTCGCATCTTAATACCACAAGTGTCCTCCTGAATCGATCTATGACGCTTTTAAATTTTCTTAATGCGCGTTCACGAGATGTTAGGTGGAGATGCTTGGTGATGGTGTGTGTGCGTTTATAGTCTTGTCTGGGTTTTACTCCAAGTTCATTCATGATTCTGATAACTGGATACGACCTTTCAGTATCCCCCCCCCCCCAAAAGGTAAAATTTGTATTCATGTTCATCTACGTGCACAATTACTTGCTTCTGCACGTGTGGTTATAGGTGCATCCGTGGGTCTGTGCATCCGTTAGTCTGTGCATCTGTGGGTCTGTGCATCCGTGGGTCTGTGCATCCGTGGGTCTGTGCATCCGTGTGTGTGTGTGTGTGTGTGTGTGTGTGTGTGTTTAGTATTTACGTATACAGATCTACACATATTCCAACAGGTTACTTTATATAGACACAAGAACAGCTTTTTTCATTTCCTAAAGTGTTTTCCTGAGCGAAATATATCATCCCACACCCCAGCAACTCGTGACTGCCAAAACTTAGTACCCGGCCTCCAAACCAGCAAGCCTATACCAGAATACCACTGAGAGTCTCCCGTACCACACAATAAAGTCTTCAGCAACACTTCAGACTCATACTATAACAAGTGTTCATTGTGGTAACTGTATGCAGAGAATCAGATCCTAAGATGAATATTGATCTCATAAGAATATATCCACACAAAGACAAAATGAAAGGTTATTGAAAGAACTAAACGTGATAAGGTTGAAGGTGTTGCCAGGGTAATAAATATTAATGGAACGATTAATATATAACAGAAGAAAAAAATATATTACAAAATGCAATAAGTCTCAATGACCAAACTGCCATGGGGTCAAATATTACCACCTACTGATATTCTTTACCGTCCGAGACATTGTAATCAAGGTATTTCTGACCCCCTCAACAGAGAGACGGACATATATACAGTAATAATGGACACCAGTTTCGTCGATGTCACCATGACCCAAAATTCATTCTCCAGAGAAAAAATTTCATGAAATAATTAAGTGCTTCCACGAATCCTGGACGACCTGCCAGAGATTCCATTTATCATCGTCCTTAAACTGAAGAGACTGGCGATAAAATTGCATTCATTATTTAAGAGGCAATAAAATAGCTCATCATATGTTGTGAAGGTAAAAAAAAGTTTTCTGTTTCGGATAAAATGTTTTCAAATCTTAAAGAACTCTTAAAGCTTTCTCGGACCAAGAGTAAGTGGCGTGATTAAAAAAAAAAGACTTCTGAAGAGTGTACAGTAGATGTGAATGTAAAGGTTACCCCTATGTACTGTATGTGTTTAAAACAAACAAACAAATCTACATTCAGTGTGTGTGTGTGTGTGTGTGTGTGTGTGTGTGTGTGTGTGTGTGTGTGCGCGCGTGCGTGATATCACTCCATTAAACCTACAAGTACTGTCACGACACAACCAAGTTCACCAGCAGCTAAATTTGGAACATAGAGACAAACACGACAACAACACGAGGGGGAGGGAATGAGGGAGAGGGGGAGGGAGAGGGGAAGGGGAAGGAGGAGGTGGAAGGGGGAATGGGGAAGACCATACCATAAGCTTTCTCTCTCTCCCATGTCGTGCAGCCAAGTTAAAAAAAAAAATAATGCAAATTAAATAAAAATATATAATCACGCGACAATATGGACTTAATTCAAATATATTCAGAAACATGGAAAGGCTATTAATAGTATCCAAACTCCCCAAAATATACTAGAATGTCAGAAAACAGCAGTAAGTTGAAACCACAGTGAAAGGGATTGCAGAGTTGTTTCTCTTTAAGCCTGATAGTCTACTTGGCGGGGCTTGTGTGTGTGTGGGGGCGAGAAGGAGGAAGAGGAGGAGGAAGGGCCGGTGATGAAGAGGTGGGGGGGGAAAAGGAAGGTAGTCAGGGAGGTAGGTAGTTGTAAAGGAGGAGGAGACAACGAGTGAGAAAATGAGACCACGAGTGAAAGTTTCGAGAATGAAAGCCCAAACAAAAATTAATTACTGTTGACGTATAAATAATTAGTGAACTTGAGGACAAAAAATTAAATAAAAAGGAAAAGTTTGTTTGGCCATTGGTAGAAAAGTGACAGACTGATAGACAGACAGAGACAGAAAGGCAAACAAAAGACAGGAGGCAGTTAGTTAAGACACTGACAGTCAGATAGACACACAGGATCAGGTAAGGTAACATTGCATATAGTATGAGGGTAAAAAACGCTACTTAGTATCGGACAAAACAAAAGTAGATGGTCGTGGTGAAGAACATGAGGTAAGGTGGAGGAGGAAGGGGTTGAAGGGGGTCTAGAAAGGGGAGGTAAGAATCCTGAAGGAGACACCGGGTAGAACTGAAGGGGAAAAAAAGGTGGAAAAGGAGATATGTATGAGGAAGGTTCTGAAGGAGTGTAGTTCTGAGGAGGAAGTGGAAGAGGAGGAGGAGTATGGGGGAAGACAAGAAAATGAAGGAAGAGGAGGAGAAAGAGAAGGAAAAGAAGGAGTGTACATAATCGTTGAAGGAGGCGTTGTAGGAGTGATGAGTTGAGGATACAGGATGTAAGTCATAGAGCTATAGGGAAGGAGCTTATGAATGTACAGACCTCGGATGAAATATTGAACGTATAAGAACGAGATTAACAGTTATAGGACTCCATTGGGCAGTGTTATGTCACCTGGGGTTGTGGGTTGGCAGGTGTGGATTTGCGGTTCTGGGAGTATAAATTTACGATCAAGAGATGAAGGCGTTTGGGGTGCTTTATGTTAGGGAGAGGGAGGTGGAAGGGAGTGTTGGGGAGAAAGGGAGAGTTGGCAAGGGAAGGGAGCGTTGGAAAGGGAAGGAAGGGAAGTGATATGAACGGTGGGGAGGATAATTTTATAAAGTCTGGGAGGAATGTTTATTGCTGGGGAGAGAGATTTGGGGAGGGAGATATTTTTTTTAGGGGGTGATGACGTGTCCACAGATAAACAATTCTGGCCTCAAGGGACACGGCAGTAGACGACACAGCAGCAGAGAACACAGCAGAAGGCA
This sequence comes from Homarus americanus, assembly GCF_018991925.1. Classification (NCBI taxonomy): domain Eukaryota; kingdom Metazoa; phylum Arthropoda; class Malacostraca; order Decapoda; family Nephropidae; genus Homarus; species Homarus americanus. The sequence continues at coordinate 4,873,501 of NW_024749779.1, forward strand.
CAACAGCAGAGGACAGACCAGAGGACACAGCAACAGCGGACACAGCAACAGCATCAATACAGCATAAGGCATTAACCTAGAAAGAGTGGCACTAGCGTCGTCTTCATCCATGAGTGTCATTTAAGGACTCATAAATATTCAGGTTCATAAATATTCAGGTTCACACACACACACACACACACACACACACACACACACACTGGTGAAAGTAGAGACAGACAGACAGAGAGACAGGTAAAATTAGAGAGAGAGAGAGAGAGAGAGAGAGTATGAGATCGGAATGACAGCAAAGTTTGGTGAGTAGAGAAAGAAAAGCGAGTTGGGGGGTCATTGGATTAGTGAAGAAGGTTTAAGGGGGTCGGGTGGTGGGGTTAAGGGGTCAGGGTGGTGGGGTTTAAAGGGTCAGGGTGGTGGGTTTAAAGGGGTCAGGGTGGTGGGTTTAAAGGGGTCAGGGTGGTGGGTTTAAGGGGGTCACAGAGGAGGAAGATTTACGGTTAGAGGGGAGGAATGGGTAATGGCGTCGGAAAAGGGTAAATATGGGTCAGTGAGAGGAAGGAGGTAGACAACGGGAGGGAAAGAGATTCAGTGAGAGGAAGGAGGTCGACTGGGTAGGAGGGAGAGTCAGTGAGGGGAAGACTCTGAGCCTCAAGGGACTGTCCAAAGTTTGTCCTAACTGGAAGCTTCTGGGAATCATTTATTGAATTACTCGTCAGCTGTCGCCAAAAATTCGTGTGGGTAAAGACAGCGGCAGAGTCAACAAGGAGTAAGTAAGCTGAACGTCTCTGAAAGGTAGGAGATGTGAGGTGAATGTATTGTCTCGATTTAAGTGTGGGTGGACTAACACATACATACATACATACATACATACATACATACATACATACATACATACATACATACATACATACATACATACATACATACATACATACATACATACATACATACATACATACATACATACATACATACATACATATATATATATATATATATATATATATATATATATATATATATATATATATATATATATATATATATATATATATATATATCATGTAGATCCACAATGAAAACGTGGATAAGATATATCTTGATAAAATCACACTATGGCTAACCACAACAACGACACAGTGTGAGTGTGTGTGTGTACGCGTGTGTGTTTTGTGTGTTCTGTTCACACGTACATACTGTATCGTTGTTCATGAGTATGTAAATAGCATGTTTACGGTTGTATGTGTGTTTCAGAGTACTGTAGGTGCTTATATTGATAAGATTCAAGCAACATTTTGCAAGGCTTATGGTCATGGGTATTGGTATACAATAATTCACAGGTCTTGCATGACTTGGCACAACCATCAACCTATGACGTGTTAGGCGAGTCATAAGAACATAAGAATGCAGGAAACTGCACAGGGCCTATTGGCCAATATTAGGCTGTACCATAACTTCTTACATTCTTACACTAATAATATAGTCAAATATCCTGTACTTAACATCACCAAAGCGTTTGGCAGACATCGTGATATTCGTAAAACACACACACACACACACAAGCGTGCCCACTTGGTTGAGAGTTAGCACCGCAAGCGATTGGTCCAGGATTTACCCCGATCTGAGTGGAAAAAAGGTTCCCAATCTTGTATATTAAGCAATACATGAGTACACTATCGGGTGCATCAACCCTTCGGTGGACGAGCATCCTGTCAGGGAGAGGAGTGACCCCCAATAACTGCTGTGTGTAACGAATCAGGGAGTTATTGTCTGCCTGGTCAACCTGCATCATAACAGCGAGAGGATTGAATACTAAAAACAAAACAACGCAAACAAACTCTGTCTCTCCCATGCACACTCACACACTCATCCACCCTCTCACACACTCATCCACCCTCTCACACACTCATCCACCCTCTCACACACTCATCCACCCTCTCACACACTCATCCACCCTCTCACACACCAACCCACCCACACACACGATTTCACGACAATCCTATCATAACCATTTCTCTTAGGTAAGTGAACACCATCTCGTATAGGTGAGGCAGAACACCTCCACACACTCCCGTCTTTCTCACCCCAAAAAACATTGTTGTTATTTGCTTGGTGAGCCACTCCCCCCCCCCCCCCCTGTTATCACCACTCTCCGGGCCGGGATCTTTGTCTGGGTAAAACTTCCTCCCTCTTTATGCTACACCAACACTCTTGTTCTTGGTCTCTTCCCTTGATCTTTTTGGCACGTTTGTGTTGTTCTGACGCGTCTCCGTTTCTTTCTTTTAGTCATCAGTAAAACAGTAGCCTTTGCTGCCTTGTGCACTTCTCAAAATATTTTATGTCGAGAGATATTTTATTTATGTCTTATTTTCAGAAGTTTGGGAATCTTCACGGAACTTGTCTGTTTACTTTTGGTTAGATGTTATATTATCTATCGTCTATTAATGTCGTTTTATTTCCTCGTATCTCCCATGACCTTGGGTGTCGAGTCCATTGCATCTAGTTGTATTTTTGGTTCGTCTACTTTAGCTGAATTTACCATGCAAATTGGACTCCGTGTTCTAGCTGGGCTGGAATTCATTTCCGCTTGTTCACCACGACCTCACCCGGTATAATGTTCATTGCGTAACTCATGCAGTAGGACTCACGCTATAGTCAGAGAGAGAGAGAGAGAGAGAGAGAGAGAGAGAGAGAGAGAGAGAGAGATGATTATAAAAAAAGAAAAGCAAGAGAGAGATATTGTGTCAGAGAAACTTATGGCAGTACAACCAATTAATATCCCTTTCACAATATACACCCTTCGCATACCATGGACTACGTACATTTTAAAATAATATATCATATCAACTCCCTCTGATACCGCGATACCTGTACAAAAACACAAAAACAGATGAGGCAGACTGATCATAACACAAATTCATTCATGATCACCTGACACTCAACCAAGACTCTCACACTCAACCAAGACTCTCACACTCAACCAAGACTCTCACACTCAACCAAGACTCTCACACTCAACCAAGACTCTCACACTCAACCAAGACTCTCACACTCAACCAAGACTCTCACACTACTATTACGCTCTCTCTCACATATACTCGCATGCCTACATTGACCACTATACTACCTGCAGCCTCTACAGGAACAACAACAGCACCACCCATGCAAGTTTATTCTTTTTAAGTGAAATTTGGGGGAGCGGAGGAGGCCAGAGAACACGTACACTCGCCTCCCACGTCTCGCCTGGTATCGTATCCGGGAGGAGTTATTGCAGGCGTGCTGTCCAGTGCCAGGTAAAGCAGAATAGTCAAGGAGTGAAAAGAGGCGATCCTAGTCACCGTGGATGGTAGGGGGTGGAGCTTCTCCTGGCGGTGGTGTTGCCTTCATCCCTCCCGCCCACGTTGGTGTTCTTCGCGGTCGGGAGGAAGGTGAGGGAGGTGTGAACGTTTACTTCATTATATCAATTGTTTTCTTCTTCTATTTTCGCTACGTCATATTGAATTACATACAAATTTTGGACTATTGATTTTTTGGGCAATATAGGGTACGAGTTTTTTCACCATAATTTATGTATATAATGCAAATTGGCAATTTCAACTGGATTCCTCTGAAAATAATGACTCACACCGGCAATCCCGAACTAAATTATAACCAGCTAAGGCAGGTAATCCCTCACGTTTAAAATGAAATATTTTAAATGTAAAAATTGTAGGGCATAGAGTTGCAGGACGTAGGCGTAGAGCACGGAGATCGATAGCCTTAAGAGTGGTTGCGTGCTTTAAACGTTGCAGAGTTGCCCTTTTGTCTCCCATCATCTTTATCTCCTTCCTGGAGTCGAGTGTGTCGGGGCTGGAGACGCCGCGTAGGACACTTAAATATTCAAGGGTGTGCGGCACAGACCAGGAGACCCACCACCACCACATATTATCACATGTTTACATCTTCTCAAACAAGTCTAGATTTCTGCTTGGGTTATTTTTTATTGCTATTATATCATACATGTTAATTCACTTTATTGTACACCGCCCTCCCCTCTCCCCTTCCCTCCTCATAGAATCCGCTCCAAAGTCCCGTGAGAAGCGTGTGTGAAAGGAGGGTACTCAGTGGTTGCTTTGTCATTGTTTTCTTCCATGTTTCTTTCTTGTCCGAGCAATATCTCAGGCACTTTTTGAACTACGAAGCTGGAATTTGGACATTTATTTTTGCCACTTACAGCGACTAGTTTAATGTGCACCTCATACTTATTATCTTCTTCATATACAGATCAGCGTCATTTTTTTATTTAATTATCGATGTTCATTTACCAGGGAGTAATTTAAAACTCCATTACATAGATTTTTTTTCTTTGTGGTTTCTTGAACGTGCTGCAGCGTTCAGCAGCAATGCAATATACTCATCACTATCCTCAGTACAGCATCAGTGAGATTAAGATTATTGAAAATATTAATTGCCAACTCCAGCCCGTAATACCCTCCCTCCTCCTCCGTGTGTGTAACTTATATATTATGTGATGATGACAGTGCTGTGTATTTTCCTGTCTCTCGCTATCTAATCGAAGGTCTTCTTGGTTCCATACCCCGTGTACTGTCTTAATGTCTTGTTATTTTGGTTTAAAATATAAGTCATTCGAATTTTATTTGTCTCTGCACATTGTTGGCCATTCTATGATTCTTTTACAAGTGTTGAGTTCACTTTCATTTATGCATTCTCTTGTCATGTTTCTGATCCACGAATTAACAAAGGTAACACACATACAGTTGCGCTCAAACCCTCTTTAATTCTTCCTGTAAGATCGCTACACTGAGTCTCTCAGTGACACCACGCACCTCATAAGTTGTGTTTCATCTCTACAGGACGGTCAGACGTGAACGTGTTAAACTCACCTTTAGATCTTTAAACTCGTTCGGTTCACATCCACAATACACAGGTACCAGGTATATACAGTAAGTCAGAGGAAGTACCTGTCTTCCACTTTTGATTAATAAAAAATAATGATACTTTTCACAGTTCCACGCTCAAGTTCACTCAGAAATGTATTGCTATATCCGATAAAACAATTAAATTTCGTGGTATAAAAATAATACTAATAATAATAAATAATTTTTTAATGCCAATTATAACTGGGAATTAATTGTCGCGTGTAATGTGCTTCCCTGAACTCAGTCGACTTATTTGTTTTCTGATTTGTTATCGGGGACAGTGTAATGGGGACTGTCGGGAAGGTATTTTTATCTTTATATATTCTCACCATCAATAACTCATTAATTCATTTAGTTCTTCATATTTATATATTTATATATTAATGAAATATTACCTCAGTTAACCATTCAGAAAATTCTCTCATACGTTACACTGCCAGTTGTCTTTTACTGAGCAGTATTGATGTCAAGTAACCTAACCTAACCTGGTCCGTCCTCTGCCCAGGCTAATTTATGTGTGTTTTGTCGCCAGTAATTTCGAGTCTTGATACCGCCGCAACCCGCCTCGCCTCCCATCCCCCGTACTGACCTCATCCTCTTCTCCGTCACCCCCATCACCACACACACACACGCGCGCGCGCACACACTCATCGTCATAAACATCACCCTCCACCACCATCACTAACAACCACCACCATTGCCCTTCACCATCATCACTAAAACCACCGTCTCCCCCTCCCCACACACACACCTTTCAAATCACCACCACCCAAACCATTACCCTCCACCATCACCACACTCCACCAACATCACCCACTTCTGACACCATACCACGACCAACTCAACTCTCAACACTACTCGCCGCTTTACATTCAAGCTTGAACATATAAGCTGCGGTCACGGCTGGTCTTTTAAATACTCTTACTCTCTCTCATAGCAAAATAAAATCGACTGGCGGGTTGTGATAAGGTCAATGTGTTCCCCAAGACGTTATCCACCTTCTGAAAAAAGTTCTACGTTTGAGGTTAAGGTGACATACGGTAGTGCCCAGAGGCTTTCAGAATCTCGTGACGGCCTTATCTCGGCAATAACACCATCTGGATTCGTGTGTGAGTGGGACAGTTTGCGTGTGTGGCTGAGCCTGATAACTCAGCCTTTGACTCCATAAACCTGAACTTCAGAGAGCTTATGCGGGTCTCATCCTGGGTCATGGGAAGCAACAACACATAAACTCAGCAGGAAACGAGTTGAATTGATACAGAGTCTTTACATTCAAAGGACAGTACCGTACTTTCGTTGACGGCAGGTGTTGTAACTGGAAATATAATTCCACAAGCCAAGTGATTTGAATAACAGGTGTGTGTGTGCTCAAAAGGCAGATACTGGGAATTTGGATGATATTAGTGAAAAGAATATCAAAATTGCAGTTACTCTGACAAATGAGTATATATGTTGAAAGAACACAATAATTCAGAGAAGAAGGGCAATAGGTAGAGAAGGTAAGAGACAACAGTATATACAATATGTGTGATTTGAAAGAGAGGGACGTGCACTGGACAGGTGAGGTCAGAAGCAGGTATAATCAGAGGCAGGTGAAAGCAAAGTTGCATACGGTGAAAGACAAATAAAATAGATTCAGAATAAAAAGTATATTCTCAAGCATATAAAGACATCAGCCTACAGAACCAAAATCTATTCACAGTAACACCTATATAATCCCTGCAAAGGTGTTTCGAATACACGTAATATATATATATATATATATATATATATATATATATATATATATATATATATATATATATATATATATATATATATATATATATATATATTTTCAAAGGACGGAACCCTTCACTACCAGATATCTTTCGTGGAAAAGTTATAAAAGGAGAAATTTTAGAGTTAAAGATAGTTTTACTAATATAACTATTTAGCTTCTCGTAAAAACACTTCAAAACTTCCATGAAAAAGGAAAATCGCACCTACAGTTTCGGTCAACAAGAGCGGTGAATGAAAAAATCCTTACATGTCCATAAAAATAATTATGACGGCGGAATTCCTAAAAGCAATTTTCTTTAAGTGGAAAATATATTGAAATCTCGATATTTAAGAAAAAATAGATATTCATGTTGAATAAAAAAAAAGAGAATGACACTGACACACTACTTGCTAATACGATACTAACTAAAAAAAAAAGAGACGAATAATTTAATCGTCAAATTCATTACATACTCAGACTGATGGACGCTGCACATCTGTATATATATATATATATATATATATATATATATATATATATATATATATATATATATATATATATATATATATTGATAAAATCACACGGGAAAAGGGAAACAACGGAGCACCTTAGCTTTCGTCTTTGTTCAAGACATCTTCAGAGGCAACTGGCAAGATGTTGCCAGTTGTAAAGTCCTCAACTGAGCTCACTAACATGGTCTACCCAAACATTATCCACCACTACAAGGATCACAAGTGGCTGCGTGAACGCGCAATTCTGGCACCAAAGAATGAAACAGTGGCTGAAATCAACATGACTCTACCAGACAGCTTCCAGGCAGTGAGACCTCATTCAAATCTGTTGATACAGTAATCGACCAGGACCAAGCAGTCCAGTACCCTGCAGAATTCCTTAATTCTTTGGAGCCCGCTGGAATGCCTCCTCGCCACCTCACTCTCAAGTTTGCAACTCCTATAATGCTCTTAAGAAATCTTGAACCACCAATCCTCTGCAATGGCACAAGACTGGTGGTGAAGAACATGATGCCACATGTACTGGAAGCTACAATACTGACAGGAAAAGCTAAAGGAGAGGACGTGTTTATACCAAGGAAACCTCTCATCACCACTGACCTGCCATTTGAGTTCAAGCGACTTCAGTTCCCGGTAAAGTGAGCTTTGCCATGACCATCTACAAAATCCAGGGACAGTCCCTAAAGATGGTAGGCCTAAACCTGGTGTTTCCTTGCTTCTCTCATGGACAGTTCTATGTTCGATGTTCCAGAGTGGGAACTGGCAAAAATATGTACATACTTGCTGCTAATGGCAAAACCAAAAATGTGGTCTGCCTTAATGTACTACAGTGAGACAATGTGGAGCCTCCCGGAGGGTGGCGTCCTACCGTGGCCTAGCCGCCCGGAGAGCGGTGATTCCGCTAGTTATTAAATATTCATATGATCTCGAAGTACAAATTTATTCAGACAAATAAATTTAGTGCACGTACAGTACTTCTCTAACATAATAACAGATCACCAGTCTAGAACATTTAAGTCGTTTCCCAGTGAGATGAACGTGTCATAAAGGGTAGGATGAATGGAAGGACAGGATGGCTGGAAGATGGGGAAACAGGATGGCTGGAGGAGAGGGAAGGGAAGGGAATAAATGAAATGAATAAATGATGAAACAAATTGGGATGATGTAAGTGTGGTGTGGTGGTGTGGTGTGGTGTGGTGTGGTGATGTAGTGTAGTGTGGTGTGGTGGTGTAGTGTAGTGTGGTGTGGTGATGTAGTGTGGTGTAGTGTGGTGTGGTGGTGTGGTGTGGTGTGATGGTGTAGTATAGTGTGGTGTGGTGTGGTGTGGCAGTGTGGACCAATATCCATCCCATTATTTTTTTTCTAGATATTTCGTTTCATCCATCTTGGTGGTGGTGTCGTATAACGAATCCAACGGTGGCAGAGTTCACACACACACACACACACACACACACACACACACACACACACACCTCTAAAATCAATAAAACTTGTCATTAATATTATGATGTGATATTCCCTGGCTCTGTTTACATCCATGGGGAATATTGTTCTCACCTGGTGGGTAATGGAGCTTTGTTTTCCGAGAGCCTCTTCGTCAAAATGGAGGCCAATATAAACCTTTAGGCTTAGTGGTAAATCGGCTTTCAGCTCGCAGTCTCCGTCCTCTGGGTTAGTCGGTATTTCCCTGGTCCTTACTCTACCGTTATTATAATTTTGATACATTTGTTTCTTTTTTTACCCACACCATCCATCCACATATCTTCCTGTCGCTGATACTGTCTTGGAAATTCCTTACATATGAATAAACTCCTCCTCCTCGTGTTTTACTCACACTGTACCTAGAGACAGGGCACTTCTCTCTATTTGCAAACTTTCCTTCTATATATCACTGCAGCTTTAGAATTCATGGGTTACAGAGACCACCCAGCGTACATATATTTGTCCTCGTCTCTCCTGTAGGGGGTCGACACGATTTGTTATAGTATATAATCGGGTGTTGTGAGCTGTGTTACTGTGTTGCTGGTTTTATGTACAGAGTATGTCTTTCAACTGCTCTCTACAAAATACAAAATATAAGAAATAAAATACAAATCGATAAGTCTGTATTGCATTACAACATTCAGCTGTGTACGTCGCTACAGAAACAACATATTTGGGAAGTTTAAAGTAATGTGATTTTCTCAGTGACATTATCCACAGTGGAGTTCGCGGAATGTTGTGTCATGACGCGCGCCGCCGTGACTGTGTACGTGTCAGTGGCCTGTCAAGGTGTGAATGCGATGAATCTGGAAATAGTCTCATAAGATTTTCTTGGAACTTGGTGACTGGGTACACTGGTTCCTCAAAGAGCTCGGGTAAGTTCGAAAGTAATCATAATCCATTTAAGATTGGCGATTAAGGTGGCCAATTTTCTTTCATGAAGTTTGCTTAAACACTGTCACTCTTGGTGTAACACTCTTGAAGCTTGACGGAACGTCTTTTGGACTGACGCCAATGACTATGATAATTAACCAGGAGATTGAGGGCTTTCAGGGATATTATGTGTATTCGACTGTATGCAAACGTATCTATGTAGCCTACAGTTCTATAATGACCTACTTTTTTGCCAATATTCTTCACTTGTTTTTCTAGTGTGTTTGAGTTTCCCCTAAGCGATGTATTCACACACACACACACAAGACAGCTTCATAAAGTCACTCTGGGTTCCCTACCCAAAGTGGTCGGCGATAAAATCCTCCCCTGCCGGCAGATCCACAGCAAGATAAACCTCTACTTCATCGAACTCCGCCATTATTCTAATGAACCTCAAGTTAGTGGCCTCTCTAAATTAAACAGTCAGCACCAGTCCGAGGAACAGGCTCTTTATTCAACTCAAGGAGCGACACTGCCACTCCATTAGTCCTTAAACAAATGGTTCGTTTTCTCCTACAAAGAAACTAACATTCCCTGGCTTGAGATCTGTGTGTGTGTGTGTGTGTGTGTGTGTTTAAAGCTGTATATAAAAATAGTAAAGCCAGTTTGTTTGTTTTTTCTCCTCAAGGAAACAATGTTATGGATCCTAACAACACGTCAGTGAACGAATTAAACTTGTGTTGGCAAAGACAGTCGGAGAAATATATACAACATCCTCGTGTATATTCCATGACACCTAACTAGGATGACATTCTGAGCAAAGAATTTCAGATCAAATTTATTTATAGACAAAACAAATATAAATAATAATACATTTCTTTACATTTTAGGTCACCAAAATCACCAGGGAAGATCTGTTCAAACAAAGGCTATTAATTGTTGAAATAAACTTACGAATTCCTACTTTAATCGTAATCATCAGACATATTCAAGTTACTATACCCAATGGCGCTGATGCAGAACATTAGAAATGACACAGTAATCACAGCTATCACCGCTTCACCACACAACACAACCTCTCCAGCTGATAATTTAGGGCGTCTGACAATATATGATGATTAGTATTACTTACATAAATTTTCTTCTGGATACCTTGAACGTGAGGTGTGAGGTGAGTGAGAGGTGTGAGGTGAGTGTGAGGTGAGTGAGAGGTGTGAGGTGAGTGAGAGGTGTGAGTGAGAGGAGTGAGGTGAGTGAGAGGTGTGAGGTGAGTGAGGGGTGTGAGGTGAGTAAGAGGTGTGAGGTGAGTGAGAGGTGTGAGGTGAAAGAGAGGAGTCAGGTAAATGAGAGGTGTGAGGTGAGTGAGAGGTGTGAGGTGAGTGAGAGGTGTGAGGTGAGTGAGGGGTGTGAGTGAGAGGTGTGAGGTGATCCATGTATCTTACGTGGATGGACAGGTGTGAGTTATGGTTAACCTCACCTTACTAATTCCGAAGCTTGGCGGATACTTCCAGGTATTCCGAAATGTGTTGCCGGATTTACAGTTATTCAGAATTTTGACGGATACTTGACAATTTGGCGGCTATAAGAGTACCGGGTAGCGAGCGACCACTTGATATCTCCCTGAAGAAAGTGGAGGATGAGGTCTCTCTGTTCCCTCACACTCGATTTTTTTTTTTACTTGGTTCTTGAAAAACTTGAGTCCTTCTTTCTGTCCATCCTTAACTTAAGGTCTTAATTTCCCTTCCCTCACCCTTTAGCCCCTCTCCTCTCAGCCCATAGCTCTTCCTCACCTCCTCTTTCCTCACCCTTCAACTCCTCCCTCCGCTCCTCACCCGCTCCTCTCCCGCCACTCCTCTCCTTCCCTCACCTCCCCTCTCCCCTCCCACCCTTAACTCCTCTCCCCCTCACCTTGCTCCTCTCCCCTCTTATAACTCTTCCCCTCCCCTCCTCTCCCTCACCCTTAACTCCTCTCCCCTCCAACTCCTCTCCCCTCACCCTTTAACTCCTCTCCCTCACCTTAACTCCTCTTCCCTGCCTCCTCTCCCTCACCCCTCTTTCCTCTTCCTCAAACTCCCTCTCCCCTCACCTTTACTCCCTCTCCCCTCGCCCCTTAACTCTCTTCCCTCACCTCCCTCTCCCCCTCACCCTTTAACTCCTCTCCCCTCACCCCTTAACTCCTCTTCCCTCACCCCTTAACTCCTCTCCCCTCAACTCCCTCTCCCCTCACCCCTCAACTTCCCTCTCCTCCCCCTCTGCCCTTAATCCCCTCTCCCCTCACCCCTTAATCCTCTCCCTCACCTCCTCTAACTCACGGCTGTAACAACAATATATTCACCCTTTATCCTCCCTCCTTTCATCTCTGCATGACTCATAATATCTCTCTCCCTCGCCTCTAATCTCTTCTAAGCCATCTGCCCCACTCTTACCCCTCTCTTTAAACTTATTCCCTATTTTTCATCAGAGTTCTTCCACAGTTAGGGCCTTCATTTGCCTCTTACTAACACACACACACACACACACACACACCCCTAAACACACCCTGACCAGTCCCTCCTTCCCTTCCTCCCTCAACACACCCTGACCATTCCATCCCCTTCCTTCCCCCTCCTCAACACCCTGTTCCATCCATTCCATCACTTCATCTCTTGTTCTCAATAAAGTAACTTTCTTCCGTCCATATTTGAATAATTTAATTTAAGTCATTTGCATATCCATTTAACTTCACTACTATTTTTTTTCCTCTAAACTTATTGATGGGATTTGAGCTTCATGCTGAACAGAGTCGAGATTTTAAACTCCTTGACAATTACAAACTAGAGATGTAACTTTACGTGTTTGGGACGACTCACGGCGGAACGGGTAACTCTATTCACAAACTTTCCTGTTCTTGAAATTTAAATGTGAGAAAATTGGGTGTGAATACGAGAAGGTGTGGCTGAGTGTTGGTGAGGGTGTGGCTGAGTGTTAATGAGGGTGTGAGGTGTGGCTGAGTGTTGGTGAAGGTGTTAGGTGTGGCTGAGTGTTGGTGAAGGTGCTAGGTGTGGCTGAGTGTTGGTGAAGGTGCTAGGTGTGGCTGAGTGTTGGCGAAGGTGCTAGGTGTGGCTGAGTGTTGGTGAAGGTGCTAGGTGTGGCTGAGTGTTGGTGAAGGTGCTAGGTGCTAGGTGTGGCTGAGTGTTGGTGAAGGTGTTAGAGTGTGGCTGAGTGTTGGTGAGAGTGTTAGAGTGTGGCTGAGTGTTGGTGAAGGTGTTAGGTGTGGCTGAGTGTTGGTGAAGGTGTTAGGTGTGGCTGAGTGTTGGTGAAAAGTGCTAGGTGTGGCTGAGTGTTGGTGAAGGTGCTAGGTGTGGGTGAGTGTTGGTGAAGGTGTGGCTGAGTGTTGGTGAAGGTGTTAGGTGTGGCTGAGTGTTGGTGAAGGTGCTAGGTGTGGGTGAGTGTTGGTGAGGGTGTGAGGTGTGGCTGAGTGTTGGTGAAGGTGTTAGGTGGTTAGGACTCCCTGACTCAGACGTCCTTTTTTGCCTCAAACAGAAGGTAAGAGAACACGTCTAACTTAGCCATTTTATTACTTCACAAATATCGTCAGAATTACTTAAAGTCTCTCTCTGGCGGTTCCTTCGAGTCTCCGGTAATTAGTTAAGCAATCAGGGCACTACAGTCTGGAAACACAACCTGGATTACGTTCCAAAGTGACACGTATTTAATTTTACAACATAATGCATATTCCTGATGTGTTGAGAGAGAGAGAGAGAGAGAGAGAGAGAGAGAGAGAGAGAGAAGGAAATATTGTAAATAAAGGAGGAAAGACAAATTTAGTGGATGAAGATATCGGAGAACAAATGGAGGAGGCAGAGAAGCAGGAGGAAAGAATAGGTAAGAGAAGCAATAAGAGAGACAGGTAAAGGGGACATCAATTCACTGACATCAATTCACAGACATCACCCTCGTTCATGTCAACCTTTATCTACATCAACAACTTCCCTCAATATAAACCTCACCCCCATCAACCTCACCCACATCAACATCACCACCATCAACAACTTCACACACACACACACACACACACACACACACACACACACACACACACACACACACACACACACACACACACACACACACACACACACACACACACACACACACACCAACCTTAACTTGTCAACCGTCAGTGAGACAAGACGTGCCCCGAAGGCGCTCCTGGTTTTAGCAGCCAGGCCGAGTCTGTTTGGCCCTGCCCACTCCCCCTGCTATACCCCTACCAGCCTTACTACACCAGGATCTATTCAGCAAAACATTCTAGTGATTAGTGAACGATTGATTACGGAGCAGTGTTCCTATAGTGCACTTAAGGAACTTTCTCGGCAAAGCATTCGAGTCATCAGTGCAATAAGTGATTATCATACAGTGCTCGATAGTGCACCCCAAGGAAAAGTCAGACAGTGGGCACTTTATCGGTCACCTTTAAAGTGCCAGTGACAAGGACCACCGCGGTGTTTACATATATCGTGAAAACTGTGTCGGCGACCCCAAGCACCAGGGACAAGGACCCACGGTCTTTACGACTGACAAACATTAACAGATGTCTACCAGTGTCAGTGGCCCTCAAAGTGCCGTCAGTGACAAACACTTCCGTCCGCCCACAACAGATTTCAACAGATGGCCACCAATCACTTACTCCCGACGCACTCTGTACCATCTAAAGCGTGGGAACGGTTATCCTGATGGCAGTGTTATCGCGCGACTCAAGTCACTGAACATATTCCACGCGCGGAGCCGTAGACAAGGCCGTCATACACATAAGCCCATTAGAACCGTAACCTCCACAAGGAAACCGGAGAAACCCACCCCTGACAGACCATACAACCACACTGAAGTTCCACGGATATGGTATGATCTCCCGTCTTTACTGCTATCCAACGTCACTTCCCTAGCTAACAAGTTCGACGAGCTGGCAACTACAGTCAGGTCAGCCGCCGCGAACGTCGTTGCCAGATGTGAGGCTTGGCAAATTGTGCCTGAAACGTGTCATATTGAGGGATATCAACTCTTTCATCACCTTCGTTCACATAGACGCGGAGGGGGCGTTGCCCTCTTCTGTCAAGATGATCTACGCCCGTCACGCCTGGATGTTCAAGTCCCAGCAGATGTGGAAGCATTATGGGTACGTGTCGTGCTACGGGCCCACCCGCGCAACACTGCTTCCATCATAATCTGTGTGGCATACCATCCGCCTCGATCACCCACCAGAGACACTCTTATCAATCATCTCATCACCACCTCAGACCACCTCAGAGTTAGGTACCCATGTGCCAAGTTAGTATTATGTGGGGATTTTAATGAAATTGACACCACTGATATCCAGGACCAGCTATCACTATCACAAGTTGTGACCTTCCCCACACACGGTCAAAATACCCTTGACCTTATCTTAACTGACTTAGCGGACCAGTACCAACCACCTCAACCAATGCCTCCTATCGGGTGTAGCACACACTTATCAGTGCTCTGGTCCCCAGCTGCCACTCCCACTCAAGTACAGAGACCCTACATCAAGACCTACAGGCCGATTACTGACTCTGCAGTGCGCCTCTTCGGGCAGTGGATAGTTCACCATCCCTGGACTGAAGTACTTAGCGTGGATGACGTGGAAACCAAATGGATAAATTATACCAACACCACCACGGAAGCTCACCACCACTTCTTCCCCGAGAAGTCCGTCAGATCTCACCCAGCTGACTTGCCCTGGATCACACCTCGGATCAAAAGACTTATGCAACAGAGAGACAGAGCCTTTCATCTCAATGACCACATCCGCTACAGGTCCCTTCGCAACCGAGTCATCCGCGAAATACGCACTGCAAAGAAGTCCCACTACCCAACCAAATTACAACACCTGAAGCAGACCAACATCAGTCAATGGTATGGTAAGCTTAAAGAACTCTGTGGACTAAACAATAAGACACACCCCCTCCCCTTCCTTAGCCATCTCACTAATGTTGACGCAGCTGAGCAAACAAATAACCATTTCGCTACTATATGCCAGACGCTCCCACGGCTTGACACAACCACTCTCCCTGCTTACCTACCAACCCCCCTTCCCACTGACTTAGTAGAAGAATTTGAAGTAGCAAAACGCCTGGACAAACTGAAATTAAAACGCTCTACCATCCCCATTGACTTACCAATGAAACTCTTCAAGGAGTTCTCCCCGGAGCTTGCTAAACCCCTATGCTCCATCATCAATGCTTCTCTCAGCCAAGCCAGATGCCCAGCTGACTGGAAGACCTCTTATGTATCACCAGTGCCCAAGTCAACCAGCCCACAATCCTTAAATCAGCTACGACCTATTGCAATCACCCCAATACCCAGCCTAATCTGTGAAAGTTTTGTGTTCGACTGGGCTTATGCTGATATTGCAGGAGTCGTAGACCCTCAGCAATTTGGCAACATGAAAACTTCCTCCACCACTCACTGTCTTGTCAGCTTTCTCGATTACATATACCGCCATCTCGAGAAACGAAAAACGTCTGTAGCTGTCGCCTTCATTGATTTCACTAAAGTTCGACCTAGTCGACCACAATATAATCATCAACAAAGCTATTGACCTCGGCTTCGGAGAAGTCTTATACCATGGCTTACAGACTTCCTCAGTGACCGACGCCAAGCTGTACGCTTCCGAGGGGCTGTCTCCACCTTTCAGTCACTCACCTGTGGCGTCCCCAAGGCACCAAGATGGGACCACTCTGCTTCCTTATGCTCATCAATGATGCCCTAAGAGAAACCCTGCTCGCTGGAAATATGTCGACGACTCCACCATTGGGATCAGCGTCAACAATTCTGCTCCCAACTATACCGCCCTTCAGGATTTATTGAACAGTCTCCAAAACTGGGCCACCAACAACCATGTCACCATCAACCATACCAAGACCATGGTTATGCACATCAACCTCTCCTCCGACATTGTCCCACCTCCTTCCATTACCTAGGTCCGAACACACTCCAGGTTGTAGATTCCACGAAGCTCCTCGGCGTCACCATAGACAACAAACTAAATTGGAAACCACACGTCAGTGAAGTTGTCAAATCCTCCAGTTTCCGTCTCCACCTCCTCCGCCGACTCAAGTCCCTCGGAGTTCCTGCACACGAGCTCCTCAGTGTTTACACAACATTCATACTTCCCAAGCTCACCTATGCCTCCCCCACCTGGTCTTCCTCCCTAAATGCCACACAACGTAAACACCTAGAAAAAGTGCAAAAGAGGGCATGCAAGATTATTCTCTCCCCTTCCTACTCCACATATCAAGAAGCGCTCAACACACTGACCCTTTCGACTCTCACTGACCATCACCACGACCTCATCTGCAAATTTGGTAAGAAGCTTCTACACCATCCCCGACACCGGCTCCTACTACCACCTGAGATCCCTTGTCCGAGAATTGCTGTTCGACACCACAACCGCATCCAGCCCATACGTGCACGAACTGATCGCTATAAGAACAGCCCAGTCCCAACCATTGTAAAAATTATCAATAACTTGTAATAAATCAGTGTATTCACTCCCAGTAAACACTGCTCCTTACACTGTCACTATGTTGAAATGAACTGTAGTTTGAGCTTTTCCACATCTAGTTATTATATGTCTTATTTGTGTCACTTATGTTACTTGTATATTATTTGTAATTCGTAACCCATTCCCCAAATATGTAACTGTATATTTTCAGCCTTCTGGCTGCCAAGCTCTTTCAATAAACCGTTAATTATTATTATTATTATTATTATTATTATTAACCTCCCCCATCAATTGTCATCTACAGGTCACAATTCTCCCTCAAACTCTCCCCTTCCCGCCATCCGTCCCCTTCCCGCCATCCCTCCCCGCTCCCCTCCCCGCCAAAAACTACTTACCCCCATCCACATCAACTAACCTCTGACCTTTCTAATTACGGTAACAAAAAAGATAATAACACGATCAATGGTCTTAAGTGCGAAATAATAACCTCTGTGTCTAATTATGACAAATTACAGGTGCCCGAAATTGTTGCGTTGGGATTAATTTAAGCGTTGTACTCACGGTATCACTAAGGAGAACTACGATTACCCTACCACAACTACACGCTCTCATACTTAATACAAGGCTTAAGTGTACATTGTAAAAAAAAAAACGTAAGGTGATGTTTATTAATGATAGTTGTCGCTTCTTAGAGACTTATTTCAATCCTATTTTAACTTTTCACAGCTTGATAGCATAAGAAAGGGATGATCTTGATATACAATACGTTCTTGAATTTATCTTTAAGTGGACATTATTGTAACGCGAGGAAGGTATATAATTGAGGCTTTGGTGTGTGATGTGTTTTTTCCCTCTTGTGGTAAGACTTAATCCTTTGATGGCTATGGTTTAACCCTTTGACGACTATAGTTTAACCCTTTAGACGACGATGATTTAACCCTTTGACGACGATGGTTCAACCCTTTAGACGGCGACGATTTAACGCCTTCAGGACTCAAGGGGTTAAATCCTTGTCACATAACAACGGAAGATCTTTTAAGTTACTAACTGGTGTAATACTCATGTGGCAATATGACCCTTTATTAATCATTCAGGATTTAAAGAAATGTAACTTAGGATTTGGAGGAAAAATAGAGATTATTCCTCAGCCAGTATAATCTCCATCCATCTGTCTCACCTGTTAACACCAAAAAATATTAATACTAACTCGGGGATCAGATAAGAGACTTTAAAGTATATAGTTCAGAGAGAGAGAGAGAGAGAGAGAGAGAGAGAGAGAGAGAGAGAGAGAGAGAGAGAGAGAGAGAGAGAGAGAGAATAAATAAATATAACATTTGGTCATTTCCTTTTTTGTCAAACCTGCTGTCTGTCTGTCTGTCTGTGTCTGCCTGTGTCTGTCAACCTATAAAAAAAGAGTCCAGATATATCAACAACAGTCTAGGAGAGCTGTCAATAAAACATCATTGTACAGTATTACATTACACTGATCAGAATATGAAAGACTAGTATGAGCAAATCTCTAATCTAACACCTTGTCAAGTTCTTTGTTTCCTGCATAATGGAGTGGGTATAATTTACAAATCTGACTCGATCTGCATATGATAAACGTCACTGACTATCGATGTGTCATTCAGGCTTTAGATTATCGAGATGTGAAAGAAACAGCAAGACAAGAGTATCCCTCCGCTTTTGTTATGTTCACTGGTAGAGTAATAAACCTGAATGAATAAACTATGCTGGGTTTTTTATAGTTTTAAAGCTTAGTTTCTTGAAGCTTGAATGAAGACGTAAATGAAGATAAAAGCTTATCAATTATAGTGATTATCAGACCAAAAACGAAAAAAAAAAAAAATTTACACTTTGCTGTACTTCGTTAACAATAAAAAAAATGAGACAAAAAGATTTCTTCCTAGTGATTGACAAATAAATAAAGGTCTTAGAAGTAACTAGGAAATAATTAAGAATTCGAAATAAAAAATTCCAGATAATAAAAAAAATCAATTACAAGACAAAATCTCCCATAACGATATAAACCATCAAATTTTTTCTTAACTAAATCGAATATATATTTTTCAACATTAGAGTATATTCCACATCACCCTCACACCTCAGTAAATACAAGATATAATTATTACTCTATTTAAACATTAAGTAATACTAACCTCATCTTTCCCTATGCCAGGTTCTTATCGTCTACCTCTATTGGAAAAGTTGACGTAAGTATTCAAACTCTTCTTGTTGGACCTTGGCTGTACACTTTACCCTGGTGTTTATTATTGTGCAAACTGCTATGATTATTTTCAGTGGTTTCTTATCAACGACATGTAAAGTAGATCTTATTCATAGGATAATTAATCGTATGTTGAGATTCACTAGTTAATTTATATCTCGTATCTATGAGCGGGTCTAACATAGTGTTTGTTTATCATCTTGTATATCAAAATGGTGTGAGATTATTATTTCCATCTTTTATCCTTAAGAAACTCTCTATAAAATATCATTAATTATTCATACAAAAACATCTGAATTGATCACCTAATGTGTCTAACTTCGCCCTAGTGACGTCATCTTCACCGTGGCTTCATGACGTCAGGAGTCAGGAGACGGGAGGCAAAGGGAACAATATCTTGAAGTCGGTGTATCGATTCACTAACTTGTTCATTATTGTGAAGGTTGTACTGTATATTATTGAGTGAAACATTTAAAGCCCAGAGACAAAGGATAGGGGGTGTGTGTGTGTGTGTGTGTGTGTGTGTGTGTGTGTGACAAAGGATAGGGGGTGTGTGTGTGTGAGAGTAACATTCTTGGACTAACGCATACTGTTGTCAAGTGAAATAGTTTTTATTTTGAAAGTAACATCTAGGTGCTGCGGTCGACGTATAAAAATACCTTAGCTCTGACAGAGGTCCAATACTGCTGTAGAACTGTTCCAGCGATGATAGAATCAAGGTAACCAGATAACTGACCAATGCATAATTTTTTTTAATAAAGAATATAAAATAAAATAAAAAGTGGTACTCAAAAGAAATGTTACTGTCAATAAGAATCACGTATCCGCGACATGAAAGTAAACATTGGATGAGTTATAGTCTACACTGCGGTCTTTCTGCTCATATATACTGACAAAAAAAAATCCGTGTTGTTTGCACATAAAAAACATGATATATTATGATATGACTATAAAACGAGAACCGATGCCAGATTTTTTTTGTATTCTCCAGAGCGGCTACAGCTGAACAAACGCCAGAGGTGAATAGAGTGAAAACTGAGAAGAAAATTTTGTTTGACGATATTCGCATATTTACATCTCGTGGCCAGGACGAGATGGTATTAAGATGTATAAGGAAAGGATTACAACGAACATATCAAAAGAAAGAATCGGAGAGGAAGAGTCGTGGATTACGGATATGAAATAATAGTGAGGGAGAGGAGAGGAGAAAAAGAAAGAAGAAAGAAAGAAAAGAAGAAAGAAGAGAGGAGAGGAAAAGAATATATATATAATGGATATCACTATTACTAGGGGTCCATTGATGGCCATTCCCCAGGGCTCCTGTGTTGGTGCTGGAGGAAACTGCAGTACCCAGAGTAAACCTGCGATGTTTGGGAGTCACTGGACAACATCCTCAGCACATCCATCCCAAAAGTGAAACGAACAAAGATCGGAATAGTGAGTTGGAATTGACTTAAGAGCTATACCATTGCCGGGTCAGTAGCCTCTGGGTACAGGTAAAATGTACAACAACCATTTAGAAAAAAGATCCAACCAATTGAAATAAAAGAAAAGAACCAGAAGGAAAATAAAAAATAAAAAGTTATAAGAAAATTAATCTTAAATATTAATAAAACCAAAGAAAGCGAAGATGACTTGTGATCGATTCAGAGCTCGTCTCGAGAAGCCACCATGATGCAGAAAACATTGCATTGTTTTCGCTCACCAAGTCTGCAGGAAACCTTAAATGTTTCTGAACCTCCTGAACGTGACACGAAAATGTGAGGAATTTCATACTTGACAAGAGAACGTGATGGACTCGGTGTCTGACGAGGGAATGTGATAGACTTTACACTTGACGGGAGAATGTGATGGACTTAAAAGATTCTTGTTAGTGTCCTGCAGAAACTAATTATTGGAGCTCAAGTGTGAGACGTGATACGCGAAGCACCACCGACTCATTCTGTTTTCCAATAACCAGGACTTACTTGTTAACGGTCAGAGCTTTATGTTCCGGACGTTCGAAGATTCATTGGTGACCTGACTACCCAAACGAAACCTTCGGAACCATTAATAATAGTAACTGAATTATCGTAACATAACTCATATGAATCAGGGACCAAATAATCAAACATAATGACGCTGAATATTTTCCATAAGACACGAATAAAATAATATGTCTAGCTGAGGTATTACAGTAACTCAGTCTATTTTCAAACTATATTTTGGGCAGAGATCTTTGTGTCATTAATTATATTATGATCTAAGTGCAGATACCAAGTGGATACAGCGCTCGACTCTTATCCTACGAGTCGTTGGTTCGGGCTCGGAGATATGATAACAAGAGTCTAAGTCACCATTACATTCAAATACCTTACAAAATTGAATTATAAATGTTCTTATCAATACAACTACAAAATTATTTAAGAATACAATCAAGGATTATATCAATACTTTAATAAAACCACAATATAATGTACTTAATTACGACCACCGTGAATGGCAGAGACACATACCACTGAGGCCCTCCCAGACCCAGAACCGTGTGTGTGTGTGGTTTTGCTGTTTGTATGTGTGTATGTAAATCAGCAAGGAGACTTAGTTAGACAGCCTCCACGTGACACCTGAACAACAGCCCCTCGACCTAGGCCTTCTCAACCTCGATATATTTCATCAGTTTTTTCTGCTATGTCGACTCACTTGCCTTGTAACTGTAAGTGTCTCTTTATTATTTAGGTCAGGTCAGGTCAGGTCAGGTCAGGTTCATGACAACACCAGCATATTCCCAACTAATCTATTTTATGTAAGGTCCCTCTAGTGGTTTCTCTTACGAATCTTAGCAATACAATTTTGGGTAAGCACGCCGAAAGACATACAGACTTCATAAGAATTTCAGTTCATGAATAAATAACACGAAATATAAAGTAACAACTAATGTATCTTCTTACTGTGAAATCCGTAGCCAACGATAATCTTAGTATTAGATAAGGAGGTATTTCTGTATACAAATGTGTCTCCATAAAACATAAATTCATCAGACTATTTACATTGGTTATAAGTAGTATCAATACAAATACCTACGTGAAGTATGCAATATGTAAGTATATAATTATCAAATCCACAAGAATAATGGTAGTTAAGAACATAAGAAAATAAGAAAATAAGGAGTCTGCAATAGGCCGGTTGGCCTGTGCATGGCAGCTCCTGTCGAGAGTTACTACCACTCTCTATCATCCATGAATCTATCTAGCCTCCTTTTGAAACTTTCCAGAGTTCCCGCACTTACTACAA
Organism: Homarus americanus; assembly: GCF_018991925.1. Classification (NCBI taxonomy): domain Eukaryota; kingdom Metazoa; phylum Arthropoda; class Malacostraca; order Decapoda; family Nephropidae; genus Homarus; species Homarus americanus. The sequence goes on from NW_024749779.1 coordinate 4,896,053, forward strand.
AGTTGCTAAGCTTGTTCCACTCGTCCACCACCCTATTTGTGAACCAATTTCTTCCTATCTCCTCCTAAACCTAAGCTTATCCAACTTGAATCCGTTGTTCGAGTCCTATCCTGCTCGGATATTATAAGAACTTTATCTATATCCCTTTATTGATTCCTTTCACCCACTTAAATACTTCTATCATATCTCCCCGCACTCTTCGTCTTTCTAGGGAATGCAAGTTTAGTTTCTTTAACCTATCCTGATATGGAAGGTTTCTAAGTCCCGGAATCATTTTTGTCATTCTTCGCTGCACCGACTCTAGTGAATTTATATCCATTCTATAATAGGAGCACCAGAACTGAACCGCATAATCGGTGCGGCCTGACTAGCGCAAGATATAGTTGCAATAAGACCTCTGCACTCTTGTTACTTACTTCTAGATATAAAACCCAATATTCTGTTTGCCTTATTTCGAACATTAACGCACTTTTTCTAGACCGTAGGTCCGGGCTTACGTACCCTAGGTCTCTTTCACAAGTCGACTTCTCTAGGTTGATGTTGTTAAGGCTGTATACATTATAAGTATTTGTTCTTCCAATATTAAGTACGCTGCACTTGCTGATGTTGAATTTCATTTGCCATTTTTCAGACCACCCCTGTAGTTTATTTAGATCCTCCTATAATGCATTTGCATCCTGCCCTGAATTAATTTGCCGCCCTATTTTGGTGTCAAGAAAAAGTGAGTCAGTCAGGTGATCTCCATGTGTTCACTTAATCAATAGTAGAAGACATCACAGGTAAATATATAATAGTCTTTAAGTAATATAATCTATTCAGGCAAAGTAATATGTCTCTTAATTTTTAATCGGTGATGACTAATGTATATAACAATATAATGGCCTCTTAAAAACCGAAGATATTGAAGCGCAGTAAACAATTATAACCCCAACATTAGTTATTGATGAGTATTAATAAATCACTTATCCTCATTTGCACTATGGATGTGACCCAACCTGCACCTCACCCCGCAACACCACACCAAATGCCGTCTCGCACCAACACTATCTGTAGCTTCAACTTTTATGCTCTGTTGGAACTCTGTCAAATATGTGGACAAGTCTCCTTTCATTCGTTATTTCATCCCCGAGTCGTAATAATAAATACTGGTAAAGTTCCCGATGGATATTAGGTCAACTACCTGACAGAATGAAAAGAGGTTACCTATAATCATACAGGACAGACAACAAGACTCCAGCAAACGTCCTTCTCGTGGTTAAAAAGAAGTAAAATATCATAGCATTATTTTGTGTACCCCAGATAAGATCACCTTTTAGACCTCCTATGCAGCACAATAACCTAACTTGGTGTTGTCAGTGTTGGCACATCCCTTAAGCAACACACCTCTAGCACTTCTCATTTGTAGCCATTAACAAAACTGCCACATCTATAAAAGCCTTCCAAGCTGACTACTATACATCAAGGTTAAATCAGTATCAATACAGGAATCGTAATCCATAAGCATCGATACAATATTGATGCCTTAATATATAACAAAGCTTGATATTTTATCCTTTGATCTTTATCTTCCCAGTTTTCGTTTAAATGAAGACAGACAGACAGACAGACAGACACAGAAAAATAAATACACAGAGACCCAAACAGATACACACCAACAAAGTCAGTGTTCGTGTGTCAAAGAATCGGATGTGATATAAGGTCTTCCTACTGCAGTGTCCCTTGGTCACACTACGACAGAAGGAGCATCAACTTATTCATTAATGGAAATACAAACTCACTCTCACTCTTATATCTCAATTCCATTTTTTTCTAGTGTTTATTGAAAGCTTTTACGTAGACCAGATTGTTACTATAAGTGATGTATGGACAGTTGTGGATAATATTCCCTGGACACTTGCCCAGGGAGGGAGGTCGAGGTCTCTCTCTCTTCTATGAGGGCGGCAGGTTGAATATGTATCCCGAGATATTTTAAGTAAATATTAAAGTATGAGTTATATACTACACGTTCAAAACGGAATTAAATTTGCAAGTCCAAACAGGAACTGCATAAAACGGTGGATAATAACTGGAGAAGTTTGTCGCTGTTTCCACTTTGACGAGAAGAAATTAATCAAGAAACTGGGATCAAGTTGTCGTATAATCAATTAAGTGGAAATAATAATAATAATTTCCTTATAGCTTCAAGACAAGTGAATGAAACATTTTCTCAACACAGTGATTTATAAAGGGAATTCTTACACATGTCCCGAGTATAATCTTGAATAATTCTTTAATTTGTCTTTTCTTAAAATTTGAAGAATCTGCCAAGGCCACCATGACCTCTCTAAAAACTAGCTCTTGGCACCGAACAATTTAATCGCTTTTGATAAGAGTCGCTAAATCAGTTTGTGTTGCGAAGGTGTTGTAAGGTGCGGCCATCGATAAGAAAAACATGGTTGAGTGGCAAGAGAGTTTATTTGTGAATAAGGCTTTGTCCGTGTGTGTTGGCACCGTGTGCTTGTGGAGCGGCACCACATGACTGTGCCATTAATGGAGGAGCGTAGAGACGGGAGATTACTGACAGAGTGGCAGAGATTGACGGAGAGATGGGGGCTCACGCAACCCAAACAAACATCCACACCTGTATATACACAAACATGCAAATGTGTGCAAAGACTCGTGTACACATTCATGCATCCATACATGGCTCTTCCCTTCACACATACACACACAGGCTGAAAACTGCCAGAAAAAATGTGAAGACAAACCTCACCTCAGGCACAAGAGTGATCCTGTTATTGGGTAAACTCTTCACCAAACACATGCTGGTTTTTTAGTGGTTACTGTCCAACTTCATTAACCCATTTTCTAACACATAAAAACGACACCAGTAATCCTTATGCCAGACAGGTAAGCACTGATCGTACACAAGTATCCAAATATTTAAACAAAATATGAAATATACATTTAACAGAGAAAACAAGTGTGTGTGTGTGTGTGTGTGTGTGTTAATAAAGAGACAAGTATACACGCATGATCAAAGTAAATATACGTAACCAACTAAACAATAAAGGCACAATAACAAACCCCAAACTGTACCTTACTTCCTACTGCATGGTGACCTGGCCCGAGGACTCACACCTGACACCTTACCTGTAAAGGAGAAAAGAAACGGGTTAAATATATTCTCAAAAGATGTTTCATTGTCATTTATAAATAACTTGATTAAAATGATGATTCGAGGCTTTGGGTTCGTCAGTTCATGAGTGGAGAGAAGACGAAATTAACACGTAGACGGTGAGATATTTTCGTCTACCGTGTATATAACTTACCTCAGGAGTGGTTTATAGTCTTCAAGCAACTTTCGTGTCGTTTCCAATGATTTACTTCAAAAGTTTAGCAACCCGTTTTTAAACTTTGATAGAGAGAGTTATTTAAAACATACAGTAAAACCAAAGAATATGTTCAAAGCATCTTTTGTTTTTTAAGTTACAAGACAAAAATTACAACAAACCTCATTTCAATTAATAAAGAATGAGGCTTTGAACCTGTACTGTGTGTAAATTTGTCCACCACTTTTGTTTTGAGGAAGTTTGTCCACAGCGAGATTTTGACCGGGGACAACTGATATTTACAGATCTAACAAAAGGCATAAATTACTTAAATTTTGCTTAAATATCGGCAAAACATCGAATCCTTGAGATGTAATATATTTTCCTCTTGATAAATACTCGTGATCTTGGTTATTCATACGAGAAAATTTATATAAACATTCCATAAAAGTGTTGTAATATTTCAGTCAGAACAGTTATTTACAACACAGCCCGGAGGAAGGCAGGGGTCAGGTGAGCCTCTACACTGTACGGTACGTAGTCATTAGTTATGAGGTGAAAGAAGATTATTAGGGGTTGAAGAAAAAGTAGTGAGACTTAAATACAGTAGGAGTAGAAAGAATCTGGGCTCAACCAGATCGCTTCAGCTTTCCTGTTAGTGTTTTATCTTTGTTCTGCTTTGTTCTGCTTATCATTATTTTTTTTATACAGTATATACACTGTGATGGAGTTAGTGAGCTCGCCCAGGTCCTTGTGTAGCTGGGAGGGTAGTCACATTATAAAGCTGTGAGACGTAAAATGTAGTACACAACTGTATTTTGGTCAACAAAACGAATGAGTGAGTGAGTGACACTCTTCGCTCTCTCTCCCCTCACTCTCTCTCTCTCTCTCCCCTCACTCTCTCTCTCTTTCTCTCGGGGCTATTCAGTTTTCACATCCATTAAAAAACATTTTCCAGCAGTTATCGCCTAAATCCGACTGGGGCCGCGTGTGAATGGGTCGGGTATGGCCGGCCCAGCGTGACTGCCCAATACTGCAGGTGCTCTTGTGGGAGTCGCAGAGGGTGGGGACATAACAGGTGGCAATGCACATGGTAGGAGGAAGAAATGAAATAAAAGAAAATTGGAGATATAAGGATAATTGAAAAATGTGGCAATATAGTATTTGGGGAGATTGATAGACAAATAAAGATAAATTGAAGGAACGCTGAACAAAATTGAGAGTTAAACGAAATAGATGAATGCTGGTTCCAGGTACACGAAAAATGAAGTTGTTAAAGACTTAATGAAATAAATAATTTAGGAAATATATATTTGAAGTACGGCATTGGCTTAGGAGAGAGAGAGAGAGAGAGAGAGAGAGAGAGAGAGAGAGAGAGAGAGAGAGAGAAATTGAAATCACTAAAGAAAAGAAAAAAATAAAGGGTGAAAGAAAGAAAGAACAGGGAAAAGCTCGGCCCTCATATACGATCCTCTTACTACCAAGATTTCTCCACGGCCGTAATAGTGTTGGGTTTATAAAACGAGATTTTATCATGGATTATAAAAACGCAACGCAGCACTCAAGTGGGGTCATTGAAATTCAGAAACCTGTATCTCTCACGCAATCTATCCCGTTACGACACCTCCGCTACCGTTTTATATGACCTCTTCATCGCCTCTTGTGTCCTGGCAAGATGCAATAAACATTAATGAAGTTCCCACCATAAAAAATAAAACATCCCCCCCCCTCCCTCATCCCCAGTCTCTCAACTTAAGCTTTCTTATCCTTATCGTTTTGTTTACATTATGACGTCACGGAAGATGTTGCCAGATGTCGGTTCCTGTTGCGTGAGGAAACTAGTTCTGTAAATGACTAATTTACTTGGGGTGGAATGGAGAGCGAGAACTTGTTAAAGAGATAATTCCTTCGCCATTCTGCTCTCAGCTTCACATCTCAGCCACTTTATTCCCTCGGAAGTAGGTACGACTACAACGCTCGTCTTTTTTACCGAGTTTTTTTCTCTCTCTTTTTCTCTCTCTAAAGACACATTCGTTCTGAGTTATATTCTCCATTAGCTCACATCGTGATAGTTTATATCAATTTATCTCATAGGGATTGCCAACTATTTTTTAACATAATTTCAGAGTGTGTGTGTGTGTGTGTGTGTGTGTGAAGGGTCTGCTCTCTCATAATTCAGAAGGCATTTCACACAGCAGGAATAGAACGATTTAGAGGACGTAGCTAACACACAAATTCTAGACTAATGGAACAGCAAGAGTAATTTATGGAGTTACTTAAGATAAGACTTGGATGATATGCGTCATAACATGAAGTCGCACTCTACTGCTTTTACCCTCACAATTACATACAGTGAGAGGTACACCGTGGGCGGCAGAGGTCGGGACGGGGGAAACATGACCTATAGTGGAGAGAGTTTGTTTTTATCTCCCTTATAGTTAGTGAATTAGTTATACAGGAAGAGTTTATTCTATCTTATTCTACAAATACCAAGATGGGGTTTATCGTATTGTAACCCGACATCATCGCCTCCTCCTCCTCCGTACAAGCTCTTTGAGAACCGCCTACAACACCCTTAGCCGCCCACCCAAGCCCAAAACACACTCGTTCTCACAGGAAATCCAGCCTGAAGTATTGCGAGGTTCAAAGGGTAAGGCAGTGTATTGCTCTCTTTATCCCACAAATAATCCCCATCTCTCATACAGAACGAAGGTAAACAAAGCGGTCAAAAGATAAACAATGGGACGTAACGCTTCATCCACCTCTACATAGATGATAAACCTACTCAAATTTCCCCCCCCCGTTATCTCTCTTAATTAGGAGATTCGTAGACCCTAATTAACTTACAACTTCCCTTAATATACTGTATATAGTGAGTCGTGTGGACAGGCTCTTTCCTCCTGGTAGTGACATTATAACTTTATAAACAAACGCTACATCTCCACAATCTACCTTGAAAACCTGTTAACTTCAGCCAACCCACAGACTATTTTTCTCCTTTTGCCGTTTCTCACTTTTTTCTATTAATTTATATCCTCACAGGGAGAGAGAGAGAGAGATGAGGACCTCCTCACCCACATAACCACCAAACTCAAACGTTGTCTTGTGAGAGAAAAGTAGAGAAAATTTATAGTTAACTTGGGTGTTATATGTCGTTTCCCCGCCTTGCTCTCAGAACACGATGGTGTGTTATGGAGGAGATGTTGTAGCCATCAGGGTTTGAATGTACCGACTGTGTGAGTGTTATGGTGTGACTGTGTAGCGACTGGGTGTTATGGTGTAACTGTTTAATGTCTGAGTGAGTGTTAAAGCCTGCCACTGAAGAATAATTGTGTTTAACTTTGTCTCCCCTTAACTTTTTTTAAACTACTTATAATATATAAATAAATCTTGATATATTAATCCACACAAACACACACCTAAAGAATACTGAATTAACACTCACGTACAGTATTAACATCAGAGAACAGACTATTATAAATCACAAATTCCTTCACGCGTATGTTGGCAGTGCGGCGAAAATTACAAGAAACTGAAGCCGCAGGAAAACTAATCCCCGACATTATTAATTTTTGTCACGAGAGACCACTTTCGTTGGCGCGTTTTTTCCTTCAGCTAATTTGACAGTCAAATAGGATTTTAGAACAGTTTACGTCACCTTTTACGATGCACGAGAAAAATTTTGCCATGTTTCAGTACAGGTTTTAGACGTAGGTTAGCAGAGTGTATTCACGGCAACGTTAAGGTCCTATGACTCGCTTAAAAATGGCAAAATTGTAATAATAATAATAAATTCAAGGATCTACTCGAGCTGAAGAATGCATTGTTTAACTTATCAACAACTGCACTTGGTCGACGTGATATTTCTGTCCATAATAATAAAAATGTCCAGCAAGGAATATATTTTATACATTTGATATTCTATTCAAGGTTTCCTAACAGAGACTTGATTTATACTAAGAAGATCTAAGCCTGTCAAGTAGTATAACGCATAGTGTGTGTGTGTATATAGTATAGACACGCAACAAACACTAGATATCTCACACAACAGAGAACATTTCCTACACACAAGAGCACCAGTACACCCCACACCTAATTGTGCCCCAGGCTGCCGTAAAACAAAATACAAAATAAAATAAAATAAAATAAAATAAAAAATAAAAAATCCACCTAAAACGTCATCCCCTCAGTATATACGTGAGTCTGGAGTTGAGCTTCGGTGACCAAGTGAGCGGCTCTTATCCTGCCACTCGGCCCTGGGAGTAACCTGGTGTCGTCTTACCAAGGATTTCCTCATATTTCACCCCTCAGGCTGTCACCAGTCTCTTAGGTCTTTTAAAATATATAAAGCGTATTTTTCAGCAATTACTTGTCTTTCATATTCTAATATTCTTTTAATGTGCTCAGAGAGAGAGAGAGAGAGAGAGAGAGAGAGAGAGAGAGAGAGAGAATATAAGATGTTGTCTGGTCTTAAACAGGATTTTTTCATAAATTCATCGATATAAACACAAAAAATACAAACCATAATTACAGTAGATGCAGGTAACTATGATGTGTACTGTATACAGCTACGTAAAGACGGTGCGAAAATTTCCTATATCACAGTTGGTTATCCTGACGAGTTCCATATACCAAGTGACGTTGTTTATTTGCTTCAGTGAGACCAAATTACTCAGAATTAACCACTTAATAACTCTGAAGGCTAAACGACGTCCCAACCACATATTCCACGTCATAATTGGTAATTAAATCTAATCTACTTTGACCAAGATAAATAAGAAGTGAAGTTGGATATTAAATTCCTTTTGACTCTAAATTGTTGAAAGGAAACAAAATTTGGTGCGGACGGACAGAAAGACAAGGAAAGGCGGGCCATACCTGACCCTGTGAAGATAACAAGAGTATATTTGCTGGTAGTGGTCAACCTTGTTAGCGTCAGCGAATTGTTTACTATAGCTTGTGTGTAATAATTTGTGTATATATGTATGTTTGGGGTTTTGTCAATGATTACGTAATTCATCTTTTCTCCCCTGACCAATCTCTCTCCCCATCTTTTCTCCCCTCACCAATCTCTCTCCCCATCTTTTCTCCCCTCACCAATCTCTCTCCCCATCTTTTCTCCCCTCACCAATCTCTCTCCCCAGAACTCCTTATTGCCATCACTCTCTCGCTGTCACTCCCATGATAGTCACTCTCTCGCTGGCACTCCCATGATCGTCACTTTCTCGCCGTCACTCCCATGATAATCACTCTCTCGCTGTCACTCCCATGATGGTCACTCTTTGCTGGTCACTCCCATGATAGTCACACTTTGCTCTCACTCCATGATGGTCACTCCTTACTTTCACTCCCATGATGGTCACTCCTTGCTGTCACTCCCATGATGATCACTCTTTGCTGTCACTCTCATAATAGACACTCTCGAACATGATGGTCACTCTCTCACTGTACTCCCTGGACTGTCACTCCCTTAACGGTCGTTTCCGAGAAATATGTCCCGATAATTCATGGAGGCGTCACTGGCGGGGTGAACTGAGTTTTATTGTGCAGATAATTGACAAGTTTATCGTTTCCTTTACCTCGCTTGACTGGTGGTGTGGCTGTCACACTCAATCTCACCTGCGCTCTCTCTCTCTCTCTCTCTTTCTCTCTCTCGCAATAACAGCAGCAGCAACAGCAGTAACAAATTTAACAGCAGCAACAGCAGTAACAAGGGTAACAGCAGATGTGATGGATGTAACAACACTTTCTCAAACAGACAACATCTTCAAAAGCACCATCAGTATGACGTCATCACCACCATCACAAAAGCACCATTAGTAAGACATCAACACAAAAGCACCATTAGTAAGACGCCATCACCACCATCACAAAAGCACCATTAGTAAGACATCACCACCCTCACAAAAGCACCATTAGTAAGACATCATCACAAAAGCACCATTAGCATGACGTCACCACCATCACAAATCGCTGCGTAAAACATATATCCATTTTTACCATCACCACAGCTACGTAATAAGACCAATTTTTCCTTCTTCATAAACATTTAGGTAAGTCAACTTTACATAGATTCAAGCCAAGAGCGACCGGTGATCACACACATCGTTGCCTGGGAAGAAGAAGCCTCGTTTGTATCATGACAGGTTACAGATGACTATATATGGGCAGCAATGAGAAGAGAACAGGGAGGAGTAGGAGGAAGAGGAAGAGGAGGAGGAGGAGGAGGAATGGAGAAGAGTAACATAGAAAGAAAGAAAAAAGTAGTCTATTTTCAGAGCATTTCTTGTTATTTTTCTGGTAGTGGAGGAGGTGGTGAGGAGGAGGAGGCTACAGATTACCAATTGTTCCCTAAAGAAAAGAACGATCTGCGTGGGTTATTCCGGAGGGAGAGGCGTGTCTCACCAGGAAAAAATAGTTAAAAATAAAAAGTCTTAGTATACAAGACCTTAAGATATGTTGCCCAAAGGAAGGAAATATTTGACACGTGCTGCTGCTGCTATTATTATTATTATCATTGAACCGCCAAAATAAAACTAAGCCTGGCCAATTCGCCCTCATGAAGAACTTGTAAAAATCCCATTATAAACTTACTGTGAACAACTCCATTACACTGTACTGTAGGTTAAAATTGGTAATATTTTCATTAAAAACATTTTGTGGAGTACCGCGCCACACCTTAACTGTGCTAGGCAGGAACGATATCTGACAAGGAGCTGCAATATTGAGACACAGCCTCTTGTATGACGAGTCACTTCAGGAGAGATATAACGCTGGTGTGTTGTATATGGCAGTGGGTGACAATCGCTGAAAATATTGGGAAATTGAGAGAGATATTTCTTCTATGATAAACAATGTAATTCCTAACGTTGATAAGACAAACTGGGCAGTCTATGATGCCTTGACCAGCAGATGAAGAATACTATAAGGTGCAGAGCTTCAGACGGGTAAACAGTTAAGGAAGGATGGCAGAAAAACGAAAACAGGTTAATTGGTTTATCCTGGTAATCAAAGTTAGTCTTACGAATTGTTTATAATTTTCTTTAGGTATGTGAAGTATATATATATAAAATGCTCTCTCTTCCAGGCATCACCTTAGCCAAGGATCATATTATTTACTCTCCTGAAGTCAAAATACTACAAATGCTTCGTTCTATTCTATAAAACATTTTATATTGGTTAATACTTTTACTGCTTGTATTTCAGGTTCAATGATAAAGGCTAATTGGAAGTTTGTTGATTTAATAGAGAATTTGAATACACACTTCCCGTCTCACTTTCTGTAGGAGGGATGAGATGATGGCAACACGCTACAGTTTGTACTCCATGCAGGATAACACAGCCTCTTAAGTTTAAGACGGGAAGTTGATATAACAGAGGGTGAGGAGAGTACTTAAAGCCATCTAAACTGTGATTAATATTACACACACGTACCCTGGGCACGGTCTTGTACACTGTGACTGCTTTAAACAATCAAGTACAGTGTGACTTAAGCACAGTCATGCATAACGTGGTTCGAGTACCGTGCTAGCGCTAAGCATATTCAAGTACACTAGTTAATCGAACCTCAGTCAAGTACACTATGGTACCCCCAAAGAAGATTACCAAACGTGTTATAAGCTTGCTTCAGCCACTCAGATCTAAGACGAGTGTCATTAGCGCTAGATGCTGTTGACAAGTAACCAACAACTGGCGAACTGTCGACATTGTTGTTCGAGTACTGAGTTTATGACCAATCAGTCGCTCTCGTGTTATGAAACTGCCTCAACTTTCCTTCATATTAGTGTTTGTTAATTTAATGTATTTGTGCAAGAAATCTTTGATCAATAATTCACCCTAAACATAAAATAAGGTGCGAGGAGGATTAAGCAAGAGTCTAGTTAAGTTAGGTGAGGTGAGGTGAGGTCTGGTAGGGTATCACTGCGCCAGATTAAACATGATCAATACTCTTTAATCACTTTCGACCCCTAACTCAGGAGCCAAGAAAAATATAACGAGCTATGTGAGAGACGATTAAGAGAAACATGACATACATACATACACACACACACACACACACACACACACACACACACACACACACACACACACACACATACATACATACATACATACATACATACATACATACATACACACATACATACATACATACATACATACATACATACATACACAGGCTCACCGATAGAACGCAGAGGGTCAGCTTAGATGGTGTTAAATCTGAGTGGGGCCGTGTAACCAGTGGGGTTCCCCAGGGGTCAGTACTAGGCCCACTCTTGTTCATAATCTACATAAACGATCTAGATACTGGGATCAGCAGTGACATAAGCAAGTTTGCGGATGACACCAAAATAGGGCGGCAAATTAATTCAGGGCAGGATGCAAATGCATTACAGGAGGATCTAAATAAACTGCAGGGGTGGTCTGAAAAATGGCAAATGAAATTCAACACCAGCAAGTGCAGCGTACTTAATATTGGAAGAACAAATACCAATGTATACAGCCTTAACAACATCAACCTAGAGAAGTCGACTTGTGAAAGAGACCTAGGGGTACTTGTAAGCCCGGACCTACGGCCTAGAAAACAGTGCGTTAATGTTCGAAATAAGGCAAACAGAGTATTGGTTTTATATCTAGAAGTGTAAGTAACAAGAGTGCAGAGGTCTTATTGCAACTATATCTTGCGCTAGTCAGGCCACACCTCGATTATGCGGTTCAGTTCTGGTGCCCCTATTATAGAATGGATATAAATTCACTAGAGTCGGTGCAGCGAAGAATGACAAAAATGATTCCGGGACTTAGAAACCTTCCATATCAGGATAGGCTAAAGAAACTTAACTTGCATTCCCTAGAAAGGCGAAGAGTGCGGGGAGATATGATAGAAGTATTTAAGTGGATGAAAGAAATCAATAAAGGGGATATAGATAAAGTTCTTATAATATCCGAGCAGGATAGGACTCGGAGCAACGGATTCAAGTTGGATAAGTTTAGGTTTAGGAGGGAGATAGGAAGAAACTGGTTCACAAATAGGGTGGTGGACGAGTGGAACAAGCTTAGCAACTTTGTAGTAAGTGCGGGAACTCTGGAAAGTTTCAAAAGGAGGCTAGATAGATTCATGGATGATAGAGAGTGGTAGTAACTCTCGACAGGAGCTGCCATGCACAGGCCAACCGGCCTATTGCAGACTCCTTATTTTCTTATGTTCTTATGTTCTATTTCACGCCTGCCTTCCCTCCCCCGTTAATCACCTCCAAACTTCATAATTTCGTCACCTCCTCCAACAGTTAGTTATGCTTAGGTTGTTTCTCATATCGATGGAATCAAATGTATGTACCTTTTGTCCACTGTTTAAATTTTATCTTTACATTATGGTTTTCCCTTTATCATCTCGCTATCTCAGTTATATTACTCTCAACAACCTAGACAACACCGCCTCGTTATCTGGAAACCTTCGTCATTTCAGATTAATTATATAAAAAAAAATCTGGACACCCGATTCAATAACATGAAATCTTTTTCCTCTATGATTGCCTGTTAAACTCTTGTGTGTGTGTGTGTTTGTGTGTGTGTGTGTACAGGAATCCTCAGTGGTCTCCTAATTAAGAAAGATGCATTGCCCCCTCGACAGAACTTGTTGCGTGGTGACCCTGAATCTACAGATCTAATATAAATTGGTAAATAAAGACGTGTAAATTCTTATGACTTTACACGGAAAAAAAAATAATCGAGCTTAAATAATTGAACATTTAGCCATTTCATATGAAGTTGTTTTCTCCATAACGTAAAAATATTATATACGATTAATTAAATAGTTTTGTGTTTATTCTATATTCATAATTTATTTAATTCTTTCAAACTTTTAATACGGACAAATACAGGTGTGTGTGTGTCCCGTCCTGTTTACCACACTCACTGTAACACATTTCTAGGTCATGTTACACTACCGTCCCTTACAGCCGACACTGCCTGGGAGCTATGTAATATCGGTTGCTATTCGTCTGAAATTTCAATTCTTGGTACCAACAAATATTTTTTTTCCCCCCAGATATCAGATGGTAAGGTTGAGAGGAGGAGCCTGGAGGTAGCGTGCAGTATGAAGGACAAACGTGGCCCCGTCTCAGGTACACGGCTTTAAGGTCGTCTGACCCGACAACTCAACACAGTGGGTAAGAAATAGCTCTAAGCACAGCCGGATGTAATGTACTGTGTGACGGGAGGAGTCGAAGTGGAATGTGGTACTATATTTTTCTTCAGTTCTATAATGTTCAATAAAAGTTGAAAACATAAACACGTGTTTTGGGAGAACTTAAAGAAGATGAAATAACATTGAGGATAATGAAGAATAATAAACACAGGTAGAAAAGAAAAAACACTGAAACTAATTGGTGTGAAGGACATAAGTGGAGAGAAACGAAAGAAGAAGCAGAATAATAAGAAATATACCAACAGACGAAAACGTGGAAATCGTTTGAATATAAGAATATACGAAGCTCCGTGAGAGCCAATAAAAACTTTCCTTTAACCATATCCAAACCTCAGCTTACAAAAAAAAAAGAATCAAGGAAAAAAAAAAGAAGAAAGACTCCAATTAGGTGCACCGCGTTGCCTTAGTAAACTGCAGCCATTCCACTCTTGAGTTTTATCTTCCTTGACCATTACGGCAGTTTGATGGATTGTTACCATATATGTGTCATCATTTTACCCAACGGTGCATATTCAGGAACTCTCACCACGGCACCAATTTCCAGCCAACATTTTCACAACATTTATTTACTTTGTGCGTGGTTGGTGGCTCCGGCTGTAACAGTGCTTGTTTTACGTCCTAACTTCGATCCCTCCCCTACCCTTCATTACGGCATTTTTTTTCCATAGTTGTTGTTGTTGTTGTGGATGAATCGACCATCATTAGAGACAAAAACGTACCGAATGTGTTTATTTGGATAAGAGACTTGAGAACTGATAGTGGTGGTGGTGGTGTTGTTTCGGCTATTTAATCGGTTTACAGCGCTCAATAGGCAATTCCAACATATGTATTTTAGACCGTAATGAGACAATTTTTTTTAGCTTACTTATAACCTTCCTAAGTATGAAAAGTACACACAGGTATATGAAGATCCACAATAATCAATAGTCAACAGAGATGCGGTACTAAACAAGGCAGACAATATCCCACCCAACCATCTTCCAATACGACAAGACTTTGAAGGGACACAGTAAACATAGCTTCTATTAACTCAAGGTTCACGGATCGTTAACCTTCAAAGCTAATTAAACCTCAAATTGGAGTGGGAGGGGGCTGAGACCTCTTAATTGACCCCTCCCCCTTGTATTAGTAAAAGTTCGTTATCAAACCCTAAGCCGCTTACACTAACGGTCTCGGAGAAAAGCTTTAGCCCGTACTTCAAAATTTTCCCCAGGTGTTGAGTTAATTAGCCACTCGGTTATCAAAGACGAGAGAAGGTTCACGGCTGTCGTCACACGTGGGATAATCCTTGGCCTGGATGAAGTGTGCCTTGCCCTCTCACACTCCACATACACTCTTTTAACTCTATTATCAGATACTGTCTCATAAAGCATTTGGCGTGAAAGTAGCAAAATAGAAATATATGTGTAAACTAACCTACACTAATATATGTATACACTAACATACACAAATATATGTGTAAACTAACCTACACTAGTATACAGTACGTAAAAAGTGACATACTAATATTTAATACATTATCAATAACAAAAAAGGCAACAGGTATATGTAAAATACTCTCTCTCTCTCTCTCTCTCAAGTGCAGCTATATGACAAAAGACCCAAATACATGTAAAGGTAAAAGGTAGAAAGTACACAACATTTTTTTTTTATAAAACTCAAGTGAAAGGGGGAAAAATATAGAGAAAAATACGTATAGTGAAAAAAAATCAACGAACCATGAGTGGAAAAAAACAAGCAAAACAAACATGGCCGACACACGAGGAAAAAGTAAGCAAACAAGCAACAAACACAGGAAACAAAAATAAAAGAACCATGAAAGAAGAAAAAGCAACGAACATACTAAACGACCCCACCAAAAAATAAACAAAGAAATATATTGAAAAACAACACAACAATAAGTCGAAAAAAAAACACGAAACAAATAACAAAAGAACCTGACAAAGAGGGGGGGGAGGGGGTGGGGGACAACAAACGAGAAAAACAAACAAAGCGAGAGAAGGATGGAGAAGTCGATGACCCTTGAGGACCGTGTACAGCTGATGGGGTCCCCAAGGCAACCACGACACACACACACACACACACACACACACACACACATTCTGTTAGAGAAATTCTGAAAGGTGGAGGAAAGAGGGAGGGACTTCCTTCATTTCACCACCATCACCACCTGCACTGTCACCACCTCTTCCACCACCACCACAACTACTGCCATCACCACCACCACTACTGCCATCACCACCACCACCACTACCAATACCACCACTTCTTCCTACTCCTTCTCCACCACCAGCACCTCCTCCTCCTCCTCCACCATCACCACAACTACCACTACCTCCTCTTCCACCACTACCACAACTACCACTCCCTCCTCTTCCACCACTACCACCACCACCGCCACCTCCTACACTACCACCAGCCAGCACTGCCACCACGCATCTTTCCCTCACTGAACACAGGCAGCCACATACTGTACCTTCAGACATCCAAACAATAAGCTACTGCACACCACCACACCCCGATGCACGCACGCACACACACACACACACACACACACACAAATACACATTGTCTTTCTACTTGAATTATATGTTCGCGGTCTGCATCGGCATTAAAGGGAGGTTGTATATGTGTCCTGAGAGAGAGAGAGAGAGGGGGGGGGTGCAGTAGGTGTGGCAGTGGGCCAGGTAGAGTGGTAGGTGCTCGGGCAGGTGTTGACATAAAGACTTGCTGGCCTTCACCAAGCTGATAAATTAGAGATGTGACTCCCTAGGGCAGGCCAGAGGGAAAATACCACTCCTAAATATTACTCCCACTAACTGAACACTAAATTAAAAACCTTCAAATTGGCGTTTTAATACACATTTTTTATTTGTGTGTGTGTGTGTGTGTGTGTGTGTGTGTGTGTGTGTGTGTGTGCGTCTGGTAGGGGAGAATAATCTTATTGGGTTTCTCTCTAGTCGGTCATGTCGTCAAGAAGAAGTTTTCAATGAGATAAATAGATTATCTAATGTAAATCAACCATTATATGTCGTCGTCTCTCGGGAATGGAATGAAAATACCCAGACCAAGTTACTCAATTCCGTATGAAAACGCTGCTCCAAGATTCTTCTGGTTTAAGAGTCTGCCTCAGGGGAATAAAGATGAGGGAAAAAAAAGGAGATTGAAATTTTCCATGCATATTGAATTTCCTCCTGTGGTTTACTTTTTTCGTTGACATATTAAAACTTTGTGGTTTAATGATATTGGAGTTATATAAAATATCTAATGGAAAATTTTTAATATAATACAGTTTAAAAGCAAACAGTGACAACAGATTAACTTAGCTCGAAGCAAACAAGCCTAGTGGATTAATTTAGCTTTTAAGCAAACAAGAACAGTGAATACACACATTTCACGCGAATTGGAAGCACAGCCAACGTCCATAAAATAACCCAGATATTTTCAGTCACAAATATCACAGCGAAAACCTGACTGAGCGTAACATACCAAATCAAATGTTTAAATTATCCACAAAGCTAAAAGTAAATGACAGTTGTTTACAGTGTATATATTGCGACTATATTATGTGTTATAGTACAAAATCAAAAGTGACTATAGTTATCATATATCAAATTAAGTACAGAATTTTAAGTTTTTCTTCACCAATTAGATACAAAAAATACATGCGTCCGTTTTCAGTCATAATTTTCCATATAATAATAATCTTGGTATTATTTTTCAAGGCTCTCTTTATTAACTTAGTATAATTTATGGGGTTTTTTTTAATATTTCTGACGCTTAATATTCCAAAGGTGGCAAAAAATAGCCGAAAATATGTGTAAAATGTTAATGTTTTTCTTAAGATCAGAGGCGCATATCCTTGCTACATTTTGTATTTATATAAACACCAATTAAGTTTAGTACCTTGTTAACTGAACCCATAGACTGATTCAAATTTATTATTATTATTATTTTTATTATTACCATTACTTTTATTTCGTTAATATGTACCGACTTTAATTCTCACCATCCAGGGCGCCACGTTCCTTCATTTAATTACATCTGTTTTTAACAACATTGCGTTTGGATATAAATTACTAGAAAATCTCGGCCATTAATTCACACACAATAATTTACAAGATTTAGTGATGATAACTGAGAGGAAATAATATGTCTGTTTATCCCATTAAGGTTTAATCCAAAGTCTCATAGCTTAAAACACGAGAGCGATGGCCAAAGATGTGAAAATATTGGTGTGTGTGTGCGTGTGCGTGTGCGTGTGTGTGTGTGCGTGTGTGTGCGTGTGTGTGCGTGCGTGTGTGTGCGTGTGTGTGGATCAAAACACTACCATCTGCCACTTTATCACCACTGACGTCTGCACCACTTGTTGCCGGACTACACTAATGACTACCACACCTGTGTCACATCTGGCTTGAAGACGCACTTTAAAAACTCTTAACATCTGTCTCACACCTGCCTTCATGACGCACTTTAAAGTCACTTATGTATCTCACCAGTCTTAATGACGCACTTTAAACCCGTAACATCTATCTCACAATTGTCATGGTTAAGCACTTGTAAACTCACACTACGCAGGATTCAGCCAACAACTTGACCCTCCGTCTTGGTTCTCGTTCAAGTAGCGCCTGACTGAGTTATTAAGGTCATGGGTACATACACCAACCCGAGAGTAACCTACCTGTCGCCCATGACGTGTGCGTGTGTTTGGTTTGTTGATGCACTTTCTAAGCTTTATGTTTTCCTCTCACGATAGAAAAAAAAAAGATTATCATTTACGTTCAAAGCATAATTGTTTGTGTCAGGTTCTATATATACTCTGTGTGTGTGTGTGTGTGTGTGTGTGTGTGTGTGTGTGTGTGTGTGTGTGTGTGTGTATTAGATTTTTGTTTAGTTAATGATGTAAATAATTGAGTAATCATTCGCATACTTGGCATGAGCAGCAGTATATGGATATCATGTGTATATGTGGCAAAGCTGTCAGTATAGGTGATTTGTCAAATGGTATCTTAACGTAAGTGTTTAGTAGTTATCTTATGAACAAGGTGAAGGAGTCTTGCTGTTATCATGTATACAAGGTAGAGGTGTCAGAATTAATACTTATACGCCCGTGGCACTCGGACCGCTGTGTTATTTGACGCTCAGGGAATATTTTTTTTTTCCGTTTGAGATTATACTTTCATGGTACATTTAACTAATTAATACTATCTTACCTTCATGATACACACACTCTCTCTCTACACAGTTTCCACGCATCTGCTCTCTACACACACACACACACACACACACACACACAAACACACACACACACAAACACACACACACACACGTACGTCTCTCGATCATGGACGTTTACGGTCTATATTTCACTTTAATGTTTTGTGTTCCTGATTTTCTATGTTTACCATGACACGTCCTTAGGATTATTGACTCTCACAACAGCACGTAAGTTACTCTGATGGCTATGTACAGTCTTAGCCAACAGGTCTGACCATTTTGTTTGTAATTCCTCACAATCGTCACTTCATTACTGTAAACACATTAAGAAGTTTCCTAAATGAGTTTCCTTATTTTATTTATTTGTTAATTTTGTATTTTTTTTAATTAACGAGAAAAATAAATCATTGTTAAAACTCAAGAAATCAAATCGACATTATCATCATCTCAGGATTATTACTAATTTTTTGCTCTCTTTTGTGCTGGATATATCTGCTGATCATTCCTATTTGGTAACGTTAATTACATCTTGAAATCATCCTAACACAAGCAGTAGGAAGAATATAAGTGTTGTGAACTTCCTTAAGTACGTTCTACAACAAACACGGAACTTATCAACAACAAAATATACAATAACAATAAAAACAACAAATACAGCAAATAAAAAAAATAATACAACAACATTAAATCAACAACTACAAAAACCGCAACAAAAATACATTATCAACAACAACAAAAATATATTATCAACAACAAAAAAGCATCACCAGCAACAAAAACAACAACAACAACTACAATCACAACAAATATATCGGCATCAGCTACAATACAACAACAAAACATTCTATAACCTTCT
Source organism: Homarus americanus (assembly GCF_018991925.1). Lineage (NCBI taxonomy): Eukaryota > Metazoa > Arthropoda > Malacostraca > Decapoda > Nephropidae > Homarus > Homarus americanus. Next base: position 4,915,644 of record NW_024749779.1, read on the forward strand.
GCAGCATCACTCTTCACTTGTCATAATCCTCTCAAGAGAATAATATAGACATAAACTTCACTAGACCATAAACTCTTATTTTCTACCCCATTAAATATATCTTTTTATTCTCCCGACTGTCATTCTTCACCTGAATAGAGATAAACGCACAGAATTATATCAGTGGAAGATAAGACATTAACCAGCTATATTTCATTCTCTCTGTGTAAGGAGCCAGTGTGTGTTATGTACTCAGTGTAAGGTAAAGTGTGCGTTATGTACTCAGTGTAAGGTAAAGTGTGTGTTACGAACTCAGTGTAAGGTAAAGTGTGTGTTATGTACTCAGTGTAAGGTAAAGTGTGTGTTATGTACTCAGTGTAAGGTAAAGTGTGTGTTATGTACTCAGTGTAAGGTAAAGTGTGTGTTATGTACTCAGTGGAGGTAAGGCGTCCTTTATGTACTCGGTGGAGGTAAGGCGTCTCGGTGGAGGTAAGCGATTGTGTTATGTACTCAGTGTGAGGTAATCATAACTTCAGGACCAGATGGCGCAGTGTGTTTTTCATCTTATTTTTGTCAACAGATTAGCTTGGAAAAAAAGAGTATTTATACAAGAGAGAAAATACTGCCCACGAACCGTTACCATGACAGGATAATTACCAAACAAGTGAGGCTGATATGGTGAAATAACGTAGTCATAGCTGAACACTGTCTCATGTCATCGTTTTCTTTACCCCCCAGAGACCCTAATGTGTCCAAGGTGGCACAAACCGTTACCACTTAGTATATTTTGTCCAACGGTCAAAAATTTACCAGGACAACTTTACTATATGTTGATCAAATATTTAAGGAAGCCAAAATGTCCGTCGTACGCCAGGCAGTATAGAGCATACTATTTTTTTTTTTTTTTTTTTTTTATTATTTATTGGGCACCCCCTTGCATCCTTGTGTAAGGTGAAGCGCAGAAGCGTTTACAGCGCCCAACAGGGAAGCATGCTAAGTTCATGCTTGCCTTTATGTCTCACGAGTTAAGGGCGTAGAAGCCTGAAGAGTCAGTGGTTTTATGTCATGAAGTTATTGGAAGCTCCAACAACTTTCCCTGAATACGAATTCGCAATTTTCGACTTACACCAGGTACCTACTTTACTGGGGGCAAGGAAGTAAGTCCAAACAACTTCCGCCGGCCCGGGAATCGAACCCGTGACATCTCGCTTGCGAGGCAAGAACGGTACCGCATCTACCACCGATCCCCCAGCTGACATACTGAGTGCTCGATTTGCTTAGCTAGAAGACGCCAGAGCACTGCCAGACATCCGAAAATATTGTATAGTATTGAGACCAAGTTGGTGGTGACAGTAAGGGGAAGATTGTGTTTAAGAGAACTGAAGGTACCCTGTTCATATCACGTGGTCAAGCGCTAAATAGTTTTATAAGTTCGTATATAAATTATCTATTAGGGTTTTAATGTTAGTGATAAAAGTTGTTTTAAACAGTTATATTTTATTTCCGTTTTACACAAGGGTGGCAGGAACATTTTTTATACGGGTGATAACCTTAAGCAACATGCGAACTGAATGTAAAACAACAGAGTTGTTGCATGCCACTATATACAGTACAGCTGTACATGCACAATTGCTCATATGCATATTCCACACACACTTACATACATTTTATATATATATATATATATAGAGAGAGAGAGAGAGAGAGAGAGAGAGAGAGAGAGAGAGAGAGAGAGAGAGAGAGAGAGAGAGAGAGAGAGAGAGAGAGAGAGAGAGAGAGAGAGAGAGAGAGAGAGAGAGAGAGAGAGAGAGAGAGAGAGAGAGAGAGAGAGAGAGAGAGAGAGAGAGAGAGAGAGAGAGAGAGAGAGAGAGAGAGAGAGAGAGAGAGAGAGAGCTTAAGTAAAGTTAAAATTATGCTTTACATTATGATAACATAAATGTGCCGATAAATACAAACTTGCACGAAACGATCCCAGGTCGAATCGGCGGCCTGCCAGCTTCACTATGTCCGTAGTAATACCCTCACAGATTACGAGTCGATTTGCGTGTTAAAAACCAACTACGAGCACTTAACGTTTGAGCCGCTGCCAGCAACGAGACGGTGACAGGAGTGGTTCATCAACAGGCTGTGCGCAGGTTATCATCTGGCATCAACAACTGTCTCGCCACTTGGTCACAGCTCCTTCATCAGCAGCTGCTCTCCTCCTTGATACATCTCCACCGTCACTGTGCCCGCCACTCACCCGTGTAAACATCCTCTACAGGCGGGAGAGGGACCTGGTAAGGCACTCGTAGTCCTCCACAAGCAAGTGTCTCACCAAGGAAACAGAAACTGTGCTGCAACGTTGGTGAGGGTGTATTAGTGGCATCAATAACCTCACAACATTAACGAAAGAACAGTGGAATTAAAAGAAACAGTGAAACAAAAGAAAGTGGGAATTAAACAAGAGAAATACGGGTAACAGACACGCTAACCAAAAAAAATGCAATCAGAAGCACCGAAAAGACAATATTAGTGCTACCATCACGAATCAGATTCCTCAGCAGGTCAGCAACAAAACCACGAGGAGGAACAATAGCGCCAGATTAGCTCGAGGAAGACACCATTCTTACTCTAGATGCAGTTCGACAAGAGTATACAGTCACCCACACAAGTCCTGTTGCCTCTCTTCCTGAACCACGAACCCCAAACTTCAGACACATGAATCAGAAGCATTTATCGACAGAATAATGCAACACTGTGTATTGCTTCGGATTCACGAGTATGGAACAGCAGGAGAGGCGACAGAACTTGAGTGGGCGACTGCACAGTCAGAAACCAGAATCTCTGGCCCACTAAGTTGAACAGGAGGTGAGACTAGGATGGTCTTTATCGTCTTTCTGGTCGGCGGCTCACTGCAATGGCCCCGTGGCCATACACACATACGCGCGCACACATATGGTTGAACAGGCGAGGCGATAGTTCAACAAAAATATGCAGGAGAGTTCCAGCTGGGCACCGTGGCCAGAGCCAGGGTAGCCAGTAAGTCTCCATAAGAATATTTGATGTTAATGATATTGGTATTAAAAATGATACTGATCATGTTAACGATGGAGGTGTAAGAAAATCCTCTTTTTAATCAGTTGTTCATTACCATTTCAGCATTAACATTAATGTCTTAATAAAATGATAAACCAAAGTTATTCAAACTGAAACAACAATAATTTATATTTCAACAAGTAATATTGACAACTAATATGTCCTTTAAAACTGGTGTTAGGAGTAATATCACAATCAGTGTGGTGATTAATGCGATGGTGTTTGTGATGTTGGTGCTTCTCTGTGTGGTGAGTGTGATGATGGTGCTTCTGTGTGTGGTGAGTGTGATGATGGTGCTTCTCTGTGTGGTGAGTGTGATGATGGTGCTTCTCTGCGTTGTGAGTGTGATGATGGTGCTTCTCTGCGTGGTGAGTGTGATGATGGTGCTTCTCTGTGTGATGATGGTGCTTCTCTCCTCTTCTTCTTCTTCTTATTATTAGCGTGTGTGCGTCCGCTAAATATAGATAAAGGGATAATCTTTTTATCACTGTTATGACAATGTAAATTAATTTGCATATGAAAATAATTGGCACAGTTTCATATAAGTAGGTTACGTTACGTTACATTTTCCATGAATTTGTTAATTTATATGTATTATTACAAGGAAAATGATAATAGGTGTTAAAACACAAGAAAGGTCATAAATATTGAATTGTCGGCCATTAACTTGGTAAAACTTTTTTATTGACCAATACATGATGCCTTAATGAACCTTAAGACATTGGTGCTGATTATAGAACATTCAGTTCTTATTGTAAGGCTGGTGTAGAGGTGAACCAATAGCCTCCAGGCTGCTGGCACGCCGAACAACATTAATGGTCATTAAAATTTTGATTACATAGGCCGAAAGTGATAATTACGAAATTCTACTAGCATGTATTGGCAAGGGCAGCCCAGAACCTTCAGGAACTCCGCCGAGTGGGTCCCATAGGCCACCCTTCTTGGCCAATCTCCTTAGGTGCGGAGGCAGCTGAGGGTCTTCAGGACTCCGCCGAGAGGGCCAGAACAGCCGCCCTCACGCCCCAAGGAGTGATGCTAGCGAGGGTCCCGCTGGACCCCCGTGTAAGGTTGAGACTTTTCCTCTATTTCTCTCTAAGACTGAGAGGCAACACTGGCTAGTGACGCTAGGAGCATCTACTGTCATATCTTGATATATTTATTACTTATTCTAACGTGGCGTCCACAACACACCGAGACTTTGGTGTTTGTTTCTGCGAGAGAAGGAGATATAGTGAGTCAACCTGAGACGTTAGCCAGCTGGTGCACGAGTTTGGACTTACGACCACAAGTACTCGCAACTATATGAAGTATACAGGTATACAGTCCTCAGTAACTTTTGCCAGATTCTTCATATTCTGGTATAAACAATATTAACATTATTACCACTGCTTAGAGGTGTGATGTTTGATGTTTCATGGTTTTAATATTTATAGACAGGCAGCCTAATGAGGTGATGACCTTCACGGCCAGCAGGAGTTGTACTGACAGCCCAACGATGTGTTCAGTGTATCAGAGAACTGTTTATGTTAACTAAACCATGAGACTTAGCCTGCTGCTGTACTATGACAAGATTATGTAGTGTGGGACATAACAAATAATAGATTTATTTCACGTTTGTGGCAGCAGTAAAATTAACGTCATATTCAAAGTAAAGGGGAAGTATGACCTGAACGACTGGTGACGAGTGTTCAAGGGTATATGATGCTCTGTGTGTTCGTGTGTGCGTTGACACTCAGTGAGCTGCCGTCCAGTAAGGACCCCTGGCCTCACCGCTCGACTTGGGTGGGCCAGTAATCGTGTCTATGTTGAGTCCCCTCTTCACTAGTGTTTTTTGTTTTTTTGTTTTTTTTTACGGGAATTAGCCCACCCGGGCACAGATCAGACGACCCACGACGGGGCCTGGGGGAGCTCGTCAGGTTTTCTTCAGTGTGGCAGCGCTGTGTTTGTTTACATTCGACAGAAGGAAACTCATAATAGTAAACATACTGTGGAATCAATATAAAAAAAAATCTAAACAAATATCTTAATGTAATGATTCATGGAATGTATATATTACGAGCCCCTGTAAACTCATTAGTGAAGGGGACTGTAAAGTGTGACGTCATCAGTTTTCAAATTTCATATTTTTGTTCTGTAAACCTTATGGCCAGATAAAGGATCCTGTTATATTTATATGTGCAAATTTTCGTATCTCCACATACCTTAGAAGCGGATATAATGGATTTTAATTCCACAAATTTCCGAAACAAAGTCTAACTTTACCACTGATTCAAAATGGTTTGAATCAGGCATAAATTAAAAGGGTTTCTATGGGATTGTTTTAACTTTTCATGACCCAGATCTCGGTCGTTTACTGCTCTACTGATCTCATATCTTCTGGAGGTCTATATATTGATTAGTCTTTCTGAAAAGTTAATCCACTAAACAGATTTCCCCCCAAAAATATTTGTGACGTCATCACTTTACCACTCTTATAATAAGGGACTTTCATGAGTGGCTTCACATGTTGACACATGAAAAGCTGGAATTTGTCTCCACTCAGTATTAAGAGGATAACTCTCTAATAAACTCTTGTATTAGTTAACAGAACATCTCCATATAACATTCCACACAGAGGCACCAACTTCACACTCACTGTAAACACCACCACACTAATCACTACATTGTGATATTAATTCCGACTCCAGCTTTAAATGACATATTAATTGTTAATATTACTTAAATTACATATATTTTATTGACTTTTACTTAGTTCACCTCCTTTTTATAATTTTCTTGAGACATTAATGGTTATACTAAATTGGCAATGCACTGCTGACTAATAAGAGCATATATTGCACCAGAATAATTAATTATCAACATATTCACTATCAATATTATCAATCTAATATTCCCATCGAGAGTTACTAGCATCCCCGTTCAACCGTTTGTGTTGGTGCGTGAAACCATCGTAGTGAGCTGTCGTCTAGAAAAGCCACCAAGCCTCACCTCCCGTTCGAGCAAGGTGTCCTCGTTACTAAGGCTTGTGACTGTACCTGCAGCATCCATCACCTATGTGCCCTCTGTACACTCTTCAGATTGTCACAGCCCCACATTATTGGCCATAGAAATACTCAGCACCAGGTTCAAATAGCACCAGGGTGACACAGCATTGGGGTTACACAATACTAGGGTGACACATTACCAGGGTGACAACATAAGGGTTACATAGTACTAGGGTGACACAGAAGTAGGGTGGCACAGTACTAGGGTGACACAGTTTTAGGGTAACACAGCAGTAGGGTGACACATTATTAGGGTGACAACATAAGGGTTACATAGTACTAGGGTGACACAGAAGTAGGGTGGCACAGTACTAGGGTGACACAGTTTTAGGGTAACACAGCAGTAGGGTGACACATTATTAGGGTGACACAGCACCAGGGTGACACAGTAACAGGGTGACACAGTACCAGGGTGACACAGTATTAGGGTGGGTACGGTACGAGGATGACAAAAGACACGAGGTTAGGCGATGTGAAGAAACATGCTTGCGTGGCCGCGGACTCCTGTGGGCCAGGCGGTAGCAGCTGAGATTAACGCCAGTGATTTACACACAATTACTCACTGCCCAGGCGGCCGCTCCGCCAACGTACTCACAAAGTTTCCCAAGCCTTTTGCTTTACTCCCGGATTTTTTAAAGTTAGTGTTTATTATGAACGGATAGTTTTTTCCCAGTGTGTAAAACTCCAGTTTACACACCAGGTTTAATATCTGTTCGATATATGTTCAAATAAAAATCATGCCAGCACTCTTTACTAATATATGGTAAACATGTAGTTGGTGAAACGGAGAGTATTTCTAAGTGAATATAAATATATTGTCTTTTTTTGTTTTTTTTATGAAACTTTTTTTTTCCCAAAAAGAAAATTTGCACTAAATCGCAAAGTGGAAGGTTTAATGGTAGTGGCACAGTTGGTGTGAGCGTTCACAGCAAATAATATAATTTGGAAATGAATATTGTACTTTATCTTCACTTAATCCTCGTCGATTGCAGGTCGAAACTACATGTGGGGGTGAGGGGTACTGTGGGGGTGAGAATTGCTGTGGGGTGGGGTACTGTAGGGGGTGAGGGTACTGTGGGGATGGGGGTACTGTGGGGTGAGGGTACTGTGGGGGGTGAGGTGTGTGTGGGGTGAGGGTAATGTGGGGATGGGGGTACTGTGGGGAATTGAGGGTACTGTGGGGGTGAGGTGTCTTGGGGGTGAGGTACTGTGGGGGTGGGGGGGTACTGTGGGGGTGAGGTACTGTGGGGGTGAGGGTGCTGTGGGGGGTGAGGGTAATGTGGGGGTGAGGGGTACTGTGCGGGTGAGGGGTAATGTGGGGGTGAGGGGTACTGTGGGGGTGAGGGGTACTGTGGGAGTGATGGGTACTGTGAGAGTGAGGAGTATAATGAAACCAAACTTCTAGTATACTTCACCATATTCATTTATAAGCTAAAACTAATTTTTAACCAAAGTATATAATATGTTTTTCCTATTTCCGCGAAAAATACACAAGTTCTGATATACGCAGTTCTTAATACATACCTGCACTTACTCACCTGTGAATTTTAAACTATACTGTACTGACCTTCTAATCAGAGAGAGAGTAATCAAGTGTTCTCATATTAGCGTAGAATACACACACCTTAATGAGTCTTGTTTAATTACCGCTGCATTCAGTATTTGCTCTGGGTTTTTTTTTTCTATTGCTGCTTTGAATCACTCATTAAAATCAGCTTCTATTTTTTCTCTCCTTTAGTTCTTGAATACAAAGGACGACACACACACGCCTCAGTGCTCGACAGTTTGCGCAACTCAACACCTGACAATATGTGAGAGGGAGGAAAAAAGAACGGGAGAAGAGAGAAGGAATAAAGTAAAAAGAATGAGAGAGGGAATAAAGTAAAAAGAAGAAAGAAGGAAAAAAGTAAAAAGAATGAGAGAGGGAATAAGGTGAAAGGAAAAAATGATGGAGAGGGAATGGCGTGCAAGGGAGGAAAGAGGGAGATAGGGCTGACTCACAAGAAAGGGAGAAAGAGTAGAGAATGATGCCAGAAAGAAAGGGGAGAGGAAAGGCGGGAAAGGAAAGAGGGGGAATGACGTGAAATAAATGAAAAAAAAGGAGACGAATAAAAATTTAATTAAAGGAGAGAGAAAGAGACAGACAGAGAGAAATTTACTGAGATAAGAAGAGAGAAAAAAAGTGTATATTCTCACGCGGTCTTTTAAAAACTTTCTATTGGTGTTTAGAGAGAAGGAAAATGTCTTATATTCACAAGTTGGTCAGAGGACAAACTGGGGTGAAAAAAAAAATATATATATATGTGATATTTATTAGAGATACTTTCGTGTGTTTTAGCGTCGTGGTTGAATACACACACACACACACACACACACACACACACACACAGTAAGATGTTTCATTATTTTTTAATCGTTACTGTGAAGTAAATACAACGTTACCTAACTCAAACTGTATTCTCATTAATAATAATAATAATAATAATAATAATAATAATAATAATAATAATAATAATAATAACCACAGTGAATGAGAGAGTCAGGGGGTGGTAGACACAATAGTTGGCCGAGGCAGATAAAAGTACAGTTTACTTTTCAAATGCTCTCGTGGTCCACCGTACACAGTTTACTGCAGAATTATGAACACATATCAGCATTAAGGTTGAAGCTGTTTGTGTTCATTATGAAACAGGGTAAACAACATTCATAAGCTTCGTTCGAGAGTTTGTATGTTTCACTAAGCTGAACCATTTTCCTCCCTTACTCCTGGTCATCTTAACACTCGTCCCTGATATGAACCTCGAGTAACTCTTTATACATGAAGATATCGTACTGGTCGATGAATACAAAAATAATTAGAACACAAATAGAACTTCAGCAATATCATGACGTTCATTATTCTTTTTGACAATGTATCAAATTTGTAATCAAAATGACATACTGAAAACTGCGCATTATTAATCGTACGTCTGGCAGCAACCCACATATGATACATTCAGCCAATCAACAGCCCCTATCAATGACTCAGTTTATCAATCAGATCAGGATTATAATTCATAAGAGCTGAATGACACACCTGACCTTTCTTTTTTAATTATTTAGATATCCACCAAATTAATTAATTATGATTATTACTAAATGTGTATTCAATATATATTTCACGAAATTATACCATACTAACTTGAATTAAATCAGACAACTTTACCAAACTGAAAAAAAGGTCAATTATATTTTGTCATTACAGTTGTGACCGTAATAAATATCCTGATAAAAATAAAATAAAAAAAAAGGGAAAAAAGATGGATGGACGTTTTTGTGTTCATTATGCAAAATGATTAAATATCGCAATTCAATTTGACAACATGTGAGTTAATTACAGCTGTCAAGGCCATCATGAATTATGCCACTCTCAGCAGATTTCTCACGCATAATATTCTGGTGGACAAATGAGGTTATGGTTGTCTAGGCCACAAACAGGGCGTATGTTCCTTATGGTTGACGGCCCACAAACAATTTCACTGGCTACTGGTTGAGGTAAAAGAGCTGAGTGAGTGTGTGTGTGTGTGTGATGGTGAGAGGAGTGAGTGTGTGATGGTGAGAGGAGCGAGTGTGTGATGGTGAGAGAAGTGAGTGCAATGGTGAGAGGAGTGTGTGTGTGATGGTGAGAGGAGTGGGTGTGTGATGGTGAGAGGAGTGGGGGTGTGATGGTGAGAGGAGTGTGTGTGTAATGGTGAGAGGAGCGAGTGTGTGATGGTGAGAGGAATGGGTGTGTGATGGTGAGTGTGATAATTATGAGAGGAGTGTGTGTGTGATGGTGAGGTGGGTGTGTGATGGTGGGGAGGTGTGTGTGTGATGGTGGGAGGTGGGTGTGTGATGGTGATAGAATTGGGTGTGTGATGGTGAGAGGAGTGGGTGTGTGATGGTGGGGAGGTGTGTGTGATGGTGAGAGAAGTGAGGTGCAATGGTGAGGGAGTGTGTGTGTGTGATGGTGGGGAGGTGGGTGTGTGATGGTGGCAGAGAGGGTGGGTGTGTGATGGTGGGGAGGGAGTGTGTGTGTGGTGGTGGGGAGGGGTGTGTGTGTGTGATGGTGGGGAGGGGTGTGTGTGTGGGTGAGGAGGTGTGTGTGTGTGTGTGATGGTGGGAGGTGGGTGTGTGATGGTGAAAGTGTGTGTGTGATGGTGAGAGGAGTGTGTGTGTGATGGTGATGGGGTGGGTGTGTGTGATGGTGAGAGGGGAGTGGGTGTGGTGGGGAAGGTGTGTGTGTGGTGGTGAGGGTGGGTGTGTGATGGTGGGGGTGGGTGTGTGGTGAGAGGGTGGGTGTGTGATGGTGTGAGGGGTGTGTGTGTGAGTGGTGGGGAGGGGTGTGTGTGTGATGGTGAGAGTGGTGTGTGATGGTGGGGAGGTGGTGTGTGATGGTGAGGTGGGTGTGTGATGGTGGGGAGGGTGGGTGTGTGATGGTGAGAGGGGTGGGTGTGTGATGGTGAGAGGAGTGGGTGTGTGGTGGTGGGAGGTGTTAGTGATGTGATGGTGAGAGGTGTGTGTGTGATGGTGAGAAGTGGGTGTGTGATGGTTGAGAGGTGGGTGTGTGATGGTGAGAGGTGGGTGTGTGATGGTGAGAGGGGTGTGTGTGTGATGGTGAGAGGAGTGAGTGCAATGGTGAGAGGAGTGGGTGTGTGATGGTGAGAGGAATGGGTGTGTGATGGTGAGAGGAGTGAGTGTGTGATGGTGAGAGGAGTGAGTGTGTGATGGTGAGAGGAGTGAGTGCAATGGTGAGAGGAGTGTGTGTGTGATGGTGAGAGGAGTGGGTGTGTGATGGTGAGAGGAGCGAGTGTGTGATGGTGAGAGAAGTGAGTGCAATGGTGAGAGGAGTGTGTGTGTAATGGTGAGAGGAGTGTGTGATGGCGAAAAGAGTGAATGCAATGTGAATATGTGTGTAAGAGAAGTCAGAATATGAATGTAAGTTCGTGTGACAGAGAGAGAGAGAGAGAGAGAGAGAGAGAGAGAGACGTAATCTTACCCAACCTAAGCTTAGCCGAGTCTACCTTTAACCTAAATTTAACCTCAAATTAACTTACCCTTCAATAACCTAACCTAACCTAACTTAAAATAACCTAACCTAACTTAAACGTAACAAATTCACATTAACCTAAATTTAATTAACACTTATAACCCAAAACTAACTTTAATCTAACTTAACTTTTATCAAACCGATATTCAAAAGAGCCGAGCATTAAAATAACGGAATATAATCCTCCTTGTAGTGCTGAGGTCAAGATGCTGAGCTACTGTGAACTACTACACCGGGAGGCCTTGTCAAAAGTTCCCCTTCCCTCCCCTTCAATCCCTACCACCTCCCCTACCCTCTCCCCTTCAATCCCTTCAATCCTACCTCCCCTCCCCTTCAATCTCTACTACCTCCCTACCCTCTCCCTTCAATCCCTACCACCTCCCCTCCTCCCTTCAATCGACCACCCTCCCCACCCTCCCCTTACTCCCCCAGTCATATAAATTATCCATAGGAGTTAGTTATAAACACTTTTCGGAAAAATTCCCTAACACGACGAACGTGATCTATAGCGAAAACTTTTTGTTTCGTTGTTAAACTTGTAGTACAGAATTACCACAAGTCAACACATTTAATATTAGCAACAGGATAAAAAAAAACTGTCAGATGCGGGAGAAAATTGTTCAGTATTTAATGAACGAACCAATACCCGGGTGGGTTATATACACCTGCACAATGACTAGGATATTATTTATAATTTCATATGAATTAATTAAAACCGTTTTACATTAGATTGTCGTAATGACCTTGGGATGCAATAAATGTTATCAGGTAATTGAATGAAATTGCATGATTCATTTCGTGAATTTAGTTAATAATTGGACAGTAAAACACATTGAAATCACATAAACGGATTATGATTTAACAGTCATTGGATTGGTGATTAATATTATATGCCGCCAATCTTAAACAATAAAATTAACAATCTCGCCAAAACATCGAATATCACTCCTCACTAAACTCTCAATTCACTGATATCTAGGTTTTATTTTTAGCTAAATTTCTTGTTTGTTAAGTTTCATTTCAACCAAAGTTTGGGTTCGTCGAGTTTTGGAACCTAATTATATCTTAAGAATTTCTGTGGCGGCTCTTCTGTGCAAATTTACATCCGGAAAATTATGTTGAGTTATCCTGCACATACGAGTGACTGTGAGGCGGTGCTGGGCCAACGTAAAACCCATGTCTCGAAGCTCACACGAAGCTTCACACGTTTCCCCAAGCTTGAGATATTAAAAACCATAAGCGTCATCAAACTACAGCATAAAAACGATGTTTATATTAGTAAAATTTGCGTCGAGAATTTACTGTATCTAAAGATGTAGTCTAGAGTCCCTGATTAGATTAAGTTACAATAAACGAACGACTCTTTTGACACTTGGAACAGTAAGCTCAGAATTATGTGTCGCACGATGGGGGGGAGAACACGATAGGAATTAGTACAGAAATTTGCTGGAGTCTTAAGAATTATGGAACACCAATGGAAACACTACTATGGGTTTAGAACATTAGAAGAGAGATTACCATGAATTACAGATGACCATTCAAAAGATTATACCGACTCAAGGAATATTAATGGAGATATTACCTACAGTCACGGTCCATCAAAGGGAACATAACACTGGATCATACAGGCGGTGTAAGGAAGGATTAACAAGTATCGTCATTCTTCATTAACGTTAACTTGACAACTAGTGAGAAAAAAAATGGTAAAAATGATAAATTGCTAAATTATTAACTGCAAGGATAAAAACAAAATAAACTCATTATCCAAGAACTAATAATAAATAAACTCAATTATTACAGGAGAGGAAAATCACAAAAAAAAATTTTATGTAAATACTTGAACGATGAGGGAAGTCAAATTCGGATAAAGATAAAAATATCGTCCGGATCACCACACAGACGATCATTACCAACCTGCTTAAATAATGTTGTGTTCTATGCTCATACTATATTACTCTAACAGTGTCTTGAGCAGGAGTCACAGTATTACTCGCCTCGACTAACACGTGTACAGTATTTGAGTCATAGAACCGAAGTATGAGCGTTTGTCATCTTTTGCTTAATTAATATTGAAAGAGATTGTAAAAAAGAATCGATGTGTGTGTGTGTGTGTGTGTGTGTGTGTGTGTCTGTGTGTGTCTGTGTGTGTGTGTTTTTCACTCGTAAAAGCTCTAACATCCGCCTTCCCCCCTACTTACTCACCGTCTCTGCCTTTCCTCTCTTCAGCCTTCCTTACCCCGGATATCTCCCTGCAGGCATCCACTCTCCTGCCTTCCTTGATTCGCCTCTTACTCTCGACCCAACCATCCTCCTCTTCACCTTCCTACTGCCCCTCTTCACTCTCCTCCTGCTTCTCTTCACCTTCCTCCTACTTCTCCTCACCTCTTCCTCCCTTCTCCTCACCCTCTCCCCCTTCCCCCTCCTCACCCTCATTCCCCCTTCTCTTCCTCACCCTCTTTCCCCCTTCCCCCTCCTCACCACCTTCCTCCGTCTTCCTACTCACCTTTTCTTCCTCCTCCTCCATTCCTCACTCTACATCTTCATTCCCTCTGTCGTTATCTCCTCTCTCTCTAAGGGACGCAGCGTTACATGTTGAACAAACGAGTATTTTAAATATTTACTTTTTTTTATGATCAGTTTGGGTCTTAGTAAATATATTCCACGGCCGAAAGTTATATCACTACATATAATAATTACGTGGTGGAGGTGATAGGAAGTACTGTACCTTTCCACCTGTCTGCATAACCAAGATAAATATCATTTTCTATCAACATGGCACAAATCGATTGAATTCCTGTCCGTTCGTCTGTATGTCTGCCTCTGCCTTTATCTTTCCCTGCTGCTCTGTATCGGTCGATCTTTTCTCTTTCTCTCTCTCAATATATATTCGTTTATTTATTCAATATTTTACTATATACATAAGGATAGAGATAAACTTAAAGTCTGGAATACACCGCCTCTACTGTGCTGGGTCGTCATGGCTGGCGGGGACACAAGGATTTAAAGAAACAGTGTCAAAAGCCTCGCCTCTCTACCTGTGTGTGTGGTGTCTAGCCCCCCCACCACTTTACACAGGTAAGGCAAACACTAGTATGATACACAAGACACACACAGACACAGGGAAAAGACACTTACGAAACACAGGTGAGACATACATATATGGCACAGGTAAGAGAACACATCTATGACACACAGGTGGGACAGGTACGACACACAGGTGAGAACAACTGAAACGACAAACATGACACAAAGGTGAGATATGACACACAGGTGAGACACATACGAGAATGTCATATGTAAGAGAACACTTCTTTGACACACACACTCAGGTATGACACACAGATAAAACACACGCACAGGTGAGATACACACAGCTAAGACAACCGCTGGTAACACACGCACACACACACACATCCTGTGGTCGTGTTTTTTCTTCACCTTTGTCATTCCTACGCACCACACTCACGTGCCTCCAAGCCTGTCACCTACTAATCTTATCAAGTCTCTCATTTCACATCCTCTCACATTGATAGTCAAGTGGGGATAAAGCTGCTGCATTTTGCACTACCGTTCCTCCTCCCACTCAGACGGACCCACCCACACACTTGTGTCCTGACCACATGAGAGTCGAAGCCTATTCAGTGCTGTTCCGGCAGCCGCCTGGGCCAGCCTGTGGCGTCCTAAGCCAACTCTCTCCTCCTAACCCCTCCTTCCCATCAGGATATCAGCCAAATCCCGCCAAAAGTGACAATTTCGTTTCGGAAGGGAGTGAAATTAGTGTTGAATAGTGACGATGAGTGCTTAGGCCAGTGAAATTAACATTAAACAGTAACAGCTGCGAGTCGTGGCCAAGTTAACCAGTGAGGTCTAGGACACCCCTGGGAACTTACCAACATCTCCTTGCCAACATTAGTCCACACTGGGAACAACCGTGGGTCGGTTTTACAACTAACTGTGAGGTACCTCAATACCACTTGGCATAGAGTGAGGTAGTAACACCACACGAAACGGTGTCTCCATGACACTGTGACGCAATGATCGAATTACTACATCATGTGAAGTCTCCCACGTGAGGTCCTGCATGTCAACACCTATGGACGAGTTGCACCACATGGCCTACGTAACGTCACATAGTAGGGCAAGAGTCCTGCCCCTGCCAACAGTGGGGCAAGAGTCCTGCCCCTGCCAACAGTGGGGCAAGAGACCTGCCCCTGCCAACAGTGGGGCAAGAGACCTGTCCCTGCCATCAACTGTAAATAATTTGTATGTTCAATTCATGTTCCTTCTCCTTTTAGTAATGAAAGCTTTTGTTAAACGACCCCCCAGCCTTTGTATGTAATAAGTCATTTTATGCCCAATGTTATATTTTCAGCCTTTTGACTGCTGAACTTTTTCAATAAACCGTTAATTACTATTACACACACACACACACAGACAACCCCCACACACACACCAGCACCCCCCCACACACAAACTGGCACCCCACACACACACTGGCACCCCCACACACACACACTGGCACCCCCCTACACACACACACACACACTGGCACCCCCACACACACACTGGCACCCCCACACACACACATAACCCCACACACAAACACTGGCACCCCCCCCACACACACACCAGTGCCCCTGCACACACATACACACACACAGGCACCTCCCCCCCCCTCACACACACACACACACACACACACACACATCCGCCACACACACACAGTACCACTTACACACACACACATCAGCACCCCACACACCAGCACACACACAGACACACCAGCACACCCTCCACACACTTTGGCACCCACCCACACGCACTCACACCGACACACTCTGGCACCCACACAGTCATCTTAAAGCAGATGTTCCTGGTCCAGCAGTGACCTTCTATCGGAACCATAAAAGCGACTAAAAGGGAGACGTCTATGACAGTGACCTCACACTCAGTGGCCTAAACCAAGCATTGACCTCACACTCAGTGGTCTAAACCAAGCATTGACCTCACACTCAAGTGGCCTAAATCAAGCATTGACCTCACACTCAGTGGCCTAAACCAAGCATTGACCTCACACTCAGTGGTCTAAAGTAGCATTGACCTCACACTCCAAGTGGCTAAGCCAAGCATTGACCTCACACTCGTGGCTAAACCAGCATTGACCTCACACTCAAGTGGCCCTAAACCAAGTATTGACCTCACCTCAAGTAGCTAAATAAGCATTGACCTCACACTCAAGTGGCCTAAGCCAAGCATTGACCTCACACTCAAGTGGCCTAAACCAAGCATTGACCTCACACTCAGGGGCCTAAACCAAGCATTGACCTCACACTCAGTGGCCTAAACCAAGCATTGACCTCACACTCAGGGGCCTAAACCAAGCATTGACCTCACACTCAGTGACCTAAACTAAGCAATGACCATACAGTAGGTGGCCTAAACCTGGCAGTGACATCTTACGCGATGTCAAAGAACCTAAAATCGAGATTAAAGCAGATGTCCTCAACCAGTAGTGATAAAACGTGTGTGTGTGTGTGTGTGTGTGTGTGCACGCGCGCACCGGTTTCTGGTAGTTACTTGTGTACGGTATATCATTCTGTGCCTCTGTGTGTGTGTGTGTGTGTGTGTGTGTGTGTGTGTGTGTGTGTGTTGCTATTTGTCCAAATAGCACAGTTTATTTTGCGTCGGCTAAATTTGGCGCTAATCCATATACATATTCATACCCAGTACTCGTCCTTGTGCACATATGCAAAATATATTCATTCGTTTACTTTCACACACAAGGCTATAAGGACATAAGAGACTTGCCTCACACCAAACAAATAATTCAAAATTGTGATTAAATTTTCACAATTGATTATCAACTTTAACTTTCAAGACACTTGAATGAGTTCGTCTTCGGTGTAAATTATTCATGGAAATTCACCTTTGGTGTGAGAGGGGCTCTGATTTGTGTGTTTAATAACGTCTATGGTATGAAAATCACGTAATCAGCAAACGAGATTGGTGGAGTTCCCAAATTCAAAATTAATTTTGTTTCAGAGAGAAAGATGAGAGGTTTGTGTTATCGGGAACGAATAAAAAGTATTTTAACAGAGAAAAAGCATAGTAATGCATAATTATTGTGTGCGTCATATTCTGTGGGTTTGGATAAATTTGTGTTTGCAGTTATGTGTGTGTGTACGCACGTGTACTTGTGTGCTATAAGAACGTGGAAAACACAGCTATAATGCGAACAGTTATTGTCTGTTGTACTGAAGAGACACACGGGTCCCCTGATGCACTACATGATTAAATTTCACCAAACTACTTAAAATGGGGAAAAAGTTAGAGGTAAAGCATAATCATTGCTACTTGCGGGTGCTCAACTGACCATAGATCACTTGGACTGGTACTGTCCTGGAGTAGCCCAACCTCCTCTAACGCGTCATTGGCATTTGTTCCCATTATTTTATCATCTGTCTTTGGTAAGAGATAAGATAGTGTGATTTTCTTTATCTTATTTATATAGTTTTACGACTCTGTATGATAAAACACACATAGTACAGTCCTCGAACGACGGGGTGACTGGACAGAGCGACAACAGTCCGCGTGCTCCACATCCCTACACTGTCTTTGGTAAAGTGACTGATAATCACGACCAACGTAATGAATTACCGATATTATACAGTAGCGTTCATTTTACGTACCGAGCCATAGTACCGAGCCACGGACCTTTAGTACCTCCTCTCTACACTACAGTACATAAGGAACACCACGGAACAGTACAGTAATAAGAACACTTCCACTAATTCTCATACATAATCATATATCGTCCTTGAACCCCTGGGGACTTTTTCAACGTTTAAGTTATGTTTGACGACTTCAGGCGCTGGAGAAGTAACAGATTGAAACCACTTATGCCTCGTACACACCAAGATACATTGTCTAGATCGCACAACAATGTATCTCAGTGTGTTCGCGACCATATATCACATAATCAATAACTATTTACTGCAGATAATACCAAATGCATTTTTATGGCCAAAATATACTCTTATGATTGTGAACCAAACTACCTATCTCTTTCGTCAAAACTGTAAAATAAATCTGTTAGAAAAATGTTAAATGTCCCTTTCGTATAAAGTTTGAGTGTGTTATGGTGACTCAATAACCTTTATAAGTCACAGTAAAGCGGCAAGACCCAGTATGCCAACGCCACAAAACGAGTTCATCAGTTTTAGACGCCGCCGATGTCATTTCTCGTACAAATAATCATACTCGTGCGAACAAACGAAGTGATCTCGCACACATACAAATTCAGTCCCTAATATACGGATAGATGAGCTAAAAATACTTATTACACGAATAACGAAGACATAAGTACAATTAAGAATACAATCTCCCCCTCCCCCCCCTCCTCCCCTTCCTAAACACAAACATTTCACGTAATTTTTCCAGTCGGGACAGAGATGGACAAGTGCCCGCGTTGTAATAGGATTTTCACTTACTTTTCGACAACATTAAAAGGTATTTACACTTCCACTCAATCCGTGTTATATTGATGTAAACAATCTGCTGTATCATTACGTGTTATGTTAAATGATTCATACCTACATATTACCTTGATATTGGTGTACATTACAAAAATCATTCACCCACTGTGATGTACTTATGAGAGAAAATTTAACCCACGTATAACATACAAATACACCCACATACAGCCACACAGCCACACATACACCAACACATGAGACAAGAACACATCCACACACGACATATACCCACACATAACAAACACCAGCACATAACACACACACCACCCACACACCACACATACACCAGCATAAAAAACACACACACACCTTCACACAGTGAGGTCCCAGGTACCCAGTGATAACGGCCCCCGCGAGACCCAACAACAACCACCGATGTGTTAATCCGTCTACGATAGGAAGGCCTGGGACCAAACCTCACTCATATAACACCATCTGTGAGGGAATTACTACACCACATGTCCCTCATAACACCATATGTGAGGGAATTACTACACCACGTCAAGTCCCTCATCACACCATCTGTGAGGGAATTACTACACCACGTGAGGTCCCTCATAACACCATCTGTGAGGGAATTACTACACCACGTCAGGCCCCTCATAACACCATCTGTGAGGGAATTACTACACCACGTGAGGCCCCTCATAACACCATCTGTGAGGTAATTACTACACCACGTGAGGTCCCTCATAACACCATCTGTGAGGTAATTACTACACCACGTGAGGTCCCTCATAACACCATCTGTGAGGGAATTACTACACCACGTGAGGCCCCTCATCATCCATCAGCGAGGGAATTACTACACCACGCCAGGTCCCTCATAACAACATCTGAGGGAACTACTACACCACGTGAGTTCCTCCTAACACCATCTGGGAGGGAGTTACTACACTACGAGTTTGCTGTTCAACACCTACATTAATCTGTATGTTCACTGTATGTTCCTTTACCTTTCTCTAATGAAGGCTTTTGTTAAACCACCAATGTATGTAATAAGTCATTTATGTCCAATGTATATTTTCAGCCTTCGGGCTGCAGAATTTTTTCAATAAACCGTTATTATTATTATTATTATTATTATTATTATTTATTATTATTATTATTATACCAACCTCCCCCCCCCCACAAGTAAATTACACACAAAAACACCCCACACAAACACCAAAGAAAAAACAACACCTACACCCGCCACACAATATATACCGTGATAATGTTTATATCGAGGTGATGACACTACCATTAAGACGACAGTGGTTACGACACTCTCTACCATAATGAAACACTCCTTTAAGGGTTACTCGAGTCATGACGTCAATACCCCAAGGTGAAGGTGTGAAGTGTGGGAGGTAGGACTGGTGGTGTAGGAGGTAGTGTTGGTAGTATGGGAGGCAGGGATGAGTTTAATAATTATAAGCATATATATCAAAGGTATTGGCTTGCCTTGACAAATTAACCTGTGAATATTATCATTACCACAAGTCATATATTTAGCTCAGAGGTGATTGAATTTTTTCCTCACGAGAGACAGTCAGGATGAATAACTTTAACTTATTCTTATGTATGTGCATGTATAAATAGCTACCTGTGTTTACTATAGCATTATTTATACCAATAGTCTTGATTCGGCACCATATTGTTGTCAGAAATGATGAATGTATAGTGTGTGGATCGACGGGGTCAACATTCTACCACCAGCAGACACACCTGAGAGAGAGAGAGAGAGAGAGAGAGAGAGAGAGAGAGAGAGAGCCAGGGCGCTCCAGCAGGTATCAACACACCTTCAAAACTTACACCCACCCACCTCTTCACACCACACTCACAGGTATTGGTTCCCGCGTTGGTAATGTTTTATGTATAACTGCTTAACATTCCTTTGTTCACTCATACACACACTTAAGCACAAGGCGACGCACGTAAACTCACACTTGACATATATGCTAATGACTACTAAACAAACGTCAACACATTTACACCAACACGAACACGCATTTGTTTTTGTGTCAACAAATTAAAGATAGAACCAGGTATAAAACGCGTAAAAAGGGTTCCCGATCACACACACACACACACAATTATTTACCACTGCACAAGCTATAGACAGAATCAGGCACACACGACCCCATAAACACCTGGTCAACACATCCACTTGTCACTCCTACACACACACACATCACTCATCCTTCATCAACAGACAGGTATATATATATATATTCAGCTTGCACTGCCACACCTTCATTAGACCAAGACACTATGGATCGTCTTACAAGTCACCTTCTGGCCACAGCGGATTAATGTTGTGGCGCCTTATTTACACCCGGCAGAGCATTAACGGCTGGAGGCAATTCTCTCGTGTTCCTTATCAATATTATTCTTAGGTAAGACGAAGACTAATTGATCTGACGAGATATTCTTTATTTTTCATAAGTTTGTTCTTTCATATCACGTGGTTTGACAGAAATACATGACTTATTATTTACACCATTCTTTAAGGTCTGTACCAAGGTGTCTTTGTAATAGTTCAGTTATATAAGTGAGTAGACCAAATCCTACATCTTATACTCGGTGTTACATGACGGACTTATTCACTTATTGTATACTTAGGCGGTGTGAACATTCTATTCTAAGGATAGTTGGTTCTATCCCGGAGCATTCCCAGTCTACCCAATTGTAAATGGGTACCTAATGTGCAGTTGGGGAATTCGAGGTGGTAGAGTGCAGTGTCGGCCACGTTGACTTCTTGTGTCCCGATGGCTTAATATCCAGCACTGCTCTTAACGGCCACTCTCACTTTCCCATGTAAGTACGGATTTTCTTCAAAATTATCATCGTAAAGAAATATAAATGAGGACACATTTAGTAATAACTTAAAAACACGAAACACAAAAGCTACACTAGGGGTAAGGTATACACAAATGTCTGGATAACTTAGCTCTTATATTACTACAATACAGACAACACTCGGCAACTTGCTATACTAATATAACACAAACTGACTACCCATAGCAAACTCGTTTAAGACTTAAGTGAGCAATATGGATTTGGTATGATACGACTAAATTAAATAAAGGTCTACTGTGTATGACTCCCACACTAAGGAGTTCTATTTAACAGCGCGCTACTTGCCCAGGACAAACAACATTTGAGCATTATAACACAAGCAAGCTGACTATAATAAGACCTGTACATGAACTAAACACGAGAGGGTGTCGTGCAGCACATGCAGTTTATGAATACGAAAGACAAAATAAAGAAAAGAGATGCATAAATAATGATAAATACAAGTAAACAAGAAAGCAATATTACCCTAATTAGCTCACCTGAGACAGAATTAGATCATCACCATGTGTCTTGTGGCGACGCATATTACTAAATTTGGTCACAGTGTCGACACAAGTTTTGATCAAGACAAAGTTGTGAATTTACGCTTTCAGTTGTGAGGACATGTGATACAATACTCGCCTCTTGATTCAAAGAAGTGCTGACAAGAGAGTCCCTAGTTAACCCAGTTGGAGAATGGGTACTATCGTGGACAAAAGTTTGCTCCTTTCCAAACTGAAGCAGTATCGACCCGCACAGCACACCCGCACCGGATAACAATCAGGGTAAGTCAGTTCGGAGACTCATTCCCGTGTCTCGGTTTCACTACAGGGAGCGAACTTTTGTCCACGATAGTACATAACTACAGTATATACCAAGGGAAGTGGAAGACGATTGAATGTAGAGCCGGCCACCCTGACTGCTTATGTAGTCACCCAAAAAAGTACTGTCGCGAACCACGATTCAGACTCGTGAACCCGAAGCAGTAGACACTGATACATTATTCTGTCCATAAATGCTTCGGATTCAAGAGTCTGAATCTCGGGGTTCATGGTTCGCGACAGGACTTTTTTTGGGTGACTGTACAGAAGGCTTAGTATACAGTGTGCTCCCATCCGCACTGCCCCTGACGGACCGCTAAGAGCATGGGACCTGCTTGTATCTGTAGTTGTACACTTGCGGAAATGTGTTCCCACGCCCCTTGTGGTACTCCGTGGTCTCAAGCGGCCAACTTATATAATCTGTAACAAATCTATCCACCAATCACGCCCGTCGTTACATGGCCAATACTCATTCATTCAGAAATGGTGATGCAACTACTGTGACGTTACCGTTTGGAGACGCGGGTTACCACAGGGGGCGTAGGAACACATTTCCGCAACTTTACCTACAGTAATTATGGAACATATTCATGACATTTTCTGTATCGACATTTAGTTAAGTTTCGAAATAGGTTTTGGCTGTTGGCCTTCCCATGACATTGACCTTTAAGTAAGAGACTTGTGTGTGGTGATCCTTCAACAAGGTTCAGTTCAAGGAAACTTATTATTACTTTTTACTTCAGATTTTCTGAAGGAAAATGTCCATCATAAAACAGAATGACTGTTGTACGATATAATTGACCTTTTTTAACTTCATACTTTATTTTTAATATATCAGCCATTATCCGAACAAAGACTGGATAAACTGATGTAAAGATATTTGTGAAATTTGATAAAATTTTGTCAGGTGGTTCCAAAGACCAACTTACCCAAAATTTTTAAACTCTTAATATTGATATGTGTGTGTGTGTGTGTGTGTTTATTTACAATCCCACTTGTAAGAGGTTTCATGGAGCCCTAACAGACCCCTCTTTGTTTGTGTTGTTAGGTGCCCCTGATCATGAATTCATGTCCTTGCCACGTCGGTCCACCTTACCCTCCCGTCACAACTCTCCGCTAACCCCCATCCACCCCCCTCATCTACCCCTCCACCTGGCATACCACGTCAATCGTCAGACACGCTCCTAGATCATATACAACCATACATTTACCAAGGGCCAACTATCCCCATGGAGTACAGTAAACACGCAGTTGATATTCACATAAGGGGATTTATCAGAAATTTCGTTTATTTAGGACTTTAAGATTTTGTCTTAACGCAAGACGTGATTTGTATTATATATACATTATACACATCGATTATAGTCATGACCTACAAGCATCATAGTATGAGTGTATGTGTGTATATCCGTGTCAAGTGTACAGTATATCTATGTCACTTTGAATCATCACGTCTATACACTACCTCAGTTTTTTCTCTCGCCTCTTTTTTTACCTCTCTACTCTTGTTTTATTTTTCTACACGCACACACTCATTACCTTATCACATTCCGTACACACACACACACACACACACACACACACACACACACACACACACACACACACCAATCGCATTCCTGTCTCACACTGAGCCAACGCTTTGCTCACCACAAGCGTCCGTAGAATGTACAATAATTCCTTCCTTAATCCAAGATGCACCTGACCTGCTCCTTCACTCAGGTTTACGAGGCCGTAACGTGGTGTTTGAAGTGGCACTTGAATGGCGGTGATTCATCATAAACTCCCCGTCAATGACAGACATTAAGACGGTCATTAATTTAATCCAGAAGTTTTGCCGCGGGTGTACGAGTCGCTGGGCTCTCATATCAGGACATTATAAGTTCATGGGCGTAGCAAGAACTCGTGTTTTATTTCATTTATAATTTATAGCCAGGTACACTTGGCCACGGTCTGGGAGAGGCTCACACGATGCCTGCTACTACGAGGCTGACCATTATTGTGTTGTATGGTATATTAATAAGGGAAGTAAATCAGTGGCTGAATGGTTACTACTATTATTAGTGTTATTGATAACATCTAAACCTTTGTATGAACACAGCGAACCCGATAATAATATGGAAACATGTAGCGTGTGTGTGTACTATAATATATATATATATATATATATATATATATATATATATATATATATATATATATATATATATATATATATATATATATATATATATATATATATGCAAGTAAATCACTGTAGTTGCGCGTGATCTAGGTATAACCACAAGGAAAAGAAACACAGAAGTTGCTACATAACCAGGTGAGCTATCAGCACACATATATATATATATATATATATATATATATATATATATATATATATATATATATATATATATATATATATATATATATATATATATTTTTTTTTTTTTTTTATGTCTCACAATGATAGCTTGTCAAATATTTAAAATATTTTACGCTTAGACCACTACGAATATCTAGGGTAAATGACACATTATTTTTTGTAAAATATGTGAATATTCTTTATAGTTACCTTCTGATACATACTGTGTGTGTGTGTGTGGGTGTGTGTGTGTGTGTGTTAGTTCACAAAGTTATTTGTTGTGTTAGTCAAGAATCTGTGCCTCGGTCGAGCTCCCTTTGTGGTGAGCCACAGTGAACCTCAGGGAGTTGGCTGATTCTAACATTTCCTCTAGTATAGTATATAACTGTATGGGGACCCTGGATGACCGTTGCCCTGGTGACTGGCATGACAGACCACATCGCACTCTCTGTCTTTACTGGATTAGATTATTTATACAAAATATCAAGAAAATCTTAAATTGATCCTGATTTTTCTTATTTGCGAATCAACTTGGAGATTAAGCAACACAAGATTAAAGTATTAGGCAAATTCATATTGCTCTCTCTCTCTCTTTCTCTCTCTCTCTCTCCATTACAGAAATAACAAAAGTAAATGGGTAATATTTATCGACTATGGTTCCGCCAGCAGCTACAAAAACAGTTACTCTCCCCCGCATCGACTCCTTTAAAAAAACAAAAAAAAAGTGAGATACGACAAAATAACTTTCCCCTCAGCTCTTGGCAAGTCGGTCTTCCTTACACACACAAAAAAAGAGTAAGAAAAAAAATACCTCCAATAGCCTCGCATGCTAGTAGTCCCCAAGAGACCCTGACGTTGGACCGACTCCCATACCATCCCGTCTTCACCAACCATGTTTTATGTTGGTCTTTGCATTATCTATTGTTGCTGGGTTTTTTTTCCCAAACAAACACGGAATGAGCCAGTAATGAGGGGTTTATACTCATCATACGTGTGACTCCTTGTTGGCGGCCGGCAACACATGGGGTCACTCTACACTCACCAACACACGGGGTCACACTAAACTCGCCAGACAGCAACACACGGGGTCACTCTCCTTCAGCAACACATCGAGCCACACTCCTCCTGCAACACACCGAGCCACACTCCCACAACAACACGCCTAGCCACACTCCCCCAGCCACACTCCCACAACAACACATAAAGCCACACCCCCACAACAACACACCTAGCCACACTCCCCCAGCCACACTCCCCACAACAACACGCTGAGCCACACTCCAGCAATACACCAGAGCCACACTCCTCCAGCAACACATCAGGCCACACTCCCACAACAACACACCTAGCCACACTCAACAACACGCTGAGCCACACTCCAGCAACACACCGAGCCACACACCTCCAGCAACACATCGAGCCACACTCCCACAGCAACAAACAGGGTCACCCACACGGAGTTGGTTGCTGAGCCGATTGGCAGGTCAGCCATGCTATTGATCATCTCCATTAAGAATACAGAGCCAGCAAGGTTTTGTATACAATATTCCTCCCTCCTCGAACCTCTCCCCCCCTCCATTTTCCTTTACCCCCTCTAGTCCTCCACTCTTTCTCCTCCTTCCCTTTCCCCTTCATTTTCCTCTATCACTCAACTCCCCCACTCTCTCTCCCCTTCCCATTTTGCTCTGCTCCTTCCTTCCCTTCCCTCCATTTTTCAACTGTTCTCTAATCCTCTCTCTCTCTCTCTCTCTCTCCTTATACAATTCCTATCATATTACAATTACGATAAGGAACTGTAGAGCAAAACTAACTAACTAACTAACTAAATAAATAAATAAATAAATAAAATATACAAGACCTCAATAAGGAGTAAGAAAGTTGCACCATTAAACTTTCACGAATGCGCCACTAAGCTCTCGATCAACGTGACTAAAATAATACTGGCGTTGGTTAGAGGTATGAAGGCTACTTACTCCCTATACTGTGCAGTCACTCAAAAAAACTATGTCTACTTGAGGGTGATCGATGAATTTCAGAATGAACACTGTGACTCCTGTTGTCTCGGTAGGGTTGTGAAAAATCTTCGTCCATTGTGTCATATTTTTTCAACACAATTTTGTATAGATAGTTTTTTGGGGTGTGACTGTACCTCTTGTTGGCCATTGTTCATACGACTTGTTATTCTTAGGAGTGTCCAGCGTCTAGAAAGTGACCATAAGGGTGTGTCTTTCATGTGAGGGAGGGGAGGAGGAGGGGAAGGGGTGGAAAGGTGGGGAGAAGAAGTGGAGAGGTGGGGAGAAGAAGTGGAGAGGTGGGGAGAAGAAGTGGAGAGGTGAAGGGGGAATTAGTGGTAGCGGGAGGCAGGTGCGTGAGGATTATGGTGGGTGTCAACGTGTGATGAATGGTGTCCACGTGTGTGTGTGTGTGTGTGTGTGTGTGTGTGGCAGAGGTTAAGTACGGTAACCAAGTTCTCATCACAACAACTTAAACAGTGACAAAAGGACAATAGAAGATATTTTTCCTGTATTTATTTGTTACGTCTGGAGGGTTTTTATTTCTCCATGTTGTTTGTCACGAGTTAATTGATACACTATACGCCAAACATTGTCTAGAATTAGTAGTATTTTTTTTAGTATTAGAATTCATAATGACAAAGTAATTCATTTATATAACTTATTTTCTATTAAGTGTAATCCTCTATCTATCTCATTTACTAACTCATTCAGTTTTTATAATAGAAAAATATAATCCCATCTTTCATAATACATAATTTTATATATACTGTAATATACATACATAATTCATATATGTATAATGTATAGCCTCTACTCAAAATAATTAATGGACACAGAAAATAGACAAACTTATCTAAAAACTGACATCAAATTGGAGAAAACAATTAAATGCCATTCGAATGTAATCTAATGTAACTCAAATACAGTGACTATTAATTAAGGAGCGAGTATAAATCACATATCATACACCCCCCCCCCTCCACCCCCTCCTCCAACCCCTCCTCCAACCCCTACCCCAGACCTCCACCCCTTCCACTGTAGAACTGACACACGGAATATATTAAACGCTCGTTCCACCTGTCCGAATATCCGTAAAATATATTAGGGTGTCAGAAAGCTGGGCGGAAATCCACTGAACATGGCGGGGCGGCAACTTTTTTTTTTTCTTCTCATAGTGTCTACCCTCCGTTTCCCTCAGCCTCACTGACATATCCACGGAGCGGGAGACACACCTGTTACCCACGGGAAGTAGACGCCTTTGATAGTCCAGAGAGAGAGAGAGAGAGAGAGCGAGAGAAAGAGAGAGAGAGAGAGAGAGAGAGAACTAGTTGTATGAGAGAAAGAAAGGGAGAGAAAACTTGCTTGTATGTGGGATGGTGTTTCTACTATTCGGTTCACACAGGGAAACACCCACCTACCTACCTACCTACCTACCTACCTGGGGAAGTGGACTCCTTTGTCGTACGCACGGGAGTCGGGGGGAGGTTTGTTTGTGTGCTTGAGGGAAGATAGTGGTAGGGTTTGTTTAAGGACTGGGGGCAGGTTTGTGTGTTTGTATGTTTAAGGACTGAGGGAAGGTTTTTGTTATTTGTTTATTCTGAGGGAATATTTAATAATAATAATAATAATAATAATAATAATAATAATAATAATAATAATAATAATAATTAACGGTTTATTGAAAAATTCTGCAGCCCGAAGGTTGAAAATATACATTGGACATAAATGACTTATTACATACATTGGTGGTTTAACAAAAGCCTTCATTAGAGAAAGGTAAAGGAACATACAGTGAACATACAGATTAATGTAGGTGTTGAACAGCAAACTCGTAGTGTAGTAACTCCCTCCCAGAGTGTGTGTGTGTGTGTGTGTTTGAGGAAGATGGAAAGGAAATCTAGTTCCGGGGAGGAGGGAAGGTTAGGTTGTTTAAGGGGAAGAAACTGTGTTGTTAGTTCCGTGATGGAAAGGGAACGTTTGTTTGTATGAGAGAGGAGGAGAAGAACGTTTCTTTGAGAGGGAGGGAGGGAGGGAGGGGGCGTTTGTTTGAGAGAGAGAGAAGGGAGAGATATTTCTTTAAGGAAGGAAAGAATTGTGTGGTGAAAAATAGATCAGAGGAAGATACTGTGTAAAAGTATATGACGAAGAATTTCCAGGTGTTTCATAAAGGTGTCTCAGTGGAAAAGGACCAATATTTGGTTTAGGGGAATATACGAACGAAGGGCAATTACTTCACACGAAGACGGAGTACAAACATTCCCAACAGAAGAGTCAGAGAAGGGAAGTGTGTGGCGTAGAAGAGAGAAACGTGCTGTGTGTGTGTTGATATTACGAGGGAGGAAGATGAACGAGGGTGTCGACGTTTTGTGGCGTATTAGTAAGTTCTGAATGAGAAGGCTTACAAGTTTTCGTGGAAGGAGGGAGGCGAGGGTTGTTGTGGTGATGTCAGTGAGAGATAAGTTTCTCAGCTTAATCTTATGAAAGGAAGTTTGTCAGCTTAATCACGTAAGAAAAGTTTATCAGCTCAATCACGTAAGAAAAGTTTATCGGCTCAATCACGTAAGAAAAGTTTATCGGGTCAATCACGTAAGAAAAGTTAATCAGCTCAATCACGTAAGAAAAGTTTATCAGCTCAATCACGTAAGAAAAGTTTCAGTTAAATCACATAAGAAAAGTTTCAGTTCAATCACATAAGAAAAGTTTCAGTTCAATCACATAAGAAAAGTTTATCAGCTCAATCACATTAGAAAAGTTTATCAGTGCAACCACATAAACGTTTATAAGTTCAATCTTAAGAAAAGTCTCCCAAGTCACTAATAAGGAAGGGTAAAGTTTAACTCAATCTTAAGAAAAGTTTGTCAGCTCAATCTTGAGAGAAAGTTTATCAAATTAATCTTAAAGAGGGGAAGTTTGTCATCTTAAATCTTAGGAAAAAAGTTTTGTCAGTTCAAGTTCCCTCCCAACATTCTCCCTTCTCCTCGCTATTTTCCCTTCTCACTATTCTCCCTTCTCACTCTCCTCACTATTCTCCCTTCTCCTCACTATTCTCCCTTCTCACTCTTCTCACTATTCTCCCTTCTCACTCTCCCCAACATTCTCCCTTCTCCTTACTCTCATCATTCTCCCTTCCCCTCACCATTCTCCCTTCAACTCATTCCTCTATTATTCTCTCTTCATCTCATTCTGTATCGTCTTCACTTCAATAGCTTTCTTGCATCATTCTGTTTTTTTCTTCTTTTCTGCCTCTCATCATTCTCCTCTCCTTCCTTTCTCCCCCCATCATTCTCCTCTCCTCCCTCTTTTTTTTCTCTTCTTCCCTATCCCTCTTCCTCCATTATTTACATTTCCTCCTTCTCGTCTCTTACTTCTCAGAGCCACCATAAACCTCCTCGGTTCTTCCTGCATTACTTCCTTCTTATACTTTCCTTTCCTCTAAAACTTTAAAGAAAGCTTCCCTAAAAAGTTTTCCTGAGGTACGAAAAAGAAAACTTTCCACTGACAACAAGAAAGTTTTTTTTTTTTGTAAGTTTCAGCACCGTGGCTCCAATGGGTGTATAACTAGGTAAATAAACAAATATATATCTTCACTATATGTTGATTTGGTAATGTATCACTGTGCTTCAGTAACTATAGTCTTTAACCCATTGAGTACGATGATTTAACCAATTCAGCATGATGATTTAACTTTTTTGAGTATGATGATAACCTTTAAAGTATGATGATTTAACCTTTGGAGTACTGTACTATGATTTGACCCCTTGAGTACGATGATTTGACACCTTAAGTATAATGATTTAACCTCTTGAGTATGATGATTTAACACCTTTATTACGATGATTTAACACCTAGAGTACGATAATTTAACACCTTGAATATAATGATTTAATTACTTAATGGGTTAGGTTAGGTTAGGTTCGTACTACAATAGACAACCAGTATAATATTAAACGAAATTCTTCATATAATATACGGACATGATGATGAAGACGGTGAGAAGGAAGAGTGGGAAGAAGAGGAGGAGGAGGAAGAGGAGCAGCAGCAGGAGAGAAGAAAGTGAAGGTGGTAACCAGGTGCCCCATAACATAATGAGACCTGGAGTGTGTTATGGCAGGCCGGGCTGGTAAGTGCCGTCTTCTTTGCTTACTTTACGGCCTTGAGGAGACAATTAACCTCAGACACATCATCCCATTCTACGTGTCCCCGCTAATGTGTGCCGGAGACGGTCGAGGCCCCAGGACAGGCTGTGTACGTCATATGTGTTTTTCTCTCTCTTTAATATTAAATAAAAAGTAAATACAGACTTATATTTGCCTACATTCGTTCCTTAGATACTGTTAGTATTTCATAAGTCACTTTGTACAATCTACACCAGAACCCACCATAATAACATCCATCTCCCCAGAACACTTGAAGCTAAGGTAATTCTTTCACACACTGCTGCTGCTTCCTACATGTCCATCACTTTGTATCGATTCCTTCCCTCAACCCATTATCTCATGTCCTTGGTCTTCCCTTCCTTATTCTATCATTTATTTCACTATCACATCATTTTTTTATTTTCGAGAATATAGAAATATGTAGAAACTAGCGTCATTTAGCAATCATTCTCCATCATAAATAATACTAATATACAAAAAAAAAATGAGTGAGAATGATAGGTGGTGGTTATTAAGAATGTTTCAGTCAGGCAGGCAGACTCTTTGACAGAATACTGATTGGCGCGGATCAAGAAGTTATACGATTGAAGTCAGAATGAGGACGAGTCATTGAACGAGTCGGTGATGGTTGAGTGTTTTGGGAGAGGGTGACGTGAGTGCCTGAAGATCGGTAATAGTCTAGTATCACCCGATGTGTGTTATGACTTAGTGATTATTGAAGTGTAAGTTGATAAATAACGACTTGTAACAGATGTGATACAGGGAGGTAAGGAAGATAGGAGATAACTGTCTAATTAGTCAATGTTTACAATACGTGACGTTTTTCATCACTTTTTTGTAATTATGAAAACACAGATATATTTTTTTTTTCTAAGTCATGGTGTATAATGTATCTTCTTCGTCCACAGTTTAAGGAAGTCGTGATAAGTCTTTCCGGTTTTGGATATATTATACTCCACTAATTTCTTCTTAAACAAACATGCAAGACACGATATTTTTTCCCCTTATCCGCGTTATTTTGTCTCCTCCACACAATGATCACAACAAGAGGGAAAAACTGGCAAACTTTTTCAGGATGTGTAGAGAAATGTGCCTCAGAAATTAACTGCAATCATCAGCTGCTCTCAAACTTTAACCCTTGCCTCACATTCCCAATTCCCGGAAGTTCGTCAAAATTCCTTGTAAGAATACACGGCTCCATCTCACACCTCCTCCGAATACCACCTCTCACGTCTACTCCAGCTCGACGATTTTCCTCTCGGTCATTTCTCGTTCATATTTCTTTTCTTTTTTTATTCTTATCTTAAAAAATCAATTTAGAAGAATCCTGAAAATAAAGTTTGAAAGTTATAATCAGTTTGTAATAAGGATTTTTCCCTCTATATGGCATAAACAAATCGTCTCGTTTACTTGTGTTGGTTCAAAATGTTTTCAATAAGTCTGGCCTCCTGCTCTCTGCAACGCTTATTTTCTTTGGCTTTACCTTGTTTCCTTGTGGATTGTCTCTTGTCTCTTCTTTCCAATTACAATATTCGAGCCGTGGGGAATGGATTATAATTAGACAATTTTAAACAAATTGAGATACACTGAGACTGTATTCTTGGTCCTTCTCTCTTTCTTTTACTTCACATAAACGACACAGTTGTTAATCCCCACAACAGAAATTCTTGCCGCACTCATTTTCAGTCAACAACATTTCTTGTCAACAGCTTGAAAGTCGTCCATACAATTGCAATTTCCGTCAATTTACTTCGTGACTTTTCTTTAATCCAGATTTTTATTTTTAAATGTTCAATCCAGGATGAAAAATAATGAGTACTCAAGTCTGTGGCCACTATGAGCATGACACTCCCGCAACACGTGGAAACAATTTTATTTTATATTCTACATTTTCATATGCAAATTTAAACCTTAAGAGCCTGGAAACTAAATAAGTCCAAAATAATTAACCTACAATTTCTTAACAACTATCTCCCTCCCAAATTTCGATAAGTACGTTAAACTAATAAAAACCACAAAGACAAAAGACAAACGATAAGCGTAGAACAGTTTTATGCCACGATTTAACAGCATACTTGTAGGTGCATGGAAAACAAAAGACCACGAATCAATTCCCTTCCGAGGACCTCGTCAAGTTACTCTGAAGGGGATTAGGTTGGATCACGTTCGTTGTACGTCTTCGTTTAATCTCTAGTGCCATTGTAAAGGAGGCCTTATGTGGTGAGGATGTGAAGGATATGGTGTGATGGGGTAGGGTGGTGATGGGGCGGTGAGTGAGGTGGTGATGGGGTAGGGTGGTGAGGGAGGTGGTGATGGGGTAGGGTGGTGATCAGGTGAGGGAGGTGGTGATGGGGTAGGGTGGTGATGGGGCGGTGAGTGAGGTGGTGATGGGGTAGGGTGGTGGGGAGGTGTGGTGATGGGGAACAGGTGGTGAGGGGTGGTGGTGGGAGTAGGGTGGTGGGGGTGGTGATGGGGGTGGGGTGGTGGGTAGGGTGTGTGGTGGGGGGAGGTGGTGATGGGGTAGGGTGGCTGGGAGGTGTGAGTGAGTGGGGTGGGGTGGTGATGGGGCGGTGAGGGAGGTGGTGATGGGAGTAGGGTGGTGGGGAGGTGGTGATGGGGTGGGAGTGTGGTGAGGTGGTGATGGGGTGGGGTGTGGGGCTGGTGGTGGGGTGGTGATGGGGTGGGGTGGTGGGGAGGTGGTGATGGGGTAGGGGTGGTGATGGGGTGGGGAGTGTGGGGGTGGTGATGGGGTGGGGTGGTGATCCAGGTGGGGAGGTGGTGATGGGCGTAATCGTGCCCCAATGGGCGTTTTTATCAATGCTGATGGTAGTGGTAGTATTGATGGTTGTGATGGTAGTGATGGTAGTGATGGTAGTGATGGTTGTGATGGTTGTGATGGTAGTGATGGTAGTGATTGTCGTGACGCCGGTGGTAATGGTGGTGGTTGTCATTGTGGTGGAAAGTTATTTTTACGTCATTTGCCTGGGTAAAGATACAGCAGTAATTGGGAACCTGGTTGTTAATCGATTTGCTAATCGAATTCCTGGTAAATGGATAGCTAGCGCAGTCGGCGAGTAGTCCAATCTTCTTAGATTATTTTTTGCCTCAAGGTCATACAGTAAAGCTCGTTAATTTGGGGTGTGGTAGTCGTGTTGGCAACAGCTTCTACACCTTAAACAAATTCACGTCAAGGTGGCCCCGAGGATGGGTCGGTCGGTGGCGGTAATATTGATAACCCTGGCTTTAGTTAGGTGTTAGTGCAGGGTAAAGTGAAGATAGTATGATTGATATCACAGATATAAATATTTAGACGAATAAGAGTAAAAACAAAAGAATATCGACAAAGAATCTGAGGAAAATGAAGAAGCCTGAGGGAGATTAAAGAATAATTAAAACTAAGAAGTTCTGAAGAAGGTAGAGAAGTAAAAACACATTAGGACACAAGAAGACTGAGAACAAAGACCAGATGAGAGAGGCTCTTCGTGAGCAAATGAGCATCACAATGAAAGGAGGGAAGTCAGGTAGAGAGGGTGGGGAGGCGGGAGACAGGGCCACACAAAAGGAGTGGGGAGCAGCATTGATCTTCGGCACAGCCTCGTTACCCAGCACTCCCCAGGGAGGCTCACACAAACACGCTCCACAGACACCCAGCCCCACCGCCCCCTCCCCGCCCTCTCACCTACGTTACCTCATAATTATTAGTACACACCTACGGGTCGTCCTTACAGTTACATAGTTGGTGACTACAGTAGTAATATGTAATACACGCCATTACCTAACACGTAAATGGTAACTCCATAAGTTCATAAGAGAACCACAAATTAATTATCGAAGTATCTAACATAGAAGCGTAAAGTGGTAAGACGTTCCCTTAGTACACGAGACTGACGTGGAAATCTTAAATGAAATACATCTTTCTGAGAAGTGATCTTTGTGCAGGCGAGTATTGTGGTGCTGGTGTTGTGAGTGGGTGTTGAGGTTAAGTTACTGCTGGCCCCGCTGTCTCCCGCATACCACGTGCCACAGCCTGCCTGCCGCCTGCACACACACACACACACCTCACATGCTTTGAAACTCCCTATTTTCTTCTATTTTCGCCAAAAAGAAAGTTTCTGAGGTCTTCCTCTGGAGCCTCTCTGTTTCATTACTTATGTTTATATGAGTGTGAGTAAATTCTGGAATAAAAGTTGCCGACAACACAGAGAAACTGTAGCGTGTGTGTGGGGGGGGCACTGGAGTGCAAAATCTTGAAGTCCAGTTGATTGATACAAGTTGACCTACCACTGTATTTCAATTTTGTTCTAAACCACAATTATATCACTATTAATAATCACGCGGCCATGGAGGACAGTACACCTGTATCTTGTAAGGATTACCTGTTAATGGTTCACTAATTAAATAAATCAATAAATCATACTTTGGCACCTAAATAGGATCACCTGAAAGATCTCCACCTCAGCTTATTTCACCTAGATATTAACCTAACCAGCCCAACACTATTTGGAGAATGAAGTTAGGTTAGGTTACGTTAGGTTAGGTTAGGTTAGGTTAGGTTAGGTTAGGTTAGGTTAGGGTGGTGAATCCTTAGATGAAATAAGCTAAGGTGGAAATTTTTCAGGCGATCCCCTAAAAGTTTTGTTTTAAATTTGACACTATAAATTGATCTGGCAGCCAGCGTCGGGGGTTCACAGCTCTCAATTGGCCCTGCCACTAGGTAATAGTGTTGAGTAAAGAGGCAGGTCATTTATCCCTTCCAGTTTCTTTTGTGGCTGGCGACTCAAGTCCTGAAAAGGTTACAATTAGAGTGTGGCTCCATTAGTGTATGGTTGAGGGCAAGAGCCAGGACCCTATTTTTTTCGGGTGGAAAATATCTTAAGTGAAAACGGAGGAAGGGACTGTTTGTGCATGGTGACGTCATAATAGTTCATCTGATAGGTTTAAATTTATTTATTATTAATCATATCGATTAAGACATTCAAAATAACAAACCTCAAGTCGCAAGTAAAAGATTCATGTAACTGGATTCCTCAGATACGTAATACAAATATGGCGATCTTTCTTTACGTATCGCCAGTGATCCCCGTTACCTGTAAGGTTCATCTTAACGTCTTCACTTTACCTACACTGTGATACGTATTATTTAATAACATATCAGATGAATATTTTAGTCACAGTTATTTTAATGTAAATAAGACTTTCAATTCGAGATAAATGGTACTTGTATAAAACTTATGCAACACTGCAAGCTGCTGTGGAGGCCGTGGTGGTGGTTATGATATAGTGACAGTAGAATTTTGTTTATTATCTTTCTCCCTAGATAAAGCTAACCCACGCGTAAAAAAAATGGGATTCATGGCCGAACCCCACTATACAGAAGCGCTCCTTTATATATATATATATATATATATATATATATATATCAGCAGAAGGCCTTTAAACTGCGGTGTAGCGTGACTGGCCAACATAACTCAGCTCACCTTAGAGTCTAGCTAACCAAGCCCGGAAGTTAAACCACAATTATCGTGTAATGAGCAGAAAAACCCTGGAGTCTGTCATGATAATAAAGTTTATTTTTAACCCCGTTTTTTCTTCCTCTTCATGCGTTGCAGTTTCCTCGTTACTGACAGTAATCCATTTTTTCACATTTCTTATAAGTGAGTTTTACCTTTCACTGATTACACCGCCGTAACGGACGAGCCATTGTGTGTGTGTGTATGTGTGTGTTTTCTCTCTTCCTCTGGCTCTGTCAGTGTGTGTACCAGTTTTTAATTCTATCCTTGTTTTTATCTATAGTATATCTGCCTATATCTGCCTTTACCTTCCCATATTATAACTTGTATTCACCTCTCTATCTATGTACTTTAACCCCCCCCCCTCCCTCTCTACCCCTCCCTCTGACTCTCATTCTTCCTCGAATTAGGAGGCAGTCAATGTATTGTTCCCTTCAGTATTTGCTCAACCAGCTTTTGTGCCAAGTAAACTAGGATGGTGCGCGCTGCCTCACAATATTTGTTCAGGCCGAGCCTCCTGCATGTCTGGAAGCTTTGTGCCCAGATTGTGTTTGCTTCTTCCGTAAACAAAGTCAGTCATGCTTATTATTATTTCCACTGAATCTCACGAATGTTTAAGAAAGTCCTCGTGACAATAGACTCTACGAAGCCCTATCAGAATTCCCTACGTCTTTATTTAATTAAGCCAGTTCAGAACGACATATTTTGGTAGTTAGTTAACGGGGATGTTTCTTTATATGCGTATGATAGTGCAAGTCCCCGTAGTGAAGGGGTTAGCGGAGTCTACTAAACACTGCCACTGAAAATCATATGACTTTCTTAAATTATTTTTCGTTAGTATAAATAACTGCTTTTCGAACACCTGAATGTGGTCACCCCGCTCTTACTTCCCTGACGACCTGTGATGTAATGGTGAACATGCTCGACTCGCAAAAGAGTGTACCCGGGTTCGATCTCCGGGCAGGGTGAAACTATGGGCAAGATTCTCCATGCCTGGTTTTCTCTGACTATTCCTTGACACTGGTACATACAACTCGTTAACTCAGGGTGTGGTTGTTGTGTTGGTGACATCTTCTACACCTTAAACAAATTCACGCCTAGGTGGCCCTTGGGCCGTCCGTCCTCGAACATAAGTGGCAACCATTATTTTACTGTGAAATTAATTAGTAAAGTTATCCTTCTCTGGTTCAATGTTATATCATCAATAACAAGAAATAAAAATCACAAAGAAGAAAGACAGCGGGTAACGAGCGGACGTCATCACTTCACTGGACATGGACGATACTTCAAAGAGTAAACTATTTCGCGGAATGCATCCTGGCGGGGTGTGTGTGTGTGTGTGTGTGTGTGTGTGTGTGTGTGTGTGTCCTCGGGGGAAATTTAATTGACATCCAATGGAATATTTTTAAGTGCACGAGTGAGTGCATCTCAACGACAGGTAAATGACTGCATGACAGGTAACTCATCGGTTAGTTTATATTTAAAGGTGTGAGAGAGAGATTCGGTCAACCAATGCAGGGAATTAATCTCGTGGCCAGGAGTGTGTAATGAGGGAGGGCTGTTCTTGCCATCCCCCTTCCTCCTCTCCTGAACCTCACCAATCACCTTCCACGCCGCCCCCCCACCAGTTCTCCTTTACATTCTCCCCTACCCAATCATAACGTCTCACCCCTCACCCTCGCGCTTCCTCTCCCCTCACTATTTCCCTAGTTCCTCTCCCCTCTTTCCCTGTCTCTCCTCCCTCCCTCCCCATCTCTCTGGATCCTCCTACCCTCCCTCACTTTACCCTTCGCATCAATTCCATTCCACCTCTCCCTTAAATCATGGTTTTATCCTCTCTCTCTCTCTCTCTCTCTCTCTCTCTCTCTCTCTCTCTCTCTCTCTCTCTCTCTCTCTCTCTCTCCTTCCCTCCCTCCCTCTCCGTTCCTTCTGCCTTCCTCCCCCACCCTTCCCTCCCCTTTCCCTCTCCCCTCACCCCTCTTCGACCTATATGTCAACACTCATTCCACGTTATCTATGGGTTTTCGCTCCTTCTGCTTCCTGTGCTACTGTACCAAGCGTTCTGGGCGGGCCAAGCGGTTCGAAATACACAAAAGGCGACTCTGTTCTCTGCTTACTGAAGACGAAACAGATGAAGACCACAAATCAACCTCTCTCTCTTACCTCTTCTTAGCGCCATGAAACAAACAAACAATCTTAAACAAAAATATCAGGAAATAGGTGAATAAGCAACACTCACTCCAAAAAAGTATCTTTACGGAGGTGACCGATGAATTTCAAAATGAACACCACGCCTCCTGTTGTCTCTGTGGGGTTGTCATAATGTTTCGTCTCTTGTGTCATAATTACTGTATGAATTAGCTGATGAAGTGAATAAAAATCAAAGTAACTCGATGAATATATGAATATACTAACGAATAAATGATTGAATGTGAAATATTTAAGTAATGTTTATCTGTTATTAGTTAATTGATAATAAAGAAAAGCTGAATAATTATTTCCATAACATAAGGTTTGTGAAAAGATGATATTCAACATGTAATATTCAGTGTTAAAAAAAATTAAAAAGATGGATACAAGTTCTTGTTGATATTCTAAAATGGACTAATTGGTGATAATAATGCTCCCCTGAGTACGATACCAACCCAGAGAGTACAAAGAGTGTAACCCGCTGAGTAGAAGACAGTTTAACACCCTTGAGTACGATGACATTATTCAAGAGTTGTCATCATAATGAAAGAGGTTTAAATCATTGTACTCAAGGTGTTAAGTAATCGTACTCAAGGGATTATTTAATCGTACTCGCTCAAGGGGTTAAATCATCGTACTTAGTGGTCAAATCAGCCTACACAAGGGGTTACATCATTGTACTCACTCAAGCGACTGGACATCGTACTCAAGCGGGTAAGTCTGTGGGCTGTATATTATACCAAAAATACAGTTACACGCATCAAAGTCTTTAACATCGGCGATTAAACAACACGATACCAAATTTAATAAAAAAAAATTAAAAGACCAACTCCTCATTCATGTATGTATGTATGTATGTATGTATGTATGTATGTATGTATGTATGTATGTATGTATGTATGTATGTATGTATGTATGTATGTATGTATGTCTTATTATCATCATCAGAGAAACCAACCGACAAAAAAAAATCCCCACATAGATAAAACTCCCCAAATCTCTTATGTTTTCCCCTACATTTTTATCATATAGGGGAAAAATATATTCCCTCTAAAAAATTCTCCCCTTCCATATAATTTTCCCATAATAACTAGAGGCTAGGAATATTCCCTAGATTGGAAGACATGATACGAGTTCGACGGGAGAGTGAGTGAGTGAGTGAGGAGGAGGAGCCGAGGGTAATTTCCCCAACTCCGGTTACCTGTAGATCACCCCGGCCGAGATTACAAGTGAATTCGGTTAGAGGAGCCAAGACCTTTTGGTATATACGTGCAGGGTGAGTGGTGGGGATGTGGGGGTGGGGATGTGGGGGTGGGGTGGGGGGTGGGGGTGATTGGGGGGTGGGAAAGTTCTTTTCTTATAGGAAGGAGGGAGGACAATATGTGGGCGTGTCTGTAAACCATGAACACGTACAGTACCAGGTAACGTCACGCTTTTCAGGATAATCGACCAATAAGCCCCAGGGCGTAAGAGACACTAAGGGGGCCAATCTGGTAGGTTAGGTTAGGTTAGGTTAGGTTAGGTTAGGTTAGGTTAGGTTAGGTATGACATTACCCATTTAAAGATTATTATATTTTATTTGATATTCAAGAGTGCTTAATAGGAATAATTAAATTTTTTAATTCAAATTGATCAGCATTTTAGGGACGGTCATCTAGATAATCCTGATACAAACTATATATGAACAGTTTCAGTTAAGTTAAAGCGACCGAAACAAAAAGTTATCCCTATATAGCAGTGTATGTATGATTATATATTAACAGTTATCCTTATATAGCTGTGTATGTATGATTATATATTAACAGTTATCCTTATATAGCAGTGTATGTATGATTATATATTAACAGTTATCCTTATATAACAGTGTATGTATGATTATATATTAACAGTTATCCTTATATAGCTGTGTATGTATGATTATATATTAACAGTTATCCTTATATAGCTGTGTATGTATGATTATATATTAACAGTTATCCCTATATAGCAGTGTATGTATGATTATATATTAACAGTTATCCTTATATAGCAGTGTATGTATGATTATATATTAACAGTTATCCTTATATAGCAGTGTATGTATTATTATATATTAACAGTTATCCTATATAGCTGTGTATGTATGATTATATATTAACAGTTATCCTTATATAGCAGTGTATGTATGATTATATATTAACAGTTATCCTTATATAGCAGTGTATGTATGATTATATATTAACAGTTATCCTTATATAGCAGTGTATGTATGATTATATATTAACAGTTATCCTTATATAGCAGTGTATGTATGATTATATATTAACAGTTATCATATATAGCGTGTATGTATGATTATATATTAACAGTTATCCTATATAGCCGTGTATGTATGATTATATATTAACAGTTATTATATAGCTGTGTATGTATGATTATATATTAACAGTTATCCTTATATAGCAGTGTATGTGATTATATATTAACAGTTATCCTTATATATGTATGTATGATTATATATTAACAGTTATCCTTATATAGCTGTGTATGTATGATTATATATTAACAGTTATCCCTATATAGCCGTGTATGTATGATTATATATTAACAGTTATCCTTATATAGCCGTGTATGTATGATTATATATTAACAGTTATCCTTATATAGCTGTGTATGTATGATTATATATTAACAGTTATCCATATATAGCATATGTATATGATTATATATTACAGTTATCCCTATATAGCCGTGTATGTATGATTATATATTAACAGTTATCCTTATATAGCTGTGTATGTATGATTATATATTAACAGTTATCCTTATATAGCAGTGTATGTATGATTATATATTAACAGTTATCCTTATATAGCTGTGTATGTATGATTATATATTAACAGTTATCCCTATATAGCAGTGTATGTATGATTATATATTAACAGTTATCCCTATATAGCAGTGTATGTATGATTATATATTAACAGTTATCTTATAGCTATATATTAACAGCAGCTGTGTATGTATGTATGATTATATATTAACAGTTATCCTTATATAGCTGTGTATGTATGATTATATATATAGCAGTTATCCTATATATAGCATGTGTATAACAGTTATTATATAGCTGTGTATGTGATTATATATTAACAGTTATCCTATATAGCCGTGTATGTATGATTATATATTAACAGTTATCCCTATATAGCAGTGTATGTATGATTATATATTAACAGTTATCCTTATATAGCAGTGTATGTATGATTATATATTAACAGTTATCCTTATATAGCAGTGTATGTATGATTATATATTAACAGTTATCCTTATATAGCAGTGTATGTATGATTATATATTAACAGTTATCCCTATATAGCTGTGTATGTATGATTATATATTAACAGTTATCCTTATATAGCCGTGTATGTATGATTATATATTAACAGTTATCCTTATATAGCAGTGTATGTATGATTATATATTAACAGTTATCCCTATATAGCCGTGTATGTATGATTATATATTAACAGTTATCCTTATATAGCTGTGTATGTATGATTATATATTAACAGTTATCCTATATAGCCGTGTATGTATAATATATATTAAATGAACTTAGCACCGGAGGATTGTGCCATTTTGCGCTCATATTCAATTCCACATATCAGCTGCCAGCGAGCACCAGCAATAACCAGGACCCAGCAGGTGGCGCCAGAAACACGCTCACTGTGTAATCGTAACTTTCTCTCGCGATAAAAATTCTCAACTTCCGCAAGTGAATGAAACTTACTGTATGCTACTGGTGTAAGTTATTGCCGCAGTAAACCCCGCCAACCTCTTTACCCGGAGACTGAAGTGGAGCGCTGGTTCTGATTCCTTACCTACGGCATATAAACTAACTTTTGGCTTAACAACAAAAACTCAAGAGGTATTGACTGCAATGATAACTTTATTTACACACAATTACACGGTCTCAATTGTTACTCTTACTTTGACAACATAACATATATATCGTTTCTTACTCTTGATCGGGTTTAATTTTTTTTTCCATTTCTGTATTTATTTATGGTTCAATTTATTTATAAGTTTCTCCTATATTTCGCCCCCCACAGGCCCCGATATGGGTCGATAACCTGTGACCGGGAGTGCTAAACCCCAGTAAAAAATAAATAAAACCCTGTTAATTATATACAATACCCGCAATAAAGATTTTCCGACATAAAATACACACACATTGATTAACTTCACCAGAAATCATCATCAACAATGTTTTATGGCCATTCTCCACACACCTGGTTTCAACGTGAGTATATTTACCCGATGACTGTTCTCTGATTAATTCTTACTGTGTAAATCTATCACTGAAAGATCAATGAACTTGTTGTGGCCGATCACCTGAAGAATCTCCATCCTAGCTTATTTCACCTAAAGATTAAAGTTCCTTACGATAACCAATCCTAACCTGTACCTAACCTAACCTAACCTAACCCAATGTTAACTTAACCTATCCAAATTTAACCTAACCTTCGATTGTTGGGGGTTAGTGTAGAGGTCAGAGGATGGTAGCTTGTGGGGATGACTGAACCGCTCTTAACACCTCAAGCCTCCTTAGTCGTCCTCCAGATAATCCACTCGAATACCATAAGCTTTATCTGTTATCCACATCTCAATCTCAGCAACCTTCACCTCTACCATTCTTCACTGTCTTCCTTATCTTAAATTATACTGTTGCTCTACTGTTACTCCTCTGGTGGACATTTAAACACTGTAAACTTCATCATTGCCTCCCTGTACATGTCTGTCTTTGGAAGTATTGTTTATTTTAGAACAAATTAATGAATAAATATTATAGTGTGTGTGTGTGTGTGTGTGTGTGTGTGTGTGTGTGTGTGTGTGTGTGTGTGTGTGTGTGTGTGTGTGTGTGGTTTTCTTTTAATCTTTCGTTTCATATAAGTAATATATAAATTTTAGGAAATGAAAATAACGACTTGAAATTGTGTCATTAAACCAAATGAAAATTTGATTAGATTTTCCGCCTTCAGGGAAGTCGAAAACACAATTTACTCCTGTTTTGCCTTTAATACAAGTTATGACTATCAGAAGTGGTCTATTATCGAAAGGCTAATTACTCTGGGGGTAATAATACATACACCAAATACTAAAGTTATTTTCCTCACGATGTTATAGTCATCCCTGAGGTAAGAAAAATACCCAGCGGCAGACGGGTTCAACGGTACAGCGAATGATACACTAAGATCCGCGATTTCACTTCAGAATATAATTGTTTTGCATAATATATATATAAGAGATTTTGTATGAGGTGCGTTTTTATAAAGGAATTTTCTATGGTATTAGTAAACAATATTGGAAACAGCCCCACGGGTTCCTCAAATACGTCAACTATATAAACGAGTCACCTGCCAGAATACATACTGTAGCTAGAGGCAATTACGACTATCTACGCCGTCGTTGTTGTGTGGGGGAGACTTCTGCATGAGAATGGCTTCTCCAGTTTCCTCTCCTATTCCTTTTATAAACGTAAATCGCTCGAGATTCTCAGGACACAACCACAAGGACCACGACCAACGAGGTAGCAGCGAGGCAGATTATAACGCGGCCTGCAGCACGACGGCCAATAATGAGAGGCCAGCGTAATGTACAGTGTGGGGTGATATTCCCCTCGCGTGCCTGCCT
Organism: Homarus americanus; assembly: GCF_018991925.1. Classification (NCBI taxonomy): domain Eukaryota; kingdom Metazoa; phylum Arthropoda; class Malacostraca; order Decapoda; family Nephropidae; genus Homarus; species Homarus americanus. Next base: position 4,959,887 of record NW_024749779.1, read on the forward strand.
CCAGTAAATGTTCGGATCTCTACCCTGAAATACATAGCCCGGCGACGCAACATATTCACTTGACTCCAGAATAACTATCTGATGCAGTTTCTGTTCACTCATGTTTGGTTAAAGTTATAACGTACAGCTTATTTCATACATTACAATAGTCCTTGTTTACTTGTACTATGTAGTAAGCTGCATCCTCACCACGACAATGGACAGGGAGGCACACCTTATAGGCTGCGGCTGTAACTACTGTGATACGTTACACAGAACGCACGGTATATCAAGCAAATGTTCCTCATCAGAGGTGGCCAGGCTGTTAGTACTGCTCGCTAGTTCCTTCCCAAAATGAAGTGAGAGCGTGAAGTTAGACTGAATGAAGTGAGAGCGTGAAGTTAGACTGCTGCTGTAAATTGAGTTGGTCCTACAAGGCATTCTCTGCAGCTCCCTCGTGCCCGCCAACCTCCGCTGCTCTCCTTTAGGATGGCGAAATCCTAATGACATAAGGAGATTACAGGTTCCTCGTTGAAATATTCGCAGAAAAATATTATTGCACCTCGTTATTAAATGTGGCTGACACAATGGGTGGGGAGATTGATAGACCTGAACTTGGATGTCAGGGTTGAGTGTCTAGGAGTGAGTTACGAGGTTTCTTTCATTGTTATTAGTGTTAGCAATGTGCCTGTGAAGCGAGTACTGTTACAGCTGGAAGAGTTTAAGTTTGTGGTTGTTTTTGTATGTCATAATACAACCCGTCATGTTGGTCTCCTTTCCTTAAGTTCCATTTTCTGACGCCTTCCAGCCTAAGCAGTGTGGTTCAACTGGAAATATTTCACCTAGTTTACACAATTTAATTTCACTTCGCATTCACTTAAGTTCTTTCTTTTAGGAGCGATATTTTTATTTTTAATTAAATTTAAAGAAATAGTTATTACTAATGAAGAGCGTCGCCCTTTCTTCCGTCTTCGTCTCAGGGCCGTAAATTTTGATTAATATTAATAAAAAAAGAGCAATAATTATGATGATGAATGATAAGCGATAAATATTTTCCAAACAATTCTTACTGGATCCGAACAATTGAGATAACCCACCCCAAATACACAAGCCCACACCCACCCACCACCCCCTACCCACATACCCACCACCCTTACCCACATACCCACCACCCCCTACCCACCCCTCCCCCTACCCACACACATCCCTTTCATCTATCTCTCTCTCCCTTGCTCTCACAGGGACCATGCAACCAACAGCTCTGATGGTGGGAAGGTTATCCACGCTGGCCCAAGAGACGAGAGACAACAACAACACCGCCACACCCCTTCAACCCTGAACAAAAACCATTACCTCCTCCCCCTTGATGTTGCTCAATATTCGCGGATGAAAACAAAATCCCACAAAAAAAAATCCCCAAGCCAACGTATAAATGGATCTCCCGGTATTAAAAAAAAAAAAAAAATGCGTCCTTGAGTGAAACAAGAAAATTTTAGCTTTAGAATTCCGATTGCACTTTGGCAGGATAATTAAGACGGCGGGAAGGAAGCTGTTAAAATGCGTTTTGTGTTGGCAGCGGAAATTCTAGCCTCTTTTTTTTTTTACATTCGGCCCTTTGAAAGTTTGAAGGAATGGAGAGGAAGAGAATAAACCGAGAAATTAAATATAGGAATAGAAGTTATACCTTGAGTCGACCACAGTGCTGATCTCGCTTGAGTTACAGGTGGAGGTGGGTGGTGCAAGGATGAGAAATGAGTCGTGTATGTGTGGAGGTGGATCGTGTGGAGGTGGAAGGTGGGTAGTGGAGGTAGGGGTGGGTAGTGGAGGTAGGGGTGGGTCGGAGGTGGGATGTGGGTCGGAGGTAAGGTTGGGTCGTGGAGGTGGGGATGTGGTAGTGGAGGTAAGGTGGGTCGTGGAGGTGGGTCGTGAGGAAGGTGGGGTGAGGAAGGTGGGTCGTGAGGAAGGTGGGTCGAGGTCGTGGAGGTGGGTCGTGGAGGTAGGAGGTGGGTCGTGGAGGTAGGGTGGGTCGTGGAGGTGGGAGGGTCGTGGAGGTGGCAGGTGGGTCGTGGAGGTAGAAGGTGGATAGTGGAGGAGGAGATGGGTCGTAGAGGTGAGAGGTGGGTCGTGGAGGTGAGAGGTTGGTCGTGAGAGGTGGGTCATGAGAGGTGAGTCGTGAATAGGTGGATCGTGTGAGAGGTGGGTCGTCAGAGAGAGGTGGGTCGTGGAGGTGAGAGGTGGGTCGTTAGAGAGAGGTGGGTCGTGGAGGGGAGAGCTATGGGACTAATGGCTGAGAGAGAGAGAGAGTAATAAAACAGCTCCGTGGTATTCCGTGTGTCGCGGGCAAGTGGACGCCAGGAGATTCACTCTTTATTAAACTGAGTGATGAAGACCAGTCAACACGGGACAAAGACAACTTGTAAAGCGTGTGTGTGTGTACAAGGGGAGACAGACACAGTAACAGAGGGGTAGAGGCTCCTAAATAAACGGAGATAAACACACAAATTAGTAGATAGGAGAGAATTGGATGGTGATGGAGAGAAAAACACTAAAAAAAGAAAAAAATCAGACGTACATTATACTCGGACAGGTAGGATATACAAGTTAGACAACTAGTGTTTCCTTAGGAGGTTTTACCAGTAAGTGCACTTAAGGGTTATCTTTTGTGCAGGTCGCCGTCAATACCACTAATGGTGAGAGGGGGGTGGGGGAGAAGAGGGAGGGGTGGATGAAGGGAGGGTGAGAGGGAGAGGGAGGAGGAGGGGGGATGGAGGGAGGGAGTAGGTTGACTCTGGTGGTATCTACGAGAGGACTCTAGTGTTTATCATCTAATGTCATCGAGTAATTAGTATCGTGATAAAAGAGGGTTGCTACGTGTTTGTTGTGGGAAGTGTCAAAGGAGCTGGGACACTAGCCAAGGGAAACTGTAGTGGTAAATGTAACTAATTACTCCAGAGGTACTTACGTTCATACCACTAGAGAGAGAGAGAGAGAGACTGACTTCTGGGAGGGAGGAGGACAGTCGTTCGTATGCTGCGTCATAGTAGCTTGGAGGAAAATGTCTGGCGCTCTTATTTGTTCATGTTGATGCTGTTTTAGTGGATGGTGTCTTACCCCCAAAGGAAACAGTGAGAATGAATAAGTTTTCTATGGGCTTTCAAGTGTTAATTCCAACCTCAAACATTATTCAGAAACATGAAAACCAAACAAATACACAAATACTGAATAAAAAAAACCAATATTTCTCATAATATTACAAAAACAGAAACATAAGTCGATTTGTATTAACCAAATTCCCTCACTTTAAGTCGAAAAAATCTTAACCAAACAAACGGAACATAAATTCATACAACTACCATACCACTATTAAACGAGTAACATAAATATATAGTTTAATATGTTAAGAAAACTACACTAGAAAAATAACACAGCAATATGGGACAGCGGAAATATATTATAACATACGTGAGGTATTGAGATCCTTCCTAAAAAAAAAAAAATCCCAGGGAAGCTTAAGAACGTGTAAACAGATCTTAGCAACAGAGAAGGAGGAGGTATTTACGTTGAATATTCCTCCGATAGTTGAAATATTACCCACGAGGAACAAGATTATCAAGCAATATTTCAGATTAATGAATTCTCCACCAATAATTTAGGAAAACATTAGTGATTTTTTTTTTCATAGTGAGTGATGAGGGAAAAGAAATTTGATATGATTGATTATGTTGGGAGAATATCTTACGAGGTGATGGTAGACAACGTAGTAATAATAGAAGCGTATGGTAGTAGTAATAGGTGGTATGGTAATAATAATAGGTATGGTAGTAATAATAGGTATGGTAGTAATAATAAACAATAAGTTAGAAGAGAACGAAATCCATTTAATGCAACTGTATATAATAAAAGAAAAAAAAAGGAAAGAAAGAAAGAAATTAACCCGAAATTTGAACCTAACGGAAGGCAATGGACGGTATGGTGGTGGGGGTGAGTCGGAGTGATCCTATGGGGCAGAAGGAAATAGCAGGTGAATAAACATGATTTTTTACTATAGTGACTGGACGAAATTAGAGACTATTCCACGATAGAACTTGGAGAAGGTTGAAAGTGAAAATAAGAATTACAAATATATAAGTAATCATGAAGTGGAGTTAGTATGGTTTTTATGCTTTAGGTGTTTAAAATATGAACATCATACCGTTTTGTTGGTGAGGACAAGAGTATGATTTGGGGATTTCGAAGAGGTTGTTGTCGTGGGGTGGTGATAAAATTGCAGGCTACGTTTAAAGACATTCACGAGGCGACTGAGAACTTTGAAGTGAGATGAACCTTGGGAACTTTTGCTCTTTTTTTTTCCAGATATTTATGGCGAACGTGGATAACTTTGTGAATGTTGTTATGGCGAGCGTAGATAACTGGCGAATGTTGTAGTGGCGGGCGTGGAAAACTGGCGAATATTGTAATGGCGAACGTGGATAACTTTGTAAATGTTGTTTAGCGTTATGGCGAGCTTGAAAAACTGGCGAATGGTATTATGACGAACGTGGAAAACTGACGAATGTTGGTAAGCGATATGGCATGCCCGGGACAGTGGCGATATTTTCTTTTCTACGCTGCATGTGTCAGGAATAGTCGTGTTGCCAGTGAGCTGCTTTGCATTACTGAGGGAGAGAGGGGCTGGCTGTACACATCAAGGTGCAAGTTGCTTGATGTATTTACGGGCGGGAGCAGTGCATAAGTTGCATATAAGAGTCGGGTGGCTGCAGTGAACTGACATCACGGTGACAACGGAATGGATATTGTCGGGGTTTTTTCTGCAGATGATAAGTTAGCAAAGATATAACGTAGGAGGAATTAAAAATGATTTCCAAACATTCTACAGGATGTGAATGTCGTAAGTGGATACAAGGAAAGGCAAATGTTTGGTGTCTATGATAACGGCAGTTTTTGTGTTAATTGTAAATGAATTTAGACATTTGAAGTGCATTTTTTTTAACTATCTAAGCAATGGGAAGAATTGTTGGAATATAATGGAGGAAAATTACAATAGCCCATTCAAGTAGTACAGGAATGGTAGCGTTTGATAAATTAAGGTAAGTGTGAAATAAAGAAATGATAACGTAGGAAATATATGTAAAGAACTTATTAGTAAAATACACGAATGAATATGTGTTGATAGGGTACATACATGTGAAGAGTAAATGAAGCAACGGTGAATAAAGGAACAGAGAATGAAGGAACGGTGAATAAAGGAACAGTAAATGAAGGAACGATGAATGAATGAACAATGAATGAAGTAACAATAAATGCAGGAACGGTGCCGATTATTTATGATATTTTGCTGTTGGTTTAATTTATGATGTTCAGCAAGGTTCTGTATTCTCTTAACAAACTTAATGGGACTATGATAAGTGCCAAGAAGTATACGAGAAATATTGAACTTTTCCAGAATGTTGTTGGGTCATAATCTTAGTTCTCACAATGTTAAATTCACCGACAAGCTTACGACCCTTAAGTCACTTCTCAAGTTTGCACCATTCATGTCACTGTGGAGGGGGGGGGGGGATCTTGGGTATCTTGGAAGAATCATGTAACTTTTTTATACAACATTTCAGCCCGTGCCCAATACTGTCACACATCTGGTATTATCTTAACTATTAATACTATCACACACACACACACACAAAGATTAGTTAATGTCTCTGAAAAGTAATATGAGAAATTGGACTCAAACAGACTTGCCAACGCAATTTAATGACCAGTGAACACAAAGACGAGAAAAACAGTCGTGTACCTTGGCTCACCGGCGGCAGCGAACACCCACACCTGAACGTATTTAGCCCCATGTCCCGCCCACCACCAGCACCCATTAACACACCTACTGCCAGAGTGCGAGCATCACACACCTATACTGCCAGAGTGCGAGCATCACACACCTATACTGCCAGAGTGCGAGCATCACACACCTATACTGCCAGAGTGCGAGCATCACACACCTATACTGCCAGAGAGCGAGCATCACACACCTATACTGCCAGAGTGCGAGCATCACACACCTATACTGCCAGAGTGCGAGCATCGCACCTATGCTGCCAGAGGCGAGTACACTATGCGCAGGTGCAGGCATCACACCTGTACTGCCCAGAAGGCGAGCATCACACCTGCTGCCAGGTGCAGGCATCACACACCTATGCTGCCAGGTGCGAGCATCTGCACACCCTGCTCTGCCAGAGTGCGAGCATCACACAATTATGCTGCCAGAGTGCAGGCATGCACCACTGAGTGCGAGCATCACACACCTATACTGCCAGAGTGCGAGCATCACACACCTATACTGCCAGAGTGCGAGCATCACACAATTATACTGCCAGAGTGCGAGCATCACACACCTATACTGCCAGAGTGCGAGCATCACACAATTATACTGCCAGAGTGCGAGCATCACACACCTATACTGCCAGAGTGCGAGCATCACACAATTATACTGCCAGAGTGCGAGCATCACACACCTATACTGCCAGAGTGCGAGCATCACACAATTATACTGCCAGAGTGCGAGCATCACAAACCAATACTGCCAGAGTGCGAGCATCACACAATTATACTGCCAGAGTGCAAGCATTACACACTTATCTGCCAGAGTGCGAGCATCACACCCTGGCTATGATAACTTCCCGCAGAATATTCAACTCCTACTTGTTGAGGAGTTCAAGCGAGGAAAGGTCTCTTAAGTGACACATCCAGTTTACCTTACACTCGCTTTTCAGGGGTTTTTTACTGACAAGTCTTTAATGTATTTTGAGAATATTATCAATTAAATATGTTTACTCGTTTCTCTTTTAACATAGATTTCTATTGTTTATAACTTTTTTTCTAACTGTAGGCCCGTCTGGAAAGTCTTAATAAAGTACCATGTATAACAAGTCACATTCGACTGTGTAAGGAAACAGACGTTATCTACTGTACAAGTGAACACGAACGAAGGAAAGAGTGGACATGTATTTACCTTCTACAGAGTAAAGAAACATTGGTGTAGGGAGATTGAGGACAACTTTTCAAATGTCACTAATGTCGATCAGTGATGTGTTTAGTTCCACAACCTAAGCTAATCCAACCTAACCTAATCTGACCAAACCTGACCTAACCTAACCTGATCTAACCTAATCCAACCTAACCTGACTTGACCTAACTTAATCCAACCTAACCGAACCAGACCCAACATAACCTGACCCAACCCAACCCAACTAAACCTGGCCTAATCTGATCTAACATAATCATAACTTAAACTAACAATGTAGTGAGGATAAACATTATTTCCAGGTTATCTGAAAACTCAAGAGTTTATAAAATCTGAGAATATTAGCGTGACAGAGGGAAGCTTCTCTCTCTAGTCTTGGTTCACTGTTGTCGTCCATTACAAAAGTCAGTTGTCTCGAAGAATTAGAGTAATTTGGCAACAGGGTCGATGCCTCAGTATAATCTTAAGTCGTGAAGATTAGAAACATTCGTTCTCGTAGATCATGCTGACTCATACATGGAGAGAAGCCTTCATGAAAGTTTATGACAAAACCATGAACTAAGTTATCTACCATCACACACACACACACACACACACACACACACACACAGATAATCGAAAATTTAGTCTAAAAACACGGTAGATATGTACGAGTCATGGAGTTTTAATAGTATGGGGACTTCGGGAAACTATGTAGTGTAAAATAACAAAATCCCTTCTAAAAAAAAAAAGTTTAGCTTGGGTACACAGCTTTTGGGAGTGTCTGTTCAGTGGTCCACACAAAGCGATCATGCATGTGGGTCAGACAGGTGAGTCACACAGGTGAGTCACACAGGTGAGTCACACAGGTTGATCACATAGGTACAAGAACGCGAACACACCTGTCTCTCTCTCTCTCACACACACACACACACACACACAGTACCGTTTACTCAACTCTATCGTCAAGAAGCGTATGAGAAAGACGTAACAAAGGAAACATTATTTCTTCCCCATTTACAAGCGAGAAAGATAAAGAATTAGATAAAATAAAAAACACACTGAGCTGTAACACTGATTGAACATGATTTGTCAAGTGAAAAAAAAAACAGGAATATAAATCTAAAGGCAACTACGATTAAAAATGCAACATACGAGATAATTTACCCGTTAATTTATATTCACAATCTTTTAATTTCTATCACAGACAAGTTTTACAATATTAAAACATTATTTTTCCAGAACTAAATCTTGTCATAAGCTGAGATTCGATTCTAATTACAGACAACCTTGGACCGGGACACGACAAATCAAGACTTCTTTATCCTTGTAATGCCTCAAGTCTCCCCATCTCCAACCCGAGGGCGGGGATCAGAGGAGGCTAAAAGCTGTCATAGAAACTAAAAAGAAGACATAACAAACGTGCAGTCGCCGGAGACAAGAAAGGTCCTGACTGGTCGAAATTCTGTTGACTTGAAATCTTAACCCCTATTGACCCGGAAATGACTCGGCCACGCCAGCAGCCTTCAGAATAAACGAGTGTGTGAGTGTGAATGAGTGTGTGCGCGCGTGCGTGTGTACGTACGTGCGTACGTGCATACATACGCGCGTGTGTGTGTGTGTGTGTGTGTGTGTGTGTGTGTGTGTGTGTGTGCGGGCGCGCGCGTTTTAGGGGAGTGAGTAAGGGTGAAAGAGTAAAAATATATAATGAATTCTCTGTTGGTTAAAGGGAACATTCAACATTAATTCTCATATTATCATCAAAACTTTAAGGGGACGAAAAATGAATAATAATTATATACATCCTTTTTTGTATTCAAGAAGTGGTGTGTTAATGGAGGTGCCGGGGAGGATGCCAAGACACCCGCTTAAATATAACACCATCACAAGATCTATGTCACCGTGTTAAAGTGATGCAATTTACATCAAGCGTGAGTACAACACATAGTGGGAACACAGTGCTAAAATTTGAACTAAAAGACCCGAGACTACAGTACTGTACATGAACCACTATGAGTTTATTAGTGAAAAAACGTTGATCATGAAGACAAAGTTCTGTGATGGTTCCTGCGAGCTAAGATTGTATCAAGAATATTAAGGAAATCTTTATCTGAACTAACTTATTCGATCAACATCCCCAAAAGTTTCCAATATGTCATCACAGCGTTTGTTTTAATGACACAAAAATGTACACTAAAGACGAGAGAGACATAATTTATGGGTAACTGTGATATTGAGGTAAAGAATCTCTTAAAACACTTAAGTTAATGGATAAGTGTTAACACATTCTCACACTCGATAATCTTTACACACACACGCGGTACTGTGACAAGAGATCTAAACTCCTCCTCAGAGTAAACTATCTCACTAAACTTAACTACACACTTGAGGAACGAAGATTGGACCCCAACTACTGAACTCCGTCAGTTGTTTGGGTCACGGTGGGTGGGAGACAGTGCATGACTGGACAACGCTACATGACTGGGATTCGTGGATTTTCTTCTTCAGTTTGAATAATCGATTGGTTTACTATATTTTGTCATGCAATAATTCATGGCTGCTCTACGCATGGATTAGTCTTTGACAACTGATTCGTTCACACAATACTAGAACGCTGACTTGTTTTCTATGAAGAGTGAACGCGTTGTCTTTTAGAACTTAGTATGAAAACACACTGTCTAATTGTCTTCTACTTTCAGTCCCTCTAAGATGCCTCGTTATTTTAGACATGAAAGTAAATAAATAAAAAACAAATAAATAAAAATAATGAACCTAATTTATATCATTCTGACTTTTATTCTGATCTCACCTTTCCAAACTGTTTAATTTCACCTGCATAAGAAGCTAATATATATGTCCATAACAATCTCTTATATATCTTTGTTTACTTTGCCCTGCACTTACCTCCCCTGTAGACTAAATGAAACATCACAAGAACTTAACCATCATACTAAAGTCATCACATACTGAAGAAACGCTGGCCTTGTTGCCTTGACGTTCACTCAATGCTACTAAAACGCGCCTATTAACCCTCTCTCACAAGCAAGGCAATTTTCAGCCACTTCTATTCCTCAACAGCACTCTTGTAGCTCCTGCCCACTTCACAGTTCTACGAGACACTCCATAAATCACAGTCCTCTTTTGAAGTCAACACACCTCTGAACGTGCTGAAAAATTCTTCGAAAAACAACTTGGCTTTCATTTTCAGAATTCGCTCCCATCTTTCATCTATTCGTAACAACGGACTCCTTACAAAATAATCTTTACTCTCAACAAGGAACGCTGCCCTCATATTCTGTAAAGGGCAAGTATTGTATGAGTCTTGAGTTGGCTAGTAATCATCCATCCTTGTCCTCCTATACCCAGGCTTTAGTAGTCGGTGGCGTAACGAAAGTGAAACTACCATCTCATCCCATGTTGTACCCAGATGATGTGTACGGCAGCCACAGCACGTCTTAAGTTGAAGGTCCAGATGACATACATACAAACATTCTTCTCAGTTATTATTATTCCTGGCCTCTTACGACAATGAATCTCTCCCTACATGATATAACTTACAGCTCATGGCACGCTCAAGTAATAGTTCTTATCTCCCGCAAGATGTAAGAAAACTCATCTTTAATACTGAACACAACGTTGGCAGCGTCACTGTGTTGCGGCCTTTATGTGTACCTCCACTTGTCATGCCTAAGTGGGAAAATCTAAATAAATACAATTAAAGATTACATTACATAACGGGTGATAACAAAAAATGGTGTAATTCTACTGTAACTGCAATAAATGTCAGTCGAGTGAAATTTAGAACACGTCCACAGCATAATTCCCGGCCATGTAATCTGGAGTAATTGACCCGCTGGCTGCCGGTTGCTTAACTATAAAGTATTGTTTACAATGTAGTCGACCTGGACCATGGCTGTGTGGCCAGCTAGTGTACGCAGGAAACACTTACACGAATGGCCCAATTACTGGTGCGCGCGCACACTGTTTACGAAACTTGTCACTATGTGAACTGTAAAAAAGTTATACAAAGTACACTGTTACATATAATACAATTTGTAAAATATCAACATTGTAAAAATGTGCGCGCGCGCGCGCGCGCGTGTGTGTGTGTGTGTGTGTGTGTGTGTGCGCGCGCGCAATCAGTAAAAAAGAGTATGAGCTTCTTCCTCAGTGAATATTGTATATTTATAAGGGAAGAGTTCCCTGTCCTGCCCGTTAGAGCCAGAAGCGCTAATAACTGGTGAGGTTTGTCCCTACACCTCCTAGAGATATTATTAATAACACACAGATGATCCGAATAGAAAACAAAATACTGTACAATTTTATACAAATAAACATTTGTTGTTGCAGTACATCGATGATGATGGGATGAAGATGTCAACAGTGAAGAGTTGGTTCCCGGGGTATCAGCCAACCATCAACCTGTCTCCCCTGCCATTTTACTGTAATCATGACTAAGTTCTGTTATGTTCCACAGAAAAAGAATTAAACGAAGAAAGCAACCGACTAATATAAAGTGAATTAACAACTCACAGGCAAGGAAGCTGCCATAGGCCGCTTTATCCGACTTTATTTAAAAAGAATCGAATGCCCTCTAGTCCCACCGAACTATGACCACGTATGCTGCGCTCCTCGAAAGACGTAAATGAACTATATCAAATACTCCTGGAGTACCACTGAACTGTGAGTTGTATTGTGCGTGATCCATTTATCGAGAGGTAATTATTGACTATTGCTTGTAATGAAATAAATAACACCAATTAAAGTATAAAATTTCATCTTGCTAATATAATTCTACATCTGTACACGAGTATTACGAAGACCAGTCAGGAAAAAAAAACAGGGCTAACTCAAGGACACATCAACTTACAATGAGGTGCAGTGATGCCAATATTCTATAATGAGAAAAGTGAAACGGACTTTAAAACACGGCGCCAAACACAAAGAAAACACCGAAATCATAATTCAATGTCTTCATTCCTTCATATTTTGTGCTGCAATAGGTGGCAGGGGTGTTACGTCATGAGGTGGCAGGGGTGTTATTTTTTTTTTTTTTTTATTGGGCACTCCCCTACATTCTTGTGTAAGGTGAAGCGCAGAAGCGTTTACAGTGCCCAACAGGGAAGCATGCTAAGTTCATGCTTGCCTTTATGTCTCATGAGTTAAGGGCGTAGAAGCCTGAAGAGTCAATGGTTTATGTCATCAAGTTATTGGAAGCTCCAACAACTTGTCCCTGAATACGAATTCGCAACTTTCGATTTACACCAGGTACCTACTTTACTGGTAGGTGAACAGGGACTAATGGGGCTAGGAAGTATGTCCAAACAACTTCCACCGGCCCGGGAATCGAACCCGTGACATCTCGCTTGCGAAGGCAAGAGAGGTACCACTCTACCACCAGCACCCCCGCAGGAGTGTTACGTCATGAGGTGTTACGTCATGGGGTGTTGAGGGTGTTACGTTATGAGGTGGCATGGGTGTTACTCTGTTTACAATACAACTTTAACGCCAAAATATTAGTAACACCGATGTGATAAGAGCACTGACTCCTATAGCTCCAACCCTCAGCGATAACTCTCAAACGGGCTCCCATTCTTCAAAGTTTTAACTCTTAGGTTGATAGTTCCCAGACCTGAAGATTCCATCCTAGACCCTATAGGTTAGATTAGGTTAGGTTAGAATTGGAGCCTATTTACTTACAGCCGCTTTTACACTCCCCCCCACAAAAAAAATCCATTTACCACGAATCAGATTTCGATGCATTTTACTTCACTTTATTCCATCGTCAAGTATTTACAGCATAAAGAAACCAGAAACAAGGGAAAACACGTGAGATCCACAATACTATCACACACACACACACAAACACCTCCTCGGTCAAGCTGCGACAGAACCACCCCTACCTCTTCAGCCTGTGTACCCAAATGGCTTCAATATTACCCCATTACTGCACCGAAAGACTCAGTTCACACAGCATTAATCACATTACACAGCCTAGGTCCTGATATAATGAGAGGACCTAAACCACATGCTACTCTTTGATAGTTTAACAGACCAAAGAGGTGAGGTAGAGTTAGCTGGAGTTAGGGGTCGGGGAGTTACGGGACGGAGAGTTACTGGACGGAGAGTTATGGGACGGGGAGTTACAGGACTGGGAGCTACGGGACGGCTATATATGATTAGGTTAGGGTATGTTACGTGATTTCAGGATATATCCGGTTAAATTATCAAAAGTTATCAAAAGCGACTTACGTCTCTTTCAGCTCACGTATGAGAACAGTTGCATCACAGAGCAAGAGTAATGAATACGGCAAATCTGGCCTCAGCTGCTACGAAATATGTTGAGCTGACACAGTATATACGACATACACTATCCGAACAAAGACTTAGACTCTACAAGCTGCTACAATACGTGGGTGAATGACAATTGGGAATACGAAGCAAGGAATGGTAAATATTTCCCAAGAAGAGGATATGAATTTTCTGGTTCTAATTCAGATAAACATATTTTGAAATAGCAACACCCTACAAGCTTCCGGTTTCTAGCACACTAACAGCGATTTGAGCAACTAGAGTATCTCAGACTCCCATAACAGCACAAGTATAGTTTTAATTAATCAAGAGATAATTATCATCTATTGTACCAACTAATCAATCACCTCGAGGCACGGCGCATCTGCCATCGATCTGGTATCCATTGACGAGTTGGTCGGATCGTCGTTCCTTGTACGCTATTTTTAGTTTTATTGTATTGCCAGAGTATCCCGACTCTTAACGATGCTCATATACAGACGATGAGACATTGATAATAAGAACCATTGTATAATCTCATTACATAAGCACACTGTGAGCTCATTAGTCATCCAGGTAGAGTGGAACAAGTGATGTGTACATTCATTTACATATTATACTACGGTGTGAGGTAACAAATGACTGTGCGTTCGTTCATTGTGTAGTCATGACCATTGTTACGTAAAAAGAAAATAGCATCACTTCTTGGGGGGGGGGGGAAGAAGAACGACCACCAGGCATACGTCGAGTTCACCAGTTATTTACGTGCACGAGCCAGGAAGATTGGAAGTGGCTTTGAGGAAAATATGGGAATGGGAGTGAAACATACATACTTAAATCTCTCTGGAAATCCTCCAAACTTAAGATACCTTTTAAGAAATAAGTTTTAGAGTTAATGGCCCACCAAGAGGACTAAATTTGTAATGATAAGCATAAATATGAACCATTTCCTCGGCAGTATATTAATGTGTACGATGATGAAATTAAACAAACTAAAAGTAAATGTATGAAAGAAATTTTATAACGTTACCGAGTCCATTTCATCCATTCAACTTTAATATACTTAAACATTTATTGCAAGGGACAGATCCTTTCTACTGAATAATTTATCTGCTTCGTATTAAAGTGCTGTGTCATGGTGTGCGCTGGCTGTATTACATAATGCTCCTTTAAAAAAAAAATACGTATTATTTAAAGTAAAAACAAAATTTAACAATTATACAAGATTTTTATTTAAACAAAATTAAGAGCAACAGGTTCAGAAACATTAAAAAAATAAGTTTTCTCTATAAACTTTCATAATCATATTTCTATTGACACGAGTCGGGTGAATATTTTATATAAGAAAAAGTTATTTCATTAATTTTAATGAGAGTTTATCGTCAATTTTAAGCTATCAATCACGTTATTTAAGACTATGACGCTGGTAATATATACGAACTTCCTGTAATAATGTGTCACAACAAAACATGAGTGAAAGCTGCAATTTGAACTAGTTGGCAGTACGTCCAGCAGCGCAGAGTGAGTAAGCGAGCCAGGTCTGTCGGTGATGAGTGTCAGGAAAGTGGTAGACCGGTGATGTGAATGAGTCGAGTGATGTGTATAGACACACCACTATACCACAGCTGTCTTCTTAACATTAACACAGTTTATTCGGGTTATCCAAAGCTGCACACCGATTCTAAGATACCATTTACATTACGTTAAAGAAAGTTGACATTTCAAGCAAGATCACCAGGATTTGTTACCAGCTCACTCCAATTTGGCTATTGAGACTTTTCTCTCCCTCAGCATGTGAAGAATGTGCTCCTTCACATCGCTCACACAACTACTGTAGATTAGAATAAAGCAATAAAATACCCGGGTGATGTATCGTCCTGTCATTCTCACCACGTTTTTAGTTACTCATTACTTTAATCTTTATAGTTTTCTGAAAATTTTATGCCATTTTATTTCAATTGAACTCAACCATAGAGGAAAAACCTAACCATCACCAAACGTAGAACAGCAAGAGAGCGGCACACCCCTTGACACAATCAGGTTATGAGGGAAATATATGACAAAAACAATTACAAAAGTTGAAGCCATCAAGGTCAGCTGCGGGAGACAGATGGACCCTAGAGAGATTTACCAGACGGTGGGGGAGAAACTATCAAGGTCAGTGTATATTATCTTCAAGATGTGAAAAGTTAAGACAAACTACACCAGTATTACCAAAACAGGGAATGTAAAGGAGGTGTTTATTACTGAGCAACGACCTTTATTTGCTGTGATGGTTAAAGTTGTGGAAATAGAATACAAAAATGACCATTGGCAATATCCAAAATGACTATAGATTATCGCAAGACACCAAGCCTCATAATTTCCAAGTGTTAAGGACTACTGTATTTGCTAGAGTGGGAGAAAAGCGTGTCATAAATGATTAATGGCAAGACGCTGTTTTAAATCATGTCATAAACGTCATAAATGTCATAAATCTATAAAAAAAAACACAAACATTATATTTATTAAAACATAAAAAATACCAATAAATATAAAGTTCTTATATCAAGTTGTGTCCTTATACAGTACTGTCTGTATGGCAGATGAAGGCAAACACTGTCCTTTACAGTACTGTCTGTATGGCAGATGAAGGCAAACACTGTCCTTTACAGTACTGTCTGTATGGCAGATGAAGACAAACACTGTCCTTTACAGTACTGTCTGTATGGCAGATGAAGACAAACACTGTCCTTTACAGTACTGTCTGTGGCAGATGAAGACAAACACTGTCCTTTACAGTACTGTCTGTATGGCAGATGAAGACAAACACTGTCCTTTACAGTACTGTCTGTGTGGCAGATGAAGACAAACACTGTCCTTTACAGTACTGTCTGTATGGCAGATGAAGACAAACACTGTCCTTTACAGTACTGTCTGTATGGCAGATGAAGATGAAGACAAACACTGTCCTTTACAGTACTGTCTGTATGGCAGATGAAGACAAACACTGTCCTTTACAGTACTGTCTGTGTGGCAGATGAAGACAAACACTGTCCTTTACAGTACTGTCTGTATGGCAGATGAAGCAAACACTGTCCTTTACAGTACTGTCTGTATGGCAGATGAAGACAAACACTGTCCTTTACAGTACTGTCTGTGTGGCAGATGAAGACAAACACTGTCCTTTACAGTACTGTCTGTATGGCAGATGAAGACAAACACTGTCCTTTACAGTACTGTCTATATGGCAGATGAAGACAAACACTGTCCTTTACAGTACTGTCTGTATGGCAGATGAAGGCAAACACTGTCCTTTACAGAACTGTCTGTATGGCAGATGAAGGCAAACACTGTCCTTTACAGTACTGTCTGTATGGCAGATGAAGACAAACACTGTCCTTTACAGTACTGTCTGTGTGGCAGATGAAGGCAAACACTGTCCTTTACAGTACTGTCTGTGTGGCAGATGAAGACAAACACCTAACTGAACTTACTTTAATAGGACCAAGACTTACAATGTGACAGTAAGAATAACTAATGGTTGTAAAGGTCGCTCCATTAATTTACTAACTGATGTATCTCCCTGATAATATGATAAGGTACGGAGCAACAAACAAGCAAATTAATATACTTATCAATTTGTCTTAATTTAAAATTATCTACCTATAATTTTAAAATTAAAATGAATAAAATAATTTAAATTAACCGCTAATATTCCTGATAATTTTATAAAACAACAAATTTATTAAATATACAGTATTATGAGGCCATTTTTGTTTATTTCTTAATAAATTGTTCAAAATAATTTACTCCTAATGTACCATAAAAAGTTTAATTACTAAATTACTGTATGTTTATGTATTACAATTCAATTTCCAAAATATTTTCACTGATTTAGACGTTTGAAAATACCAATTTATGCAATGTAAAAATACCAGCAGGACTACAGTTGTCACATTACAGATCTTATGTTCTGTATGCATCTGTATTTGCTGTTCACAGTTGCTACTATTAGTCATTAAATAAATTATCTGGAAGGTTGGAACTGAAAAATGTACTTGATGAAAATATGCTACAGGACCTTCATGAGACTTTCCCACGCACTTAACATGTTAAAAACTGATTTATTTAAAACGCGCTTTACATCACTGTTTTAAATAACTGGAGTTAAAACTTATAAACTAACAAAAATTATCTTAAAAGACCTTAGTTGTTAAAGTGCAATAACACATTATAAACTCAACATTAACACGCTGGTATGACACTTGTAGCTATGAAGTACTCAAGCCTAGTGCACTTTAAGACACTTGGAACACTACACGAGATGATAAAAGGTTCAGTTCGACTCGGGGGTTGATTTTTTTTTTTTTTACATTTCATGATTTGTACCAATATTGTCTTATTTTTTCAATACATAAAATATAAAAACGGTCGAGAAGATAAAATTAACTTATATAGAAAGGTAACCATAAGAAGAACCAAAGCTAACATACTGTAGAGTAGGTTAGGTTAGGTTTAATTGTTGGCTTCGTTTACAGTTGTGACACTCAATTTTTCCTCTTTCTTCCCTTATTTTGTATCCCAGGTGTTGAGAAAGCTTACCAGTAAATATCCCACCATAAAAAGACTAATAATATCTAGATCTGCTAAGTTCGACTGAATCTTCACTCACGAATATTTTATTATTCGTATGAAATGATGACAGACAACTGGAGAACCTCACGGTATCACAATAAAAGTTCAGTAAACACCGTGAGGGCGCGAGACTTCCAGGAACTTATAATATCTGTCGCCAAACTCGTCACAAGGAACAGCCATCGTTAAGCGAGTCTTCATCACACTAGTAACTCCCAAAACTGAAATACAACTTAGAAGGATGGCACTTACGACTGAGAGGCAATCATGCAAACATAAAATGAACTAACGGCCAAGAAATCTGCATCCAACGTTTAGCTGTAGGGAAACACGACGTAATTATCCTCTCTGAGCTCCACCAGAGAACGTGAGAAATTTGATAAAGCTCAACCTTTTCCAAAACTTTGATGCACGTGAGTATCATCATGAATAGTGAGAAATTGTAAAGTGAAAACAAGTTGCTTCAATTGTTATAACACAATAATACTACAGTGTCACTCAAAAATAAACTTGTCTTCATTAATCAAGAAGTCATAAGATATTTTCCTGCGTAGTTTCGTGTATGTCAGTTTAGTGAAACATTTAAATACGTAATTGAGATAAAACAAAAGCAAACAGTCATGTGCTTATATTTCATTAGTGTATATTGTCACGAGAGTCAAGTGCTTACAAACACTTGCAGTCCGTACAGATGACCCCACCCCCCCCCCCAGCCCAGTGCCACGCGTATGACGACCTACAGAATATTATCCAACAGTAAAGGTTTATATTCCTATTTATCTGACTGACAAAAAATACGGTAAATTTGCATAAATGGGCCCAACTCCGGTTCTTAATTAAAAATACGTTTTTTACATAGTTCAGACTATTCTAAGACACCTTTCTTCTATGGCGTTTCCATCGGAAATTTATATATTTTTTTTAGTATTATATTCTATAAAATTACCAACAATATTATTTGTTTAAAGTGGACAGGGCTTCGAAGTCGATGGACAATGTGGGGTAAAATGCTAAAAATAACACCAAACAAACCTTTGAAAACCTGACCAAGTTTCCTAACCTTTAAAAATCCTAAAATTATAAAAAGTTTACCTTATTTATGTTTTCGGTGTTTATTAGGTGATGTTGTTTTCGGTGTTCAGATGAGGAGGGATTCATAAATTCTAAATTGATTCTTAACTTTTTTTACACGTTAGGTCAGGTTTTCAAAGGTTTGTTTGGTGTTATTTTTAGCAGTTTACCCCACAATGTCCATCGACTTCAAAGCCTTGTCCACTTTAAACAAATAATATTGTTGGTAATTTTATAGATTAAAATACTAAAAAAAAATATAAAAATTTCTGACGTTAGTGCCATCGAAGAAAGGTGTCTTAGAATAATCTGAACTATGTAAAAAAAAAACGTATTTTTAATTAAGAACCTGAGTTGGGCCCACTCATGCAAATTTACTAAAAATACTTTCTAAACCATAACGATCATAAAAATATGCGATACTTTCTTTTGACACCAGTATGGGTTTTTCCAACCAAACATCGATTTCGAGATGCCTCCACAACACATCTAATGTTAACGACGACAACTTAACGTGGACAGAAACTCAGACGAATTCCTAGTTCACTAAAAGTCTTCTGTCCAATTCCATGACAAAATAGATCTTTAAAACTGTGAAAATGCATAAGGAGCAGAAATACAGACATACAAACACCCATGCTCACCTTAATAATGAAGACCAACGTACGGGTCACTTCCTTGTCCAGTAAATCCTCTCGGTTCTTCGTTTCTCACACATTTAAGGTCTGAAGTCTGTATCACACTTATAAAATAATTACACACGGCAGTTACTACGTCCATATTATCCGATGAGATGCTACACGTAGTTACCACTTGTACACACATAGTATTACAAGTACCAAAGTATCACTATTGTCACGGACATGCACTACCTTCAAGATCTGTCAAAACAATGAACAGATTCGTCCATGTGTCAACAGGTGGCAGCAGGGGTCGTACGACAAAAATTCTAACCCCGATTCACCTAACCCACCGTAACCAAATCTAATCTCACCTAGCTGGGTAACAGACCTTAAACCAGAGCAGAGGGGATAACTTTTTAATCTTGGTGATAGGATTTCTATCCTGTGGGGAATTGTCTGGGAGGTGAGGAGGGCATTTTCTCTGGTGAAAATTTACTCCGCGGACGCTCAGGATGACGTCACCAGACAGGCTGTACCTCACACCCCTGAAACAAGCACTTGGCCCGTTAAACTATTCACCCAACTTGTTTATCTTCACTTTACTTCTCTCTATATCTCTTTCACTCCCCCCATAAAGTACAAACCCGCTTTAGTGAAAATATATATTGAGATATAACTTAAAAGGCCAAGAAGCCGCGATAAACCAATTCATTGTTAAAAGAAAAATAAGATATATTTATGTGAGACGAGGCGAGGTGAACTACGCTTGTTTATGGTCTTAACACGTTCGTAAACATTGATAAAAACAAAATGATTTTCAGCAAAAGTGTTGGTGTTAACTTTAATATCATCAGCGATAAAATACTTTAGTTGATATTTAACTTATCTGGGTTTGATGATGGAATGGGGGTAACTGCTCTCTCTCTCTCTCTCTCTCTCTCTCTCTCTCTCTCTCTCTCTCTCTCAGTGACTTCGTTACTCCTTAACACACACACACGCGCACTCTATCCCGTTCTCCCTGACACACGCTACCTCTCGTTCACTCTGATTCATTCCCTCCCACGTTCACCCTGACTAACTCCCTTCACCTTGACACACTCCCTCACCCGTTCCCCCTCACTCCCTCATCCGGCCCCCTCACTCCCTCACCTGTTCCCCTTCACTCCCTCACCCGTTCACCCTGACTAACTCACCCGTTCACCCTGACTAACTCCCTCACCCGTTCACCCTGACTAACTCACTCACCCGTTCACCCTGACTAACTCCCTCACCCGTTCACCCTGACTAACTCCCTGTTCACTGCTCCCTGCCGTTCACCCTATTTGCTTTCCTCACCCGTTCACCCTGTTAACTCACTCACCTCCCCTTTTCCTGACACCTCAGACTAACTCCCTCACGTTCACACTACTCCCTCACCGTTCACCCTGACTAACTCCCTCACCCGTTCACCCTGGTAACTCTCACCCGTTCACCCTGACTAACTCACTCACCCGTTCACCCTCACTAACTCCCTCACCCGTTCACCCCGACACACTCCCTCAAAACACAATATAACATGAAAAATAATTATGTATTTTTAGTTAATATTTATAGCAAGTGGCTTTCAATATCAGTGACGTGGATTGTAACTCTGGTTGTGGATTCATTAACAGAGAGAGAGAGAGAGAGAGAGAGAGAGAGAGAGAGCGAGAGAGAGAGAGAGAGAGCATGTTTTGCCTACGTAGGGAATATTCAGTTTTTTCTTACTTAGGTGCGTCTACCGTCACGTGAAGACTCCATTTTTTTTTTTCACAGAAACTAGAGTTCAAGGTCCGACAAACAAAACTGCAGACGAACTGATCAAACGTACAACACACACCTGACACAACACCACACGTCATCCACAGGTGTAAGAAATGGCCACTAGGAGTGTAAAACAACATTACATCTCTACTTCACCTTATCTAAATATCGTGAAATAAAGAATATAAAACTATGAACCGAAAGAAGATGTATAAAGATAAAAAGTTTGGTTAGGAATAAAACAAGAATAATAATGAAGGAATCGAGAGACATTGATAATAATTCATGGGTATTATAAAGGAAAGAGAAACCATAATTAAACAACCAGTAAGACTTATGGAAGAATTAGGGGGCATTATGACACCAGGATTATCTGTGTTGAAAGGCTATGGTTATAATCAACAATAAAACAGTATATCATTAAAATTCAGTACTTCATGGTCAACTGAGCATTATAAAGGTCTTTAGGAAGCAGGAGAATCGATCAGAAGTTTAGGAGTATTATCAATGTGCCAAGCAAGTGTGGGTATATGTAGTTTTGGAAGGAATTATATGTCCGTTTATGGCCGAGTTTGTCAGGATAGTGAAGGCATCATTATTATCAGAAGTTTATGGCCAGTGTTTCTCTCTCTCTCTCTCTCTCTCTCTCTCTCTCTCTCTCTCTCTCTCTCTCTCTCTCTCTCTCTCTCTCTTTTTCTTTTTGTCTTTCAGAATCTCAGGATATTTTCCCATTGTCACCACCGATGCTTTGAACATTTTTAGTAATTGGAAGAGTTGCAAAGTTGGGGACATTTCCAACTTGTACACTCAGCATTGTCAATCCATCCTCTTCGTGAGGTGTGAACCCCTAGGGCAGGGGTTCTCAACCAGGGGGGAATTTCCCCCCCTCAGGTTTTCAGGGGAACTGATACTAATATGGAAAAAATAAAGGATTTTCAGTATTATATGCATATTATTTGGAATGCACTTTTTGAGGCAGACAATCTTGGAAAGGAGGGGGGAATGACATTCTGACATATGGTGAAAGGGGTGCATGGGGCAAACAAGGTTGAGAACCACTGTCCTAGAGTATCTACTCGTGAATCCGAAGAATCACGAGTGAGGGGGAGAGAGGGGGGGGAGGGTTACGGGTGTTCGGGGGCTAGAGGGATGGGAGAGGGTTAAGGGGTTACCTGTGCAATTACAAAATATTTTTTATTTAGCAAGGATATGACAACAGTATGTAGGGCAAAACACAAAATACGCTTAGAATATGTTTCCGTGCATTGGGGTAGTATTTCCAGCCTGTGCTACAAGTCTGAGCTATCCTATGCGGGTTTTTACTTACGCAACTTTCACGTAATCTCGGGGTACAGGGAGGGAAACGGGCTGGAGTCTTAATATGGTGTCTTTTTATGACGGGGTGAATTTCATGACCCAATAAATAACAGTTGTATTTGATTCTATTTACATAAGCATAAAATAATTAGCATAGTTGCTTGCAAGAAAAATGTACCCAGGAAGTTGGCAAACTACATTTATTATAAAAGAAAAAAAATAATGTGTGAATGACAATGACAAGTCAGTCAGCAGCAGTTTCACCTGTTATAAACATTTCCTGTTTGGTTATAGTTGTAATACAGATTACCAAATAGAGCGTCAATGACTCCATTCCCCTGTCTGTTGGACGGTAGTGTTAAGGTGATGTGGTGTGACGTAAGTAGACGAAGGGGAGAGGGGACAGTTGCACAGCCATACTGTTGTGTTAGGTAAGAAATACTTAATATCTGAATTCTGACACTTAACAATTGGTTGTAGTGTCGTTGAGATAAACAATAAAACAATATTGTATCCTGTCTGCTATAGTGTGTGGACACAAGTCATGTTCTTCATGTCAACTTTGGGCCAAACCTGAACCATTACAAAATGTGGCTTTCCATGAGAAGTTTTATTATTCACGCCACAGTTTATTGAATGGATCGCAACAGTCTAGCTACTGTATATTAGGGAACTTATCACCTAGTCAATTATAAATTTAATCGCTCCTAATTTGTGTGGGAAAAAAATTATGTAACAAAAGAAACTAAACCAATATTTGGACTCGATGTTAAGGCTGTAAGGGCCCCGACAGTCGACCCAATTGTCTCGCCAAGATTCTTCCTACCGACAAATGTTGCCAGCGTGGTAGAGTTATATTGTGTATACCGTGTAACCAACTGTTTCAGCCTTACAGAAAGTGTATGGTTTATCGGGACACTAAGACTATCCTCGTAAATATGCCCCCCGACGCTCTTAACCCCCTCCTACAGGTAAGTCACAAGGGTACAATGCCTCTTGAACCAGACCTCTGTCGACCAAGCAAATGGAACTAAATCCTATAGGAACCAAAATTTTTAACAATCTCAAACACGATTCCCGGCAACTAGTTTAGAGAGACAAGATGATTTTAATCGCGAAACAACAATGAATTCGCTTTAACAACAGGTAAAACGTCAATGTTGTCGTTTCATTTTACGACTTCATCAGTTCTCTACATAATGTACTGCGACTTATAACAAACACAACTACAGTACCATTAAAATATTATGAGATGATAATAAGAACCAAAAGGCCCATATATTCACTTCTCTGTTGTTTTTTCTTCCGCCATCGTAACTCATCGAGGATATTTCCAATCATTTGTGTTGTTCGCCCTGCCCCTCGCCCGACGCTCCAATCAAAACGAATTTACGACTAAAATAAAACCTCGTGGGTGGTGGTGTGGTGTGGACAAACACAGGTGCTCCGGTGAACGCTAAGCCTGTGTAAGCTTTGCCTTTTTTTTTTCTCTCTAACTCTATTTTTCTCTCTCTTTTTTTTCATTCTCATTATCCTTATATTTCTTTATTTAGATGTGTCTCACTTTATGTGCCAACTCAAAATTTTAAAATACGACTCACAATAGTTCTGACATCAACATCTTGCAACCTTTCAAGATCGCCATCACCCACGTGCTCTCTGCTCCTATAGCCTCCAGATAACTTCCTTCGTTAACATTCCTCCGACATTTACCAGACTGCAAAAAAACATCTTCCGTCTCCCTGTAAGTTACGCCTCGTTCATCCCCATCAAGAACGGAGTTGCCGCAGTTGTCAATGCGTGACTGCGTTCGAATTCATTGCGTGGATTTCAATTTTGAGGTTCATGGACTCGGTGATTTGTAGTGGCGGCAGTAAGTAAGAAGCGATTCAGGGGTTTGCGTTAATGCCAAGTCAGGCAGGATAGAGGGTGGGAATGGAGGTGGTGGGTGGAGGTCGTTGGGGTCTCATATGTCAGAGGAGAGGAAAACATAATGGTGGTCACTCGTGGTAGAGGGGAGACGTCCAGGTTTAATATACGTTTCGGGTATTTTAAAATATAGTTTAAAATGTGTTATGTATGGCTCTTGATTGCACACACACTAACACACACGCATAGATACGAGTGCAATCAGAAACCCACAAACACATCTACACATACGTAAACACACGCACTTATACTGCACATGCAACCACATGTAAATGTAAAAACACACATAAACACACAAGTTCAAGCAACTGTGCTTTTCTTGAAACTTTGCCATCAGGAGGTGACATATTGCCAAGAGGCTTGCGAGTCTACCAGGAGGCTTGCGAGTCTACCAGGAGGTTTGCGATTCTACCAAGTGAAAAACCCCGAGGACAGACACTTCCTTCAGACGAAACTTACACAGTGGGAGACTCAACAGACCACATCTACTGTTCCTCAAGTTGTTCAGTATTACGTATATATTGTGTATGGAAAAATCGATGGCATGCAGTCTTACTTTAACAGATATAAAACTGGGTTCTATAGTGCTGACAGACCATTATGGATAGTGTATACATAGCATACTGTATACTAAACCTTTGGTACAAAATAGAGGCATTGTGGTTGGTCTTGCACGCGACCGTGTTCATTTTCCTACTGTAAAGTTGGGTACCCTAAAAGCTAGGTGGACTGGACTCGAACCAGCGATGATTAAGACAGAAGACGAGTGCTGTATCCACTTAGCTAACGCACTCCCGTACATATATAACCACAACATAATTCTTCCCACACAAAAGATAAAAAAGAATTCCGTTATAAACTCGAAGTATAAAGACACCAGTAGCCAATCAAAACATTTCGTTTAATCTTATGTGGTAATAAGTGAAGCAAAAATATAATGAGAAGTAAAACCATTATTTAGAACATTCACGTCACTTTTAAGAGTTTATTAACGTCACAGTTTGCTCAAATGGAATTTTCGTTAAAGATCTTGGGTTAAAGAAGAACTTTGCTAATTTTGGTCAACATTGAAAAACAGAAGCAGTGAATGTATTATTTTCGTAAAGTACTACTGTGGTTAACACACAAGCAACGAGTGGGGTTAAGTTGCTCATCACATTTTTGAACGCAATGAAAAAATACATAATTAATCTGAAGCATCTACAAGGGAAAAGAGACAAAATGTAGGTGATTTTTTCCTCATAAACACAATGGAAGAGAACACAGGATAGTATTTATTGTGTAGAAAACGAGAATGATGAGGCGCATACAGCCACGGGTCAACCGGACACCAGCTGAACTAATCATCCACTATACGAGGTAAACAATTACCTTCGGTCTCATATTGTCAATGTCACAATAACCATTAGACGCAGGTGTGGCAGAGAACCATTAACATAACTTGAAGGCTGTCTTACTTAGTTAATGCTGTACTAAATTATTATTATCGTAATTAACTATGATGACTTTTACTTCTCGAGATTATACCTCCATACTCTTACGAGAAACTAAACCAGGAAGACGTCAACATCCACGCTGCGTGGAGGGGTCCAGTGACCAAGTGGTGCAGGGTGGCAGTCTCTAGACCCCAGGAGTCTTCAAGCAGGTTATCTGCTTTTCTCTCCAATGACTTCAATCCACCAAACGATTTACAGATTTACTGTATGCTGTCAAAAGCTTATATTCAAGCTACAGATCGTAGGCTCGGGCCACTGAGACAAAGACCGTCACCATGAACGTGGGCGTGATTTCACTGTTTCCTCTGGGAGCACAAAGAAAAATCTTGCCACTTGATAATGCAGACATAAGACAAAGAAACCTGGAAAATGGAACTCACTGCTTTACACAGCCAGTTAGTTGTCTCAGAAGCAGAGTTCGAGGACGTGTGTGTGATTTCTCTTTCGAGAAAATTATTTTGTGTTTGTTCATCAACCAGAGTACTTGTGTAGTGTAACAACACAATACACTTTACACGCCCACATGAGACCGCCACAGTTACCACACCTTCACTCTTGACATTCTCAGCACTTGGCATATATCAAGTGAGTGCCTACATCAGCAGTGTATGTGTGTGTGTATGTGTGCTGGTGAGCATGGTAATGATACACACATGTCATTTGGTATATTTCAGTTGTCATGCAATGGTAACGTGATGTGTGCAGTTCACCTACTGCAAGTGTACATAGAATGTGTATATATATATATATATATATATATATATATATATATATATATATATATATATATATATATATATATATCGTTAGTTAGTTTACATCTTTCAGTAATACTATACCACCACGACAATTTATCAGGCAATTCCTACCGAATCCTGACTCCTGTTGTGGCAACACGTCAGACAAGAAATAATGGAGGTATGATAGGTTGCAGTCAGCTGTGCACGGGTTATCAACACAAGCTGTCAAACATTTAAGGAACCTCCCTGGTGATTCATGGTCATGACAGGTCACGGGTAAAAATCTTTAGGGTGAAGTTAGATGATAAAGTAAGGTTAACGTTTATGTCAAGATGCTCATGACACGGAGCCTAAAGGGGGTACAGGTGAAGAGACCAACACGTGATATATTGCTCACCACAACAAACAAAACTCCGCTCTAGAAATTAAATCTTTAGGGTTTAGTAAATTTTTGACAAAGTAATCTTAAAAACAAATATATCTTTGGCAAGAGAAGCTGTACCTTAAATGTCGTCGTTAGATCGTCCAGATGACCATAACACAACCAAGACTATCGAGTCCCATGTCAACAGTATACTCATGTGTACTTAACACCCAGGAGCAATACCACAACATTTATCATAATTCTCACCCTATCAGTCGCCACCTCGCATGATTGATAGAATGTCGGCTATCATGAGTTCTGAAAATTCTAGTCAGTAGTGAATTGCTACCTGATAGTACCCGCAAGAAAATTATCAACAGGGGCTCGCCGATGATCCCGAACAATATACCACCTAGTACTAGTACACTGTAACCACTACCTAGTACACTGTAACCACTACCTAGTACACTGTAATCAGAGAACTACGAGTTTTGTTAAGAAAAACCTCAAGTAGTATAATCTTTTCTTGACATCATCATCATCTCTGTCAATAATTGTTTTTGTTTCACATATGTTACCTAAACCAACAGTGTTATTAGTGAACGAGAATGTACCTACACGAGTAATGAAAGCTCACACACTACTCAAAACCCCTTCGTCCGTTCACAGGTCTTACACACACACTCACGCAGAATAAGAAGACAGTTATTATCATGACACATTAACATACCCATAAAGTTATTTCCCTGTTATAAAACTTTAATGACTAAAATGTTTCCATTATGCTTTTCCTCTAAAATGACTAAAGACTGTTACACTCTTCAGTAACACGCAGATATAATAACATGTTCATGCTGGTGGTCGGTGTATAAACGTTACTCAGTCTCCAATTTATTTATTTTTTTGCCAGATCACCGAAAGATGTTTAACCCTTAAGGTGCAGAAGCCCTTCCTAAGCTGAATAAAATCTCCTTGCGTTAGCCGGAAAAAAGGCTTAAATGCGAAACTGCCCTTTAAAGGATTAAAGCTCCTCTCTCTCTCTGCATTATTTTTAATAAAGACATTCACATCTCGAGTTTTAAACACTGCAATAATACTTGACGTTATCTTAAATTCAAGATTCCTAACACAACAAGTGTCAAGTGGAGAGAAAAGGCCCAGCTTGGGTAAAACATGTCTAATATTTAATTCATTCCTGGCCGAAGAGGTTGATCTGTAGATTGTGTTTGTTTATTAATCAATGCTTTAACTGTCGAACGCTTTCACGCTACTGCCCTCAAACTTTAAATTTAAATCTTAAGGATTCTTGGAATATTTTCTATTCCCATCACTTTTTCCTATTAACCATTGTCCATTAATATTATTGAAATATATATTTTCCTTACATTTACTCTGATATTAAACATTAGTATTAACTAAGACAGTGATGGTGAACCTCGAGACTCTTGGATACCTTACTCAAGTTCGTAAATTTTGAGAGAGTGACCTTGAGCCCCGACACGGGGAGCGAGGTGGCCGCTTCCTGTACGACCAGCTGGGAATTAGAGCCACAGTTTTATGCTTAACTAATCTAATTGTATATCTCTATAACATCATGACTACTGTTTAGTAAAATCACACACACACACACGAAGTTATATTTACAAAATGTATCCATAGTCATACAAACAGTAACTGAAATGTTAAAGAAGTTTATGTGTCCCCAGTGAGAGCACCACACAGCATCACAGTCAGTGTAAGTTACGGTGGCTGTTAGGGGCGAGATTCACGTGATCCTCTGAGACAAAATGGCAGTTATCACCAGGACCATAAAGTCCACCGATCACTCGGCCAAGTTTTAATGTTGTTGGTCGTAAGATGATGTCATTAAGATAGAGCAACAATGTCTTCATTCTATTATTCACCGAGAAATATGTACTCTCACAGGACCACTAGTTTAAAGTTTTAATTTATACCAGTTTGCAGCTTCTCAGTTTTCACAGTCTCCGAGATTCCGTTGTTCCACACACACACACACACACACACCAGGATCTGAGGAGCTTGTTTCAATGTTAGAAGGTGGCTGCGTCAGTCTCTACATCTTGGTTTACTCTTGTCATCTTGTCAGTGTGTGTAACAAGTTTCTCATGTCCTTTAGCCTCAACCACAAGTCTGCCCAATAACAGTCAACCTTTCTATTTATCCTCCAAGTCTTGTGCTTATCCGGGGAAGAATTAAGGCTTTGTGTAATTCCTTATTTAAGTTTTCCAAGGAGGTGTCAGAGTTTGTGAGGACTTTGTGTTTCAATCAGTTATTCCTTGCAGTTGCTTTCAAAGTTATGAAATCTCCTGATCTACCAAACAATTTGTAATTCATTTTAACCTTTTCTATAATGCCAAGGGAAAGTGAAATTAGATCAATGGAGTTTTGAACCAATATTTTGTCACTGCAAATCACACCCCCCTCCTCCACCCACCCGTTGGAATAGAGGAACAAAGCCAATTTCACGTGAGATTCATCAACAAATGTTTGGAACTTTCAACCAAAGACATAGTGTCCTCGCATCACTGTAGGTACTAGAGCACATATCGCCAGCTGGTAGGGAACTGGACGAGTGTAGCTGCGGGGGCGTGGAGTCCGGTCGCTCAGCTCGTAACCCAAGGTACTAAGGATCAAAGAATCACTCCGGTATCTAATCCCGCAACAGTTTGTTTGTTTGCGCGGGTCTTGTCGTCACAGTATATGCCAGGCCCTGGTGGCCTGGTTTTTCAGACTTTCGATCAAGATGCTGAATGCCTCGAGAAAATTAATAATTCTACTTCCGCATATTACACTGGCTAGTTAAAAAAAATCCATTAATTTGTGTATGATGAGTCGTGATAAACAGTTCGGAAACACTATAATATATAAACAAATAATATATATATATATAATTTTTTTTTCCGGTATCTGGATACAGGTTGACCTTCCAACGTAGTTCATTCTGTTTTCCGGAAATTTCGGGAACTCCCTGGAGAGCAACTCTCTTAATTAAGTTTCATGTAACTCTGCTGATAACTTAAAGTTGTGAGTATAGTACTGGAACCATTGTGTATCTCTAAATGAGTGATAGAAAACAAAATATTTGTAACGTATATTTTCTTTAATTGTTAATAAAGTTCAATATCTATGAGTAAAGAAAACTAGTGTAAATCATATGTGTCTTACAGAATATTACATCAGTAGGAAGGGATCTGTAATTTCACTTGGCAGGTGCCACTGTAAAACGTTCCCAAGTTCAAATAATATTCAAAACAAGCGTGCAAGGCAGACAACACAACCACAAGCCAAGCGCTGCACCACCAGCGATGTGTGAGGCAAGTGGCACAGCTCAGCACACTCACACAACACAACCACTCTACTGCTACCTGAGTCAAGGGCTGAAGTCATCAGGAGAGGCTCTTGTCCTAAAATTAAGTAGATATTGTTAGAGCTCAAGTACATCAAGATATTACAATTATCATTCACTACATGTTTATACCACAATCACGAGGCTATGATACACCTGTAATGTACTCACCTGCTTGTGTTTTCTGTCCATTGACAGTGACGTTGTTGTTGTTGTTATTGGTGATAGCGTTATTCTCAGAGGAGGAAAGCTTGCCCATGACGGTGGTGGCGGCGGCGGTACTGGTGGTAGTGACAACTGAGTGACCGTTCAGCACAACACAGGTGTTCTCGTTCATAATGTGAGGTGGACCTCCACCCCAACTTAGTGCTGCTGATGCTGCTTCACCTCCAGTTTGGCCAGACACTCACAACCTAACACACACGTGCCTAAATCACATTAACACGCCAGACTGACGTTTCCTCAATACTCAAATATTATTATAATTTTGTATGCGTGTGGGGGCGACTGAGAGTTTGGAAATGGGAGATGCTTATATCCCGTGAGCAGTGATTGGTGACGGCGCCGGCATCAACCTGTGAACCTGCACTGCGGCCTCCACCTCCTCACACCTTACACCAAATATTTTATCAAAGGTCTCGTCGCGGTAAGAAGACTCGGTATATGTCTCTAGGATGAATAATGTCTGTTGCAGCTTATCTGAAAAGGCTTCCACAATTACAGATAATCATTTTACAATATTATTTTATGGGTTTTATAACCTCAGATGCTAATTTCTATGAAGAACACTGTCGTAAATAGGAAACGGAACCCCGAGTTATTTGTTTCACAAGGAAACGACGACAAACAAGATAAACTTGCTTGAGCGATGGCGTTTGACTAGCTAGTCCCGCAACCACTCCGCTCTCCCGTTGCTGAGACCAAACTAGAGGCAAGCACGAGCCGCGTCTCAAAGTCCCTGGGCCGGGCGGCAGTCTCGAGCTCTGCTGTACGACAACTGCCTCTCGGCCTCACCTGCCGCGCGCACGAGCTGTCCACACCCTCCCGCCCCCTCTTCCATCCCTCCCGCCCCCTTACCACCCCTAGTTGGCACCACCTGATTTTAAGGGTTTTCCTACCTGGAGTAATAAACCATAGTAATGGTTATACGTCACTCGTCTCTTACAAGATTATATTCATTTATTAATTTTCTCTACTTATTGACATCAGCATAGTGGCTGTTACACTAAAATGGAGAATACCTGTTCTCCCTAAATTACAGTGAGAGTACACACACACACACACACACACACACCTTAATGACTCCCAGGTTGTTGTTACGACTTTATTTCAACAACGTGTGAGTTGTGAACCTATTTGGAACACGTAACACCCTGAAGACAATATTCGTACCCCGAGCGTCTCAACCATAATAAATTATATGACTCATTAAAATCTGTACCAATACTGATGATATTTTGGTGCTTACAGGGAACTAACAAATGGTGTTATAAATATTATTATCATCATTTTTAACATAGATGAAGATGAAGGTAAATACAGCAAATCATTGTGATAAAGAGTGTGATAAAGAGGGTAAATCAACTTCTTAATACTAAGATCCAAGGTATAGGGCCCGTATGTTCAGGCAAAATGCCATGTCTCATATAAACCTATTTCTTTTTACGATTTTGGTCAAAATTATCTGATTCATCTTAATGCGCCTATTTTACCTATATCACCTACTTTCGGCTTTAATCAGAATGGTCTTAAAAAGTACATTTTCCCGCCTGCAGAGTCTTCTCTCTAACATAAGACACAGTTTGTGACTTGAGAATTAAAAACAAAAGAACTAATATCTGTAACTTATAAATACACCTGTTGTTTCGTTCAAATCACTCGAAAAGGAGACAAAGTTTGAGCTCTGACATTTTCTAATAATTAAATAATATCAGTCGCAATAGAGAAAACTGGAAAAGGTTTACAATTTGCACAATTTATAACAATGTAATATGTACAGGTATAAGTTACCAAGCATGATTATTTTCTTATTTGTCTGTCCTATTTTATGCTTGCTAAGTTCTTAATGAATACATCAATTATCAACAATGAAGATTAAAAAAGATACAGCTGTCTGATTAATGTTTACAGACCAGATAGTATAAACGTTTTGACTAATCACTTACAGACTTATCATATCCCTCCTGACCACAAGATCAACCATCTGAGACACATGTTATCTATTTTGACATCCATTCTGGTCAGGGAAATAATTTTAACTAAACTATTCAGACATGTAACTTTCCCTGACGAGAGTAAGTAATGCCACAACCTTCCTCTCATGGTGGAATTTCTTGTAACATGAGACGCCTGCACTCTGCCCCGTAAATAGAATGTGTAAAACAACATGACCTTCAAGTAAAATTTGATCAGGGAAAACAATCTTTATTGCGATGATGATGATCTATCACCTACAGCCGTCAGTAGAGGGCACGAAGCACTGCCTCAGTGACGTTCAAGAAGTAATACCACAGTGGCGAGCAAGAAGCACTACCACAGTGACGGGTAAGAAGCTCTACCACACTGGCTGGTAAGAAGCTCTACCACACTGGCGGGTAAGAAGCGCTACCACAGTGGAAAAAACAAGTTTGCTCGACGTGTGGACTTTTGCGGTGCGCTGGGAGTTGGTGCATCACTTAAACCGAGTCATCACACCATTTTTCCAGAGAGATGAAAGGCCGCGTTTTAATCATGTATTTTGTGTGTGTTGATGACAAGTGTACTTACTATCCTAGAATACCCGCTTCAAGACCTTAGTTGCTAAAGCGCACTAATATTAAAAATTAAAACATCATCGAGTTCTATAAGTTCATGAAAACTGTAAGCAATAGATGAAAACTCGATCGAAGCAGAGAGCATCAAACACGCTTATTTTAATGCTGTTGACGAGGATCGATAGGGAATCGGAAACCAAGAATGTTTTTATCATGGAAATATGGCGGATTATGAAAAGACTTTACTGAGTCATCAACGCTTTGACAGATTTATATTCTGCGACAATTTGAACCAAAAAATAATGAAGAGGTGAATAAAAGCAGAAATAATCCTACGAGAAGATGAGGATAAGAAGAGAATGAG
Organism: Homarus americanus; assembly: GCF_018991925.1. NCBI lineage: Eukaryota > Metazoa > Arthropoda > Malacostraca > Decapoda > Nephropidae > Homarus > Homarus americanus. The sequence goes on from NW_024749779.1 coordinate 4,993,571, forward strand.
AGGAAGAGTGTAAAGGAAGTGTTCTGTGATGAAGTGATGCAAGACGGTGATGAAGTTATGGTGCTCTGCCAGAGAATGATTTTCTGCTAGACCTGAGAGATGAACCAATGGATGTTGACCAGACTTAGGATCCAGGACGAGTTGAACACGATACTGGAGAGAAGCAAAAGATAAATGATTGTCAGTCGTGGACCTAAACAGGAGAAGGATTATAATACCCTGCAGGTGTCTTCACATACCCACATTAATGTGCAGTAAAAAAAAAATTTATCTTGTAGTGTCCAAGTTGTACGTGTTAAAAGACCAATTTGCTGTGATTTTCCCTGGTGACCTCATTAGTAAGACCTTTGGTGAACACTGACAGAAACAAGGCCGGGTGTTGGGGGAGGAAAATTCTTGAATGGTTCACTCTGGCGAACAATTTACTGTTGAAAGGATAATGAAGAGAGATAACAATCACAATTACCAATCATGATGATTGATGATGGACCCCGATTACATAATACTGTATCAGTCATTGTGCTACAGTTTTTTTATCTCTTTTGTTGTACATTTTAGGCGACAAACATTTATTCTCACCCTCGGGAATGGAATTACCTCACCTTTTTCCGTGCATACAATATAATCCACTTGACAAGGTTCACTACGTGTCCAGCCGTTTGTTTAATGTTGTGTCGCGTGTCATGGCTAACTCTACCTCATGTGTCCTCACCACTATTTTATGGTTGCACTTTTGGTCAACATTCGTCTCCCGTGATAAATCTCACCAACGATCGGTCTTTCGTTCTTATATATATATATATATATATATATATATATATATATATATATATATATATATATATATATATATATATATATATATATATATATATATATATATATATATATATATATATATATATATATATATATATATATATATATATATATATATATATATATATATATATATATATATAAAACATTATATTTAAACTTGCAGGTAGAGCAGAAAATATCTACAGCTTAGGGAGTACAGATCACAGGCCAGGTCACAGGTCAGGTTCATATATCCTAAAAAAATAAGTTACAAGATGTGTTTTGAATGACGGAAAAATCTCCTAAACTGTGGGCGGCTTATCATAAAAATGTCTCGAGTTTGCCTTTCTTGTTTTCCTCTACTTATGTATTTTTAAATTTTTAAGAGAGGAAAAAAGTCCCTTGAGTACATAAGGCCTACAGGTTTCTATTCTACCACGTCGCCAGAATTCCCCGAAGTGTACCGAAGCGTAATGTAACCCTGCTGATAGTGTTTCAACCAGCTGCCTCAAGTCTCAAGTCCCTTCTGCCTCAGGTCCCCTTCTGCCTCAAGTCCCCTTCTGCCTCAGGTCCCCTTCTGCCTCAAGTCCCCTTCTGCCTCAGGTCCCCCCTACCTCGGGTCCCCCTCTGCCTCAGGTCCCCCTCTACCTTAGGTCCCCCCTCTACCACAAGTGTCTGCTCTACAGTCAGGAGGTGAATAAATCACCTTAAACTCATCCAGGCGAGACTTGATGCTTCCTGTGACTCCCTACTAAGGCATCTCCAGGGACTCATATCACAAACACAGAAATTTCCAACTTGTGAAAATTTTTAACCAAACTGGCATGATATTACAATCTAAATGCAAAGTTGACTAAGAGAGAGATATTTCCAGCCATATCCTTTACTTCTTGGTCTTGTATGGGAGAGGAATAACATTTGTGAGATCAGCGATTATGTATAATGACGTTTATTTACTAAGTGGATCGCCTCTATGTAAAGAGAGGAAGACTGAGACCAGCATCATTATCTTATATTCCTATTATGTATTAATATAGAGCATTAGTACATTGTTAATTAATCCAATTTATAATAAACTTTTATTACATTTATTAAACCTGTTTCCATTAATTAAAAAGGAAAACTTTCATATATATAATAAAAAACGTAAAGGCTCTTATTATTTTATACACGTTTACAACCAATTACGAAATTTTTTCTTTTATTACGGTAATTTTTCTTCACGTGGTAAAACAAAAACTGCAGCAGCGTCCACTTTCCACTTCACATTCATAACTGGATGTAGTATTCCACCAAGAGGTCAGTCACCACCTCACACGACGCCTGAGCCATGGAGTGGACATAAAGATAAAATTCAGTATAATCACTAGGTTTGTTAAGCGTTTAAAGACCTTATAACGACACTGGCATGGGTCTCCTCACCACCCGGCCTCACACATCTTTCTTCCCTCTTACTGGTACTACAAGGTGAGGTGTATTACGTCCTGTTTCCGTGTCTGTTCTTGGTTTTATGGTAACGCGCTTTCTTTAACGACCTCTTGTTATAAGTCCTGTGGATACTTTATAACCTAATATGTACAGTAGGTTGTGTATTATTGGCAGTTATAGCGTCAAGCATTATTATAGTCCGTGAAGTTATTTGAATTCCTGAAGTCTTAACATCAACTTCTGGAGGTTGATCTACATGTTTCAGAGAGGGAGGGAAGGAGGGAAGGAGGGAGGGAGGGAGGGAGGGAGGGAGGGAGAGGTCGTGCGCTGAATAAATTAATTTTGTTTGAACTGAACACCAGCTGACGAGAGCAACTAGTCACGAACATCCTGGATATTAACCATAAAAAGAACCAAACGGTCAATAAATCATACAGAAATACAAAAAAAATATAAATAAATAACAAAAAATAAGTACTACACTGTATAAACAATTCAACAAACTTAGGAGTGAATAAATATACTGAAGTAATGTTTCAAAGTTATCGAAACTATTCTTGGTAAGAGGCAGCCACGAGAACACAGTCATACAGTAGGTCATGCCTAAACCTTGAGGCAATACGTACAGTACAGTAACACTAGATAAAGGAGGTCGCCACTACTGTTCATTGGTACTGCTGTCAGTATCAAGTGTAGTACAAGGATATACGAGTAGTTCTTATCATGTCTACTGCCACTGAACCGGAAAACAAACATTTATCTAGTGGAAATTACAGTCGATATTATACGTTACAATTTTGTGTTAAACGAACTACATTCATTGTTGTTCGATGTTGTTTCTTTGGGGGTTTCTATCATGTAATTACTAAAGAGTAAAGACAGAATCACGAGGTGTGTAGGAGGAGAAAAGTTGTAAGGGATGGTTTACTGTGAAGTGTGAATGACTGGTGCTCGATACACAGTGATAATGGTAAGGTCCGGCCGGGGCTCAGATTCTCAAATGTTCACATGTTAAATCATTCCCCGAATAGCGGATGGTGAAAAACTTCCAATTAGGTCACTTAAGGTATAACAAAGAATGACGGCATAATTGGCGTCATAACAATTGATTTATTGACACTAAACTTGACTTCTTGTCCAGGTTCACAACAAAACAGTGACCAGGAAATAATCACAAGGTGTAACAAGGCGGGACTGGAGGCGAAAGTCGAAGAAAAATTATTTCTGTAAGTAAATTGCTCAATTAGCCAAGCTTGCTATTGAAAGAACTATCAGACAAATCGAAAACATACCCACAAGAACGAGTGAGCATCGGGACGCAGATGAGGGGCAGTCTCCAGACCTCACCACACGGGTCCTGAGGTATTGAGTGACTACAAGAAGCAATGAATAATTTCAAAAACAGTTTCAGAGAGAGAGAGATAGAGAAAGGGGGGGGTATACAAAGTGGTTATAAGTGAGAGGCGAAATTCTTTTAATAGAAACTACAAGAGTGAATAAATAAGATGTGGAAATCAATTTTGGCTAATTAAGTGAAAAAAAAAGAGTGGAGAAAAAAAAAACGAAAGGAACAGCTTGATATAATGAAGAAGTGCCATGATAATTAACAAAGAAAAACGAAAGATCTAAAAATACAATTAAGGATAACGAAGACAGAGGTAAAGAAAATAACAAGAAAGGGGGAAAGGCAGGAACGATCAGTAAAAGTTTATGTGATCCGGGAAAAGATAGCAAGTTTAGTTCATACAAAAACATATGTGAGTAACATTAAATTATAGAAGAGGAGGAAGGAGGTGATGGTAGCAGGAGTACGTGTTAGTGTCATCAAGATCTAATGATATGAGATGAATAATAAAGGAGTATTTGAATAATGATCTCCCTTCACTAATATAATGGTCGCTTGAGTCTTTTGGGGAAATAAACTGTGATAATGAAGCAAATAGTGAGAAAAATAAGATATCTTGGAGATAAAAAATAAATAAAATGAAAAATCTATAAGCAATACAGAGGTTGAGGAAACACAGCAGAATCTTCATGAAATACTCAGAAAAATCTACATAAAAACAGGAAAACAGAGAGCTGATGGGGCCAGTACTTGTACCTGTGAACAATTAAAAGATGTTTGGGATTTTTATTTTATTAGTTATTGTGGATGGTAGTGAGTGAGTGAGTGAGTGAGTGAGTGAGTGAATTAAGTCCATTACAGTTGGCAGAGGGAGAGATAAGTAATGTGCATTCATAGAGAAGGTGGGATGTATGAGCCATGAGGGCGGTAGAAGACAAAAATGCCAGAAAACGGGAAGGGACCACAATCACCTCTAATGGGCCTGGAAAGTACAAACTATAAGACTAGAGAGGAACTGACTATGGAATGTGTTAACAGTATATTGAGGGAGAGGGAGAGACTCTAAAAAAGGCTATAATAGGGAGAGTATAGGTAATGTGTTGGTACAAGAAGAGAAATGACTATGGGAGGAAGGGTATAAGAGGCTGGAGGTGTGGAGGATCATGACACCATAGTTCTTTACAAAGGCAGTCGTTCGGGTAGTTCTTGTGGCCCTGTACAAGATTCAGTCATACATAAAAAAAGGATAGATAGAGGTAGAAGCCATAAAGATTGTTGAAGTTGTTATAGTTGTCATTGTTGTTATATGTAGATAATCTCATTGGTGTAAATTGTAGAATTATTAGTTAATATTGTGAGTGAATCTGGGTATGTAAAGCCAAAAAAAAAAATACTTACAAAAGAATGATAGTTGAGAGCGAGTTGTAATGGGACGATGAGAGGGTGAAGGAGTTTGTGATTTTTAAAACAATATTCGGGAGGACGAGGAAGAAGAAGAGGAGGGGGGAGGAAGAGCGGTGAGAGGAGGGAGAGGAAGAAGTGGAGAATGAGGAAGAGGAGGAGGAGGAGGAGGAGTAAATGTCAATATATCTGAAGAAAATGACCAACAACGAGTAAACCGAGGTAATGTTAGTAGCCTCGGGGAAGATCTTTTTATCTCAGGTCACCAGCCATTGGGGATCGAAGTCATGAACGTATATACCCTGGGTGAGTCTCTGCTCCAGTCACACCTCGACCATCGCGCTGTTTTATTTTATTTTTGCTTCTAATATTTCCTTTCAGTTTTTGCAAAGCCGAGAGCTAATAAATTTATTTACCGATATTAACAGGTAAAGGTGTTAGATCTGTGTAAAGACGGTGGGAACTAAGACGTGAAAGAACAATAACAGTAATATTATTGAGTAGTGAAGATCTGAAAGTGGAGTAAAAAAAATTGATACACGAAGTAATGAAAGATAATAAAACGGAAGTGGTTATAACGAGGAAACCGGAGGAAGAAAAGAGTAATGGAGATGAGAGAAAAAGATGAATTGACAAAGAAAATATATATGAGAAAGAGAATGTACAGCCTCTTCCACTTCCAACTGGTACAATAAGCGTTGTCATTGCACCCTCTCTGTGTGGTGTGAACCCCGGGAGTATCGGCTCTTGAATCTGAAGTATTCACGAGTTAGGGAGAGAGGGAGGCCGAGAGGGGACTAGAGTGGGTGGCTGCGTCGGTTAAGGAGGGTCAGAGTGTAGGGGCTAGAGGGGTGGGGAGAGTTAAGCAGTTACCTGTGCAGTTACAACGCAGAATATATTAAGTAAGGATATATATATGAAGGACAAAACACAGAGTATGAGTAGAATGTGTTACCGCACATTAGGGTGATACTCCCACCTTGTGCTACAGGTCTGAACCATTTATGCAGATTCACCGTCCAGAATTTACGAGATCAAGGGTCACTGTGATACACACCCCCACACACACACCCCACACACACACCCCCCCACACACACAAGCATCGGTCATGCAGTATTCCTCCCTGTCCTTCCCTCCTTCTACTGACACCTAAGCAACTGTCACTTACTCCAGGGGTGACAGGGGGGGTGGGCTGGGGCCTCTACATATGGTGTCCGTTTATGACGAGGCTGCATTTATTATCCAATGAATCAGTGATGCCTAGTAATTTAATTACATAAGCATCGCTACAGTAACAGTGTAATGAAAAATAAAAACATACTCAGGAAGTTGTCAAACACAATCAATTTAAATAACACCATGAAAATAATAAACTAGTAAGCAGGAGCCCCACCTGTATTTCGTGTTGTTGTTGTTGTTGTTGTTTTTTAATATTGATTAATATCTGTTTTCTCCTGGGTGGGGTGAGATGACGTTGGGAAAAGGGGGGTAGAGTGAGTGTGAGCGCCTGGCACAGGTGCTCCGTGTTTAGTAAGTTTACTGTTATCCTCATTATATGAATGCAGATACTTTATAATTTCTGGTGTTTGTTTAAGTTGAGAAACACTAATAACACGTTGTATTATGTGGAAATAAAACACTGATGATTAACCCTTGGTACTACCTGAGGCATGACGATGTGCGCTGTTATGTGTTCATATGCTCACGACTCTTCTCAATAAAGACCACTTGGCTTTTATAATTCATTCCTTTCAAAACTCTGACTTTCTTGGTCTATTGAACCAAATCATTTTAACATTCCTTTTTACTCATTACCAGTCAATGTGTCACCTGCTGATGCAAACAGTCCCAAATTTTATCATCACTTCAGGCATATCAACACATGTAATATTGCCCTGTATTAACCCACAATAAATATCTCCACTACCACAACCGTCAATATAACACACACACGCACACACACACACACACACACACACACACACACACACACACACACACACACACACACACACCTTTCATCACTGTGTCCAGAGAACATTAAAGAGATTGATGGCACTAAATCATTGATAACCAAAGCAGGATCTACACAGTATGTACCGATAAGCTGATAGCGTCTCTTGCCATTAAGTCGCCCGTGTGTTGATGGCCCACAAATCACATTTACAATGTTACCAGGTTGTTTAAAGATACTCACCAGGAATTATCACCAGCTGTTTATGATAACTGCATTATTTTTTATTGGCAGATCACGAAGAAGGCTGTGACGTCATAAATGCAGTAGAAACCTTTCACACATGACCGTATAACCGTAAATGCTTTCTGTGTTATGGTCACATTAATGTTTGTCTGTCTCTGTGCCGAGAGTCACCGCACACACCGACCAGGAATGTAATAACTGCATAACAATGTAACTGGTACAGCCTCCACGGGTGAAACTCATGCGTAAATGTCTGTCTTAATAAATTTCGCTACAATTTTTCAATAGTATCAAGGATGAATTATGAAACAATTTGCTTTATTGGCTTGTATATTTTGATAGATAATAAATAGATGTGTTATAACTCATATACACTATAATCTGTTCTTAGGTCACACTCACAGCTTGGACAGAGGCGGCCGGGGAGTGAGAGGGAGGTGAAGGAATAATACCAAGCTGTTTTCTTACCTCGCGTGCGCCGGAAGTCACGGAAAGCGAGACAAAGTTATCGTTTTTACTACAGCGACGACGACGATAATGTCATTTTTTTTTTTTTATGATCAGTTCAGTTACTCAACTTATCTTAGGCGACACACATCTACGGCTACACCTGTATTATTCTGCTGGTTAGTAGAACCTTTGTCACATATAATACAAATATTTAATTACTCCCTTATATTCTACCTAGAAAACCTAATATAAAGAACAGAAGATACGAGAACAAGTTTGATATCTTGAAAATGAGTAGTGCTAATGAGACAGGTGGCAGGTGTTGTCATACTTAGTGCTTGAAGTTAAAATTACTGTGTTTTTTTAGCTTATAACATAAAACAGAGTGATTCAAAAGTTCGGAACTATAGGAATTTTTCATCTTAAATTTACTATAACAATTGTTCAAATTGTGAACATCTGACAAGCACACACACACACACACACACACACATACACACACACACACACACACTCACACACATAATGACCTTGGCAGTCTCGTGTCTCAACGAAGTGCTGAAAAGTGAAAATTTCATTAGAAATGAATATGTTGAAATCGATGTTTCAGTGACTAGAAAATTTCCGCGAACTTGTGTGTGTGTGTGTGTGTGTGTGTGTGTGTGTGTGTGTGTGTGTGTGTGTGTGTGTGTGTGTGTGTGTGAGATGCACACATCTTGAACTATTATTATACTAAAACCTAAAATGAAATATTCCTACAATTCCGGACATTTGAATCACTCTGTGCAGTATATAACACTTCACTTTCTGAGGTAATTTGATTGTCTGAACCCCAAACAACTCACTAACTATGAAACAAGTTGAATCATAAAATCAATCAACTCACAGAGGGTAACATGATGTAGTTTATGACTGCTGAATGATCTTATAATACTGTATTTAGATCATCCTGGTAAAAGACTTCCTGGATGATGAAGGATGATGACGCATAAACAGCCTTCTCTCCCCTCATTAGTAGAATATAACCAATCCAGATTTATCGCTTACAATTTTGTGTCATTCATTCATGCTGTTTATTATCAATGTTTATACTCTATACTCACGCAAAAACCAAACCATACCATTTATTTATCTCATAGGAATGTTCAGTAGCAACTAAATACATCCATTAATGTTTTATGTGTTATATCATTATATATCTGTGTCTTAGAATAGGTGTCCGAAGTATTTAGAAAATTAGAACTTAAACAACAACAAGAAAACACACATACAGTGACTTCCATAAGGTGGGAGAATCATTACACGGTGCGGTACACAGGTGAAGCCTTTACCTGGACGCGAAGGTATATATACAGAAAACGGTCACACACACACGTATCACTATAATATTTCAACAACAGCCATAAATAAATTATTCATTACAATATTACTTATAAAACTCAGTCCTCTCAAAAAGAGCATTACGCCAAATGAAAGTCTAATGCCATAAAGTATTAATGATACTTATATTTATATTACTTTATCACCATGGAGATGAAAATTATTAAAAATTAAAATTGAAACAGTTTATTTACCCAGAAAATACTGATATACAGCAAACATCAACAACAGTATCAACCTCTGGGCCAAGTGAGACCATGACTACATATGGTGGCACCTGATCAACGCTGTACACTTCCCCCATGGATATAAATTTGAACATTTAGTCTCACCTGGATAACAATATGCTATAAGGTGTTACTAAATAGATCATACTGTATTAGACTGTTAGCAAAGAATAAGATAGTGTGAGAAAGAGCATTTTTTATACATAATATACATGCAGAACTAATCTGATTATTTCTGTATAAGACAGTGACGGAAGTTCATTAATAACTCATCACCTGAGGATCAAACACCTGATTAATTAGTATTGGTGGAGAAAATTTAAATGATGTTTGAATATTTTTACAATAATTCCAGTGTACATTGAGACTTAATCTTAAAGGAAGAACCTCAAACAGAGTTCACGAGATAATCAGATGAAAATTTTAGGCTTTAGAAAATACTTAATTGTGGAATCATATAAGAGAAGTGAATGAATATTTTCCTCTATAATTGTAGTATCAATTGATTTTATTCAAGGTGTCGGGTCACCCCCTTTTGATGTTCCAGGACAGCTGTAGTGTGAAGCTGTGCGTGTGTGTGTGTTCAATGTTATGAAGACATCCACTACAGGAAAATGTAACACACACACACATAAACACACACACACACACACACACACACACACACACACACACACACACACACACACACACACACGTGGTGATTCAGGTGTAGTTCAGAACATAATATTACAATCAGCTAACACTTTCTTTCATAATTTTTTTTCAGTTTTGCCATTTTATATATATATTTTTTATCAAACCTACTGACATGTGTATATGTGAGTGTGTTTGTTCACGAAACTTCCCTCTCTTCCGATTTTCTCAGTCATTCCTCTCACTTTTCCCCTCGTCTTTCTCCCACTCACCTCTCCCCTCCCTTTTCCCCCCGATTACCCAACTACCCACATAACTTCCTGACTCTCCCCCAACCCCCTTCCCCCCTCTCAACCCCACCTTTCCTTCAACTCTCTTCCCTCTCTCTCCTCTCCTTCCAAACTCTCTCTCACATCTCCCTCTTCTTACTTAATCACTTCTTCTGCTGCTCGCCGTTCCTCTCCTCCATTCCCCACGTCGTGAATATTACTTACCCCTCCCCTTCCTCCCCTCCACCTCCCAAAATCTCCTCATCTCTTTCCCTCGCATCCTCATTTCTTCCTTGTTCCACTCCCTTACCTCTCCCTTCTACCGCACACCCTTCTAATCTCTCCCTCTCCGTCCTCCCCTTCCTTTTCTTTTCCCTCCTCCCTCTTCTTCTATCGCCATTCCAAACTTCTCTCTCCCTATTTCCCCATGTTTCTATTCATTGATCCAGTCCCTCCTCCATTCCATCATTTTCCCCTTCCTCTATCTTACTTCAATTTCCCCAGGCCCCTCCCCTCCCTCCCTCCCCTCCTCCCCTCCTTCCTCCTCCCCTCCTCCTCCTCCTCCTCCTCCTCCTCCTCCATCTCTCTCTAACCATGAAATCGCAATCCAGTTTTGGGTCAAAACAACTATATCAGTTGCCATTCGATTACGACTATCTCACTTTTTTATAATTTTCGTATCCAAAATCTCTGTGGCTGTACTGTTTAGGTTAACAATATGGCTGGGTCTCTCCGAGTCTGACAACCCCATTATGCATCACCACGAGTATCCGTTTTCACCTCCTTCCATTGTGGTAGCGTGAGTAGATTTAATGTAGGATATGTACACACACACACACACACACACACACACACACACACACACACACACACACACACACACACACCTATACATTTACAGGAATTCTATATATTCCCTATCTATTTTGAGAACACTTCACTAACTCGGTACAACAGAGTAAGTAATTTGTGTGATGGAAAATAATTTTAAAAGACAGGATATGTTAATGAATAAATCAATGACGAAAATTTAATGGACCATTTTCTCTCCATCGATGAGGTGACTTTCCATACATGAGGAAAGTTTACTGGAAACAACTGGTGCAGCTGGAGTATTGAAAAATCAATATATAGAGCCCCAGCCTCACTCACACGACATTCTCAAAAATGTTATTCTCTCAAAAGCAAAAAGTGGAACAGTCTCCTGATTGAACACCTTTTACACTTAATTGCTGCTTCAGGTGTTATAAATTCTAAAGTGTAAAAAACAAGAGGACAATAAAACAGAAACGAGAACTCTGTTAACTAACGATAAACTACAAAGACGAAAGGTGTGGGTCTAATCTGCGTACACATTGCATTTAATTATTATTTAGAGTAAACTTATCGGGAACAATAATACTGAAACTTGAATTCCCAGACCATTTTTTGTCATTATATAATTACAATGTACTGGCAGCACCCTGGTTTACCAAAGCCATGCCGGGGCTACACTGTTACTGTAAACTATTATATTACTGTGCATGATAATGATCTCCCAGGTATACACACCCTTAAAGACTTTCCTGGATGCTTCACAGTTCCCACCTCCCTACACCTGCCCTCTCACACACAAAGGTAAATAGTATCCCCCATTCCGGCTCTACATAGTTTTATACTCGTACTTATATACATACATCTACACGACACCTGAAAGCGCTCTCTATGTTATACCCACACACTATCTCAGGTTGGGATATGTTATACATCAATTTATTCTTATACTTAACAGACCATCATGCACAATAACCACCACCACAAGCACGAACACTACCACCGCCATCACCAAAAGAACACTGATAAGCATATGAGCACTACACACACACACACACACACACACACACACACACACACACACACACACACACACACACACACTATAGGCTTTGGTCCCGAATACTGCAGAATTTGGAGCACTAAAACAAAAAGTCTAACACAAATTTTGCTGCATTTCAGTTACATTCTTCGTACCAGAGAAATTAAACACGGTTCCTGCTGTTTTGTAGATTAGACCACACACACACACACACACACACACACACACACACACACACACACACACACACACACACACACACACACACACATCTATCAACCGTCATTTTGATCTTTACAACCTGTTAACTTCCAACACAATCTTTTCCATTTTACGAAAACAAGACCTTTGAACCCTTCACCTCAGCATTGGATTTCATTTTCGACTAGAATCAATCAGAAATGCAATCTAAATGTCTGAAGGCCACAGCTCAGAGCGTCATGTGGGTAGACAGACTCACTCTCCACGCTGATACACTGACCACGGTAGTCACACATCAGAGCTAGTATTAAAGCCTAGGTTCACCGCCATGTCCCTCACCTCGGATCGATTTACACTCTTGTATAAAAAAAAGGCTCTATGTATAGTATATTTAATATTAATTAAGGAAAATAATGTGAACAATTGTGGCTGTAGAGACTTATTATGAATCTATAAGCATTTGAGGACGATGTTTAAACCTTTGAGAACAATAGTTAATCATATTTAAGGGACTGAACTATTATTATTAGAGGGACAAACGAACATCCTTAATTTTTTTTTCAGTCTCAAGGAGTTAATATATACCTTTTATTAAACATTCGTCCACAAAAAGTTGAAACATAGTCTTTAAAGGTTTAAATCAACATCGTCATAAGTCTTAACCATTTTCCCAGAGTTAAATCACCATCCTCCTAAGCCATCGCCGTAAACAGTAAAAAACCTTCGTCTACATTAGCTGAAGATCTTAACTCAAAGGGTTACAAACCCGTCCTTTTAAAGCATGTTATTCAAAGGGTTAAGTTATCATTCGTAAAAGGTTAAATTAATATTCTGTTAAACTCTCGTCCCTAAAGAACAGATAAAGATGACACCAACAACAACACTCAGGGCGTAAACAACTCTCTTTATTGACAACGTTATATTCAATCAAACTGCCATTTTTCATACAATACACGTACAGTATATGAACATTTAGTTAATAATTACCATACATGACATTTTATGTGTAATGTCTCTGTTTTTAATTACACCAATTTTATAATATACTGTCATTTATTTAACGTTGTTTTCGGATTACTTCTCAACAATCATAGTGAAATCAGGACAGACCGCAGACTGTGATACCCGGGGCAACACTTCCACTCATTAACGATAGAGCGAGGATGGTGTTGTAGGTGATGGTGGTGGTGTAGGTGGTGTTGTAGAAGGTGATGGTGGTGGTGTAGGTGGTGTTGTAGGTGATGGTGGTGGTGTAGGTGGTGTTGTAGAAGGTGATGGTGGTGGTGTACAGTAGGTGGTGTTGTAGGTGATGGTGGTGGTGTAGGTGGTGTTGTAGAAGGTGATGGTGGTGGTGTACAGTATGGGTGGTGTTGTAAGTGATGGTGGTGGTGTAGGTGGTGTTGTAGAAGGTGATGGTGGTGGTGTACAGTAGGTGGTGTTGTAGGTGATGGTGGTGGTGTAGGTGGTGTTGTAGAAGGTGATGGTGGTGGTGTAGGTGGTGTTGTAGAAGGTGATGGTGATAGTGTGGATGGTATTTTAGGTTTAAGATCGGAAAAAATACGTCGCCTTGTGGTTGACAATATCCAGTTCGGCGAGTAATGGTCCTCATATTTGGCTGTGTGTGTGTGTGTGTGTGTGTGTGTGTGTGTGTGTGTGTGTGTGTGTGTTTACCTACTTTTAAGACTATCACATGTGAAAATCTATTGCAAATGTGTACAGTGGTGGACAAAAATAATTCTGCAGGGAGAGAAGAGGTGTATGGTAGGGTAGAGGGAGGCGGAGACTTGGCAGGGTCGCATAGAGGTGGCGAGTAAGTCTGCAATTTTCTTTCCACACCACAAATGGATTTGTTTTAGTTTAATCATAGGACAGACGCAGCTTACACTCCCTCCCTGCTGAATTATTTTTGTCCACAACTGTACACTCAATAGTCGGACAGCAAATGCCTATTCTCGTAGATACAGTAAACATACACGAGTATTTGATCGACTTGTATCCAGCTGCGTATTGTTTTATAAATTATACGATGTTCAGTTCTTTGTGATCGTGTCCATGTCCGAGTCTAATGCATATGCATTATACATATGTGCCAACACGACTGTATTGGATTTATGTACAAAACTTATTGTGTTTTGCCTCATAGGAGTTTTACATGATATACAGTACTTGCTTGCACGCATAAGGATTTTCTTTTTCAATATCATTCGTATAATCTTTTAGTGGTCAAGTTTAAACGAGATTCTCACACTTATAGTTACGAAAACACAATGTCTTGTAGCTGCTTATTTTATTTCAAAATATCATTAAACATTTCTTTACTATAAAAGATGCTAGAAAATTGGTGTTCGGCTGGAAAGCCAACAACAAAAACACAGAAACTTACTCGAAAGCGCTGCTTTAGAGGGACACCTAATCATTGGTCTAGAGACAGGTATAATATCCCCTACACCCACAGGTGGACGACCTCCGCCACCACACATAACAAAATCATTTCAACGAATTTATTGTACTGGTTGACCACGAGTAAGTGTATTAAGTGTACAATGGTAAGACTCAGATTCTCGTGATGAAAAGAGTAAATCTGCGTCTTGCTTTAATGATAATATATTAGAAAACACATTGACTATCTCTTTATCTATCTATACCAGCAAAACTTTATTTACTAATTTCCAGGTGTGTTGGGAAGGATTGGTTCAGGTAGTGGAGATACCTCACTACCTACAGCACTGGTCATTGTAAACAAAGCTTTCTCTAGCGCTCCGGTTAACTGTATCACGAAATTGAAAAAAAGAAATACAAATTATATTTCCTAAAAACTCAACTTATGTAAATGAATGTAGATCACCTGGATAATATCCCCCCAAAATGATCACCTGAAATTTTTTTACCCCAGCTTAAAGCACCTGTAGTTTAACCTCCCTGACGCTTCTTGGCGGGGGAGGGGGCAGTAATCTATAGGTAATGAGGGACTTCGGTACTCACCTGGAAATTGCCCCCCCCCCCCCTTCTTCCCCAGCTTACCCGACCACCCCAACAACAACAACAAAATGCTCAATGAAGTTGTTAAAATAGAGTGACTACAAAAATACAAAAGAATTCACCTCCACTCATCACTGTGGATGGTTGATCCCGACTGAACCACTACTTGTATACTGTAGTAGGAAGAGTGTCTGTGTCAACTATGTGGTCACAGTAGCAATTTACAAACTCTAGCTAGAAAACGCGACTGAATATTCTATTTTTTTCGTCAAAAACTAAAAAAAAAAACTTTCATATCGAATTACAATTCATTTGAATGGTGATTCGTTTAAAAATTAGATTCAATTCTGTCGAGAAAAGGTTGTATTTACTCAGCGAGAATATATGATACATAAAATTAACACTTTTCACTGGGCCTCGCTCCAAACAATTTCATTTACCTGCTGTGAACCTCCAGTTGTTGCAGTAATTTTTCTATCCTGACACGTTATTCTGTTACTCAGTAAAATGTTTTCGTTCTCGTATTCAAATATATTGTACAAGGCCGATTCGGCGACAAGAGTAGTTACTGCGAATCACATGAGAATAGAAATTTTCAACTACATGAGTCGATATATATATATATATATATATATATATATATATATATATATATATATATATATATATATATATATATATATATATATATATATATATATATATATATATATATATATCATGTAAATCCACAATGACAACGTGGATAAGATAAATCTTGATAAAATCACACGGGAAGATGGAAACAACGGAGTACCTTAGCTTTCGTCTTTATTCAAGACGTCTTGAATAAAGACGAAAGCTAAGGTACTCCGTTGTTTCCATCTTCCCGTGTGATTTTATCAAGAGATATATATATATATATATATATATATATATATATATATATATATATATATATATATATATATATATATATATATATATATATATATATATATATATTGTGTGTGTGTGGAGAGAGAGAGAGAGAGAGAGTAACTGGGTGATGCGCAATAGATTCAAAGTAGCTTTAAAGAACTCCCTTCATAACACAAACATTTTAACATAATAATAATGTAACTTCTTGCTCAACACACTTGTCACCCCCACGTCCACCTGTCACCCCCACCTCCACCTATCACCCTCACCTCCAACTGTCATCCCCACCTCCACCTGTCACCCTCACCTCCACCTGTCACCCTCACCTCCACCTGAACCCCCACCTCCACCTGTCACCCCCACCTCCACCTGTCATCCCCACCCACCTGCCACCCCCCACCTCCACCTGCCACCCTCACCTCCAGCACCTGTCATCCCCACCTCCACCTGTCATCCCCCACCTCCACCTGTCACCCTACCTCCACCTGTCACCCCCCACCTCCACCTGTCACCCCCACCTCCACCTGTCACCCCCCCAACCACAGCGGACCAACGCGGCCAAAATGGAGGCGAAGTGTCAATAAAACAGACCACTCACTGAGGTGGTAATGGTCTGGGATTTATAATGTAAAGTGAATTGCCTCCCTGTTTTAAAAATTTTCAGGGCACAGGCCACAACTTTTGCGGCGAGGGTTTATTTCTTTCTTGTTTGTGCAATATGGGACTATGAAAGTTGTTATTATTATTATTATTATTATTATTATTATTATTATTATTATTATTATTATTATTATTATTATTATTATTATTATTATTATTATTATTATTATTATAGAATTTACAATTTATGGTGTAAAACGATACAGCCCAACCTAATCCTGGTCAGTGATTCATGGCGCCGTCTTCTGACCACCTTCGGATGTCACCAGTCCTCACTTTCGAGTATCACTAATCTAACTCACCAACCCATCCGAACCCAACTAAAAACCCAACTCACTAACCCAACCCACCAACCCAACCCAACCCAACTGACTCTGATAAGTGCCCTACGTGTTCTCAGAGATGGTGAGGTCAAGAATGAGTCCAGTGGGGTGATGGTTATGAGACCTGGGGATGTGACACAGTCTTTTGTATTCAGGAAACACAACCGGTGGACCAACCATGGACTCATCATCACCTGCCATATACAGGTGACTCCGTTGACTAAAACCAGGTGACTGTGCCAAGAACTGGACTGACAGTATGATGAAAATACTTATGATGCAACACAACAACATTCACATTGATATATTCTGTGGTAAGCTAGCAGTGTTCGTCTCACTATCAGGATGACAGTAAGGCGGTCCTCCTCTCCATCATAGTCGTTCCTTTTCCTTATTTCACCCTGAGATGACAATAGACGTTTGCCACACACACACACACACACACACACTCCCTCGTGAGGCCACATTTGGGAAAGGTCACTGAGTTTTTATCACCCATTACTCTGTCAAATTCATAGAGGCAATAAAAATTCAGGTGTTTCATGTCTGTTGTTAATTTATGGTGATAACAAACGGAAATTGCTTCTAATTACAACGGTAATTACCAGGTATCAGCTGTCATGTCGGGTTATTGAGTAATTACCGTGTGACTAATTTTTTAATTTTGTTTGCATATGCCGGCACGAGAATAAACCTCTTGTGCTTCTCGGGAGTAGCCCTGGGAGTAGCATCATCAAGTATTACCAACAGCAGCAGCCCTGGGAGTAGCATGATATATTACCAACAGCAGCAGCCCTGGGAGTAGCATCAAGGGTTACCAACAGCAGTAGCCCTGGGAGTAGCATCATATATTACCAACAGCAGCAGCCCTGGGAGTAGCATCATATATTACCAACAGCAGCAGCCCTGGGAGTAGCATCAAGGGTTACCAACAGCAGAAGCTCTGGGGAGTAACAACAATAATTACAGGAGCAGTAATCCACGGTAGTAGCCCCAGACATTCCCCACAGCAGCATCTCTTGGTAGCCTCAGGTCCCAGGCAGGTGCAGGGTGACGGGGTACACCATCTGCTGCACTACAATAACAAAGAAGGAGACACCGAGCTTTATTCCTCACCGGAGACACACTGAGGGGGGAAGACGCACACATCTTCAAGCAGCAAATATTTGTTCATCTCGGGGTTATATTATCACCACCGCCGTGTATTGGTCGCTAGAGGAACTTGCACTTGAGAATGTTGCAAGAAAACCACTTCAAGGATGTTACCGAGTACAGAAGAAGATAACGTTTTGTAGATATTACGATAACACCAGGAATGAGCAAGATATTTGGATACACACACACACACACACACACACACACACACACACACACACACACACACACACACACACACACACACACACACACACACACATACACACACACACACACAAACACACACACACACACACACACACACAAAAGAGAACGAGCAGATCACGTCTTCAGTAAGTCAGATGCCTAGCCAGGGTTCGTGTTGAGTGCTCGAAGAGTGTGACGAGTATAGTGTATATCAGAAACAGACAATACAGACAGACACATCATTATGCAAATAAGTGAACGCAAGATATTTCAATACACAAGCATTGTGCATTTGCATATTCACATGCATGCAAACCAGCAAAGAAATATATCTTCGTATGCAAAGAGGCATTATACATATACACGTACATTATACATATACAGTACAAACACCTATATATACATACACCTGCTTACCATTGTATACACGCATACACTCGGGCAAACACTATAAAAGGAATGTACAATAGATCACCAAAACATGCACAAACACTTTCTCACTTCACCAGTGTACTTTGAGGAGTGATAGTTAGCTCAGCTACTCTGATGGCAACAAAACTTATCCATGATGCAACAAATACTGCCGGGCAATAACTACCACCACAGCATACTAGCCTGATGTCCCTCAGTGTATGTAATTAACTTTACACTTGACTCACCAATCATATTTGTGAGGTCAAACCGTCTGGGTAAAAAGGCAAGAAATTATCACCCCATTTCGGCTTCACCCTTTTATGTTCTTTATATCTCGTCCTCTATTTCTCTGTGTTAGAAAATAGAGAAACAGTAAAGGAACGATTGTGAATAAGTGATAGTTCAATGGCTTTATTTCCTCTTATTTGTCTTACCTCTCTCTCTCTCTCTCTCTCTCTCTCTCTCTCTCTCTCTCTCTCTCTCTCTCTCTCTCTCTCTCTCTCTCTCTCCGTGTATGTGATCTTTCCCTCATTCGTAAAGTTCCAGTACGTCACTAGAACGAAATAACTATGACTCCATAATTAAAAGAAGGGGAGGGCGTCGCAGGTTTTCCCTCGATCTCCAACCTCATCTCTGGCAGATAATGAGGTCTCGGCAAGGAGATATGAGAAAATGTGAGGAGAAAATGGAAAAAAATGAGAGAGGCACTATATTTAACAGAGGAGATTGGATTCTTAAATGCTTCCTAATATTCCTTGACAACTGAAACCTCAAACTCATGTCATACACACTTTAGACCAAGAACTATTAGTATCATAATAAGAATGTGCCATCAAGTTGCCTCTATGTATATCAGGTACAGTGGCTGGCGTGTTTTGTGAGATGTGGCACCACCGCCCACCAGGCACCACAGATGAGCCAATGACGTTCTACTTGGTATTCTGTATTAAAACCATGCAGGAAATACGTGCATTCACAGATAGAAGAAGGACTGCTTATTTAGCACCCTTGGTCTAGGCTATTTATTATTATTATTATTATTATTATTATTATTATTATTATTATTATTATTATTATTATTATTATTATTATTATTATTATTATTATTATTATTATTATTATTATTATTATTATTATTGGTGTGCAAGAAAGGGGCTTCGTATGCATGAGGCATGACGAAGGGATCTCACAGCAAATATGTTGAACGAAATCTGTCATGATGTCACGGTGGATCCGCCCCTCCTTCTATTGGATGGTGAGAATTTCCATCACAGGACTTCAAACACATCCAACGAGGCCCGTGTGGACGTCAGTGCTTGAGGATACTGGACGCGGGGGCAGCGAACCTTCATTGACATAAGGATTTTCGACCCCATGGCCGCATGTCACCATAACCTAGCTTTCGATGCTGCACACAGGAGGAACGAGAAAGACAAGAACATGGCGTATGGGCAGACAATTCTGAATATTGATCAAGGCAGCTTCACTCCTCTGGTGTTCACAACCTCCGGTGGGATGGGACCAAGTGCAAGATTTTTCTATGCCAGATTCACGGAGGTGTTATCCGAAAAGAAGCAGCAGCCCAGAACTTACGTTACAGCTTGGTTGAGATCCCGACTGTCCTTCTCTCTGCTTAGGTCTGCATTGCTTTGCCTCAGGGGAACGAGATCTTCGGCCCCAATGCCGACAACGGCCACAGACAATGACTATGAGGCAACAGTCACTGAATGCCGCATAGATCTGCGGCTCAACTAACTCAACACAGCTAGGATAGCTACTTTTGTATTAGGATAATTAATATGAAGGTAATAAAATGGCGGCGAAGGTGTGGCTATTGGGGGAGGCTGGAGGCCATGTTCAAAAAAAGTAGTAGTCGTAGTAGTCACTGTTACAGACATTTGAATGTACAGCATTGGAGGATGAGTGAAAGCAGTAACGAAAGAGAAAAAAAGAAAACAGGATAAAGAGAAAAGAAAAGAGAAGGTAAGGAAAGAAAGAGACATGGCAGAAAAGTACAAGAAGAAGGTGTAAGGGATAAAGAAAAAGGCAAAGAACACAACATTTACCAAAAAGACAAAAACGGAGAAGGGAATAGATTTAAACATTAAGAAGAAGAAAGAGAAAGAGACCCAGAGAGAAAAAACAAAACAAAGAATATATATCGCTACTAGACACTCTGACGTGAATATACCTCACTGTTTAGGGAGATACAGTATACATTTTGAAGGTTACATCGAGTATATATATACCACAACAAGATAACTTAAGCCTTTAAAGATATAATCAACTTTATACAATACCGTCTTGATAAAATATAACGAATGGTTGCAACTCTTCCTAACTGAGAGATCACATAACTACTTAGCATGCCAAGGTACACATTACACTCCTATGATATTCTTATTCAGCAAATAAGAGGAAGGGGACTACCACCCTATCGTGTATGAGTCCACACTAAACATTAAGTTCTCGGCTATGATTAATGTGTTCACGAAACTCTGTGAACAAGTGCGGATAAAAATATGTTAGAGAGATTACCATAAGGCTTAAGAGTTTAGAGAGAAAAAAATATATACTATAGGGAACTAAATAACCAGATAACAAGAGAATTAATACACGTGACAATAACTAAGAACAGGAGTAAATAACGTGCGAATGAAATTGATAGAAATAATAAGGAGATGAATATTTTGAACAACAGCTGAACATAACAGAGCAGAGAGATGGAAGTAATGTGTTTGAGACGCGTAGGAAACAAAAGCGTAAACTAAAGGAAGAAAAATAATAGATGATGATGATGATGAGGAGGAGACTGTAAAGACTCTCGGTACACATGTGAACTTTATGACAATTTTACTGAATGAACCATGCATAGTTCCCTGTATGGTAGATGAGAGGGCTGGGTGGTGTGAGTGTGAATGAGTGGTGAGTGGTGTGAGTGTAAAAGGATGGTGAGTGGTGTGAGTGTGAAAGGATGGTGAGTGGTGTGAGTGTGAAAGGATGGTGAGTGTTGTGAGTGTTGTGAGTGTGAAAGGATGGCAGTGGCGAAAGGGCAAAAAGGCGTGCAAATGAAAACGGTACAGTGTGAATGGGAAATTAATCTATAGGCTTAAGCTGTGATGATAAACTATAGGGTTAAGCTATAATGATAAACTATTGGGTTAAGCTGTGATGATAAACTATAGGTTTAAGCTGTGATGATAAACTATAGGCTTAAGCTATGATGATAAACTATAGGCTTAAGCTGTGATGATAAACTATAGGCTTAAGCTATGATGATAAACTATAGGCTTAAGCTGTGATGATAAACTATAGGCTTAAGCTATGATGATAAACTATAGGCTTAAGCTATGATGATAAGCTATAGGCTTAAGCTGTGATGATAAACTATAGGCTTAAGCTATGATGATAAACTATAGGGTTAAGCTGTGATGATAAACTATAGGTTTAAGCTGTGATGATAAACTATAGGCTTAAGCTATGATGATAAACTATAGGCTTAAGCTGTGATGATAAACTATAGGCTTAAGCTATGATGATAAACTATAGGCTTAAGCTGTGATGATAAACTATAGGCTTAAGCTATGATGATAAACTATAGGCTTAAGCTATGATGATAAGCTATAGGGCTAAGCTGTGATGATAAACTATAGGTTTAAGCTGTGATGATAAACTATAGGCTTAAGCTATGATGATAAACTATAGGCTTAAGCTGTGATGATAAACTATAGGGTTAAGCTGTGATGATAAACTATAGGCTTAAGCTGTGATGATAAACTATTGGCTTAAGCTGTGATGATAAACTATAGGCTTAGGCTATGATGATAAACTATAGGCTTAAGCTGTGATGATAAACTATAGGCTTAAGCTGTGATGATAAACTATAGGCTTAGCTGTGATGATAAACTATAAACCCAAGCTGTGATGATAAACTATTGGCTTAGCTGGCATTTGATAAACTATAGCTATGATGATAAACTGGGCTTAGCTATGATGATAAATTAGAAACTAGCTGTGAAAATAAACTCTAAGGTTAAGCTCTGATGGTAAACTACAGTATAGGGATAAGCTGTGAAAATAAACTATAAGGTTAAGCTGTGAAAATAAACTGTAGGATTAAGCTGTAATGGTAAACTATAGGATTAAGCTGTGAGGTTCATCTATGAGGTTAAACTGTAAACGAAAGGACCAGAAGGAGCGTGAAAATTCCATTACCACGCAGCACGGGGACTAAATCTTGGAAGGACAATCATATAAATTGGTGGACGATGCGAGGGGCGCCTGACTGTTTACCTCCACTCTTAACATCTCCCTGACGGCATTTAAATTGTTTACATTAAGAGACTTATAAGGAGTATTGAAGTGTGTTTGAAGGCTAATTTATCGTACCAATATTAACAACTAATGTTTGAGATGGAAGTTGTTTTTAGATGGTAATACCCAATGTCTGAGAATGTTGGGAAATTTTGCAGTATATTTCAAATTTACAATTTTATTTTTAGTTGTTTGATCATTATCTTTAGCCTTAAATATACATAACTCGTGTCATATAAGAACACAATAATACAGTAACAGGAGAATGATCAGTATAAAGGTTTAGTAAACATAAATACAACTTCTAAAATCTATCTCCTAGACCTCCTCACGGGGGCCTGGCGGACTGGTGGTGCCACCGCCTTGCTCTGTGGGATTAAGACTAGCTGACCTTGACTTAATCGCTTGGGTGGGATTAACACTTGATGACCTTGGTTTAACCGCCTTGCTGGGATTAACACTTGCTGACCTTGACTTAACCGCCTGGGTGGGATTAACACTTGATGACCTTGACTTAATCGCTTGGGTGGGATTAACACTTGATGACCTTGACTTAACTGCCTGAGTGGGATTAACACTTGCTGACCTTGGCTTAACCGCCTGGGTGGGATTAACACTTGATGACCTTGGTTTAACCGCTTTGGTGCGATTAACACTTGCTGAATTTGGCTTAACCTCCTGGGTGGAATTACTTGCTGAGCTAGTGTGTTGGATTGGAGATTATCTTACCCTACAGTAAATGGCGTAAACTGGTCATTCTAGTAAAATAACAACGTAGAGCAAATAAATATATAAATTATAAATACATGTAATCAAACCACATCTCACACAGCAGACTAACAAAACTATTCTTACGCAGCACCAGGAAGAGTAATCTCCCATAAAGTACACATCTTTTTCTGGCAACATTTGAGTATTTTTTCCCAACACCGGATTATAATGAAATCTTCTTACGGTGTCTTGGAAATGTAAAATACAATAGGGCAATACAATGAAAGGTAACGCTTCTACTTACCAACTCGTTCATAATCGTTTTTCTTTGTCGTTAGATCCACATGTCGATTCTCCTGGAAAATAAACAAAATAAAATAACTAAATTCTGAGTGGAGTGAGTGGGGGGTTCCCTCATAACCTGGTGGAGTGAGTGGGGTGTTCCCTCATAACCTGGTGGAGTGAGTGGGGTGTTCCCTCATAACCTGGTGGAGTGAGTGGGGTGTTCCCTCATAACCTGGTGGAGTGAGTGGGGTGTTCCCTCATAACCTGGGGTGTTCCTCATAACCTGGTGTGTGAGGGGTGTTCCCTCATAACCTGGTGGAGTGAGTGGGGTGTTCCTCACCTGGTGGAGTGAGGGGTGTTCCCTCACCTTTGGTGTGAGTGGGGTGTTCCTCACAACCTGGTGGAGTGGTGTTCACCTCATAACCTGGGGGTGGGGTGTTCCCTCATAACCTGGTGTGTGAGGGGTGTTCCTCATAACCTGGTGGTGTGAGTGGGTGTTCCTCATAAGAGGGGTGTTCCCTCATAACCTGGTGGTGTGAGGTGTTCTCGCAACCTGGTGGAGTGAGTGGGGTGTTCCTCATAACCTGGTGGAGTGAGTGGGGTGTTCCCTCATAACCTGGTGGAGGAGTGGGTGTTCCTCATAACCTGGTGGAGGAGGGGTGTTCCTCATAACCTGGTGGAGTAAGGGGGTGTTCCTCATAACCTGGTGGTGTGAGGGGTGTTCCTCATAACCTGGTGGAGTGGGGGGTGTTCCCTCATAACCTGGTGGTGTGAGTGGGGTGTTCCCTCATAACCTGGTGGAGTGAGTGGGGTGTTCCCTCATAACCTGGTGGAGTGAGTGGGGTGTTCCCTCATAACCTGGTGGTGTGAGTGGTGTCTTCCCTCATAACCTGGTGGAGTGAGTGGGGTGTTCCCTCATAACCTGGTGATGTGAGTGGTGACCTGGTGGAGTGAGTGGGGTGTTTCCTCATAACCTGGTGGTGTGAGTGGGGTGTTCCCTCATAACCTGGTGGTGTGAGTGGGGTGTTCCCTCATAACCTCCTTTGTTTGTGTGGCAGCTCGTACAGTACAAACATACACTCACATACAAGGAAAATCCAAACAATAAATCCCTCACCATCCTGCCCGGTCCGCACACACTCTTACACGTATATAGAGACGTAAATATAATTACTACACAGCTGACGGTGGTATACTAATGGCTGTAAAATCAACTGATATAGAACAAAATATTTTCTCTGGTACCGAAATTCAAAAAAATTGCATGAATGAAAATTTAAAATGAAAACTTGTGACCGAAAGATTGAGTTCTTTGTTTCAACAGTTGGCTGATATGCGACGGTAATGTATCAAGTGAATGTGTGTGTATCTATATTTCTGAAAATCAAAGACAAGGGAAGTAATTGTGAGGATGAAGCAAAGTTTCTAGGCCTTACATAAGAGCAAAGTAGGGCGGCCATTCTCGTCCCCTCGCTGGTGCTCTCGGGCGTCCAAAACCGATTTTCTGTTTCACGTGTTCCCAACAGCACTGGCAAAAGTAAATATCCCGTCTGTTTGGTCGTCGTCAGCTTCATTCGTTTTTATTCAATATTTTTTTTTAAGTTTATTTTTCGACCACAGATAAAATAAAAAGTAAACTTTCGTATTTGTATTTACTAACTGATGCAAGTAAGTCTGGTAATGTTTGTAGAGGTTTCGTTTGCTTAACACACTAATAACACAACAGTCACAGTTGTCTTTGAGAAGTCGTCTTGGTGAGGGTCTTATTAAACAGTATAGGGATAGTTTTGTATGTTTCCCTGTTCTCCAGACTTTTGGATGAAGAGTAGTCAAGTATTTAGTGGCTGGACTGATATGGCTTGATATACAACGCAAATCAAATCAAATACATTTATAACTCATTACTTTCACTCTCACTACTTATAAATGTATCTGGCGAAGAGTTAACACTCTACACAAACACAATATAGTGAAAGACTCCGGTAGACAGAACCTCGACTCATGAGACTTAATATATCTAGACCTGCCGTGATGGAGTAACTTAATGCCTGAAAGAACAATAAACAGCTGAGGGGTCAATACACTAGTGCCTCTGATCTCTACCTCAGGACTAGCTTGACAGGCCATGTCACTGACCTCAAAGAAGCTATTAAAAACTGCCAATTAAAGGGGATTTAAAATTTTATCTCACTGTCCCTAGCGCAAAAAATATCAGTTTTCAAAAGAGTTGTTCCTGGTTTGATGATGACCGACCAGTCACTGATCCCTTGTGGCCAGAGGTCGTGTTTATGACTACCTCTCCTCGACAGGAAATTCACACTTATTACAATGGGTTTAGGCAATGAACTATACCATTAATTATTAAAGGTACACAGGGACTTTTCTAACACCCTGTACATATTTTTGGATAATTTCTTGACCCTTAATATTAATTTTAACACTGAACACAATACGTCTTTGATACATAACAAAATTTACTCTTAACTTCGATTCTAATTTACACTTAAACTACAAAATGATATTTTTTTACTATTTCCAAGTCGTTCAATAAATTCATCTTTCACCACCGTCTTCCCGTCGTGCACACAAACACCCACCTCGCCCTTGTAGAAGACTGTCATGGCCTGTGATGGATCGTCCCTCACACAACACATACACAATACCTGTTTTCTTCTTAACGTCGTTGTGTATTATCTCTCTGCCAAGCTTGTTCCAATTTTGAGAACTGACAATATAAATTAATGATACTTAAAGTGATTTATCAAAGAAATATGGTCAAACTTTCATCTGTTTCCTTGAGTGTTATATAGTGAAGCACAGGACTTCTACGGTGCTTCTCTACACTTCTCTTTGAATTTAGCTATTTTGTTTTGTTTTTAAGAAAGGGACACACCTAAGCTAGCTAGCCATCTTATGACACATTTATACGGATGAAAAGTGTGGGAAGACCTCGACAATAATATGAATTTGGTGAACCAGCCTCAATAATAGGCGGTTTGTTTCTCCTTTTCTTTTGATATATATCGCCCCGAGAAGGCAGCATGTTTAAGTTTGCCATTAGATAAATAAAAAGCATCTATCACTGACTTCTGTCTGATTTAGCTTGACTGGGCCACTGAACACTCCCTAACGTACTACACAGTGGTCCATCGCTAGTTAAAATTAGACATACTTCAATGATGTATTGTTTTCAATCACCTCCGACACCAGGTAGCTCGTAGGTTTTACTGCTGTCGTCTATTGCTGAGTTATTTGCTGTATTGATAAAAATGGCGTTTCGAAGCTGGATTCTTAATATTATCGACGAAGCAAAAGAAAATTCTTGTAAACAATAAGACTATACTATGGCTAGTTTTGGTGCATCCTTCCGCAGACAATTATCAAGAATGATGATTAAGCATTTCTCTGTGACATTAATAGGTCAGCGACAAGACCAGTGGTTAGCAAAGGCAGAAACAACAACAGAGCCAGGCGTCATTCAGCATTGAGTTGGAAAGCAGTGAATTTCAACCTCCTAAGGAATTTTTTTTATCTTTTATTCTACGACTATTGTTTGTATTTCATACTTTTGATTTTTTTTTGTATTTTTTTTTTAATTTCAAGAGCGCTAGTCCAACCGTAAGGCCAACTCAACAGCGCGATGAGTTTAAAGTTTATTTCACTCGATGATTAAAAAATTTTGACCTGCAGAACGGAAATTAATAAATTCAATGCTCACAACTTTCTCAAAATAAAAGTTAACTCAATGATCTGTTGAGAATGAGCGAGCTCCAGCCATGCAAGATGGTATAGTCATCTATCTACTGTCCGCGTGTATAAGATATGGAACTTACCGAGAGGAATTTAAGTGACAGCAGGGAGGGGAATTACTGAAGGTGCAGGCAAGTCACAGTGTTGCTCACAGTTGTTTCCCACCCGTGGAGACACAGTTACATTCTTGAGTCTTCATTTTGCTTCCAGTTCTTTAAAGTCTTCTTCGGGTTTGTGTTTCTCCGAAGCAGCCCAGAAGTGACGTATGGGAACTCAAGATCGTGATTTCGTTTAAAAGTAACAGTAGGTTTACGGGAAATAAAATACACTCTTTTATACCGACTCTTCATTCAATCCAATACAAAATCATTTAAATTCATCAAACAACTTTTATATTCTTAACATTTATATCATGAATTCCATCATATTCATCTGTGTTCTGCAGTTCTGTTACCCCAGCGAGCCATGTCCACGTTCCTCATGTTTATTCAGTTTGGCAGACGCATTGAAGATAGGAACAAGTTCATCCACACACATACAGAACCACTCACACACTCAGGAACACGTTAGCATATACTATAATTACATCTATATCAAGTAATATATCTAATATGAATATGTAATTAGAACTGAATGAGTTATGGAAATTAACCCTACACTGTGATAATGCCTTTTATATTAAGGTGTCAGAATGGTTGAAGAGACTTGTGTTTGGTCTATATAACGAAACATATGTGAATCAGTACCATTGTCCCCCGAGCAGGATGTACAGTGGCAAGACAAGGACACACTACAGCTGCTTGTACCATCACCAATATTACAAAACGCGTGAACATTCTCCAATATAAAGAAGCGTCTCCTCCCCCGCCCCCCCTCGTTCATGAGACTTACAAGCATAAACAAGGTATCAAGCACTCGCCATGGCAACACCCTAAATCTAACTTATGGACTTGGTCGAACTCACAATTTTACGAGAATTAAAGTGAATTCGAAAGAGAGAGTTGAAGAAATTACTGACGAACATTATCATAACAATAAGAAGAATAAATTACACACACAAACACACACACACAAATGCACGTATCATATCTCTTGCGCACATACAGACGCACATGCTGTACACACGCCTCTCTCTCTCTCTCTCTCTCTCTCATTATCTCACACTCACTATCACTCACTCGCCCACCTGCCACATTCCTCCTCACCCACATTCATCATCGCCCCCAGCCTCCAACATGCCCCTAAACACCCATTCTTTCTCCCTCTCCCCCCTCCCCTCCCCTCCCCTCCCCTACTCTCACGTCTCACTTTATCTCCCTTTACCTGATCCTCACCCCGTCACACTCACCATCCCTCACGCTGTCATGTTTCCCATTCCCCCACTCCTCATACTTTCAATCCTTCACGCTATTAAACTTTTCACTCTCATTACCTCTACCTTATTCTTCCTCCTCCTCCAAGTACCTACTATATCTTAATCTGTCACTCTTCTCACTCACTCTACTTCACCCCCTCACACCCACCACCTCTCACACTAGTCACTCTAACACTCTTTATCTCACCCCTCCATCACCCTCACCCTCTCACTGCACCTGTCCCCAAACACTGATCCATTTCAACCTTTCAACCCCGTCCATACTCACTTAATTTGCCTCATTTCTTTCCTCATTAATCACCCGCGTCCTGAGTCACTCCTAAATCCCCTGTTCTTTAGGTGTTTCCATACAGGGATTACTATATATTATTTCCTTGCTAGTTGTAACAATAATATGTTTGTAAATGATGTAAAAAAGACTAACTCGCAGAACCATGTCATTACACAAGCACTGGTTATTCCCCCCTCGACAAAAATGACAGCTGACGGTGCTTGAAAAATAGAGATAAACAGCGAGCATGAATGCCTGAAAGTATTGCTGTCAGTTCACTCGGTGCAAAGTGACAATAACACGGCAAATATTTAGAAATGTTTGTACATTTAACAACGCTTAAAACAACAACGGATATTATGTGAGTGAGTGAGTGAGTGAGTGAATGAGTGAGTGTGTGTGTGTGTGTACGCTTCAAGTCGTTACAACTTTTCATTTACTGTATAATTTAACGTCCACTCTATCGTCTCACCTTTATGATCTTGGTGAAGTGGCATGAACACGTCAAGGTCAAATTACGATTCATTTTCCGTGGGACTTTTCTGTCCACTGTATGCATGATCGTCAGCGCTAGTCCGTCGATCATTGCTGGGCAGCTTCCTTAACATGGCAGCCATCAGGACGAACACACTGACGATAGAACAAACCAAAAGCATATATGATCTGCTATACTGAAGGGAACATAACTGATATATGCTTTTATTTTAGTGTCCAGAAAGGAAACTTACTTGAGTGTTAGTCCGGGAGGAAGAGTGAGCGACCTACAGAGAGCAACTTACTGCAGTGTGTTGCAGTATATGGCAAGAAATACAAATGGTTATTGTTCACTTAAGAGAAAAAAACAGGAAAATTACCCGCCTTAGGAAAATTAATTATGACTACCAGCATAATGAAAAAGATTTATTTAAAATCTTGTGGAGTAGTGCACAAAATATTTCCAGAGCTTTGTAGGATCTTTACTTCCTCCATTCCCACACACTTTGTTCACTACGTCTGTCGTATGCAATATTCGGGCCAGATCTAAGTGGCTCTGTTATTGTAATGATGATAAACTGCAGACCTGACTTACTGTGTATACAACTTCACTCTCTTGCCACAATTTTCTCTCTACACTTTTTTATATATCTGTCCCTTAATACTTAATCAAACAATGACATGCCGTAAATATTCTTTTGGGAGGTGATTTTACTGTACCTTAACAATAAAAAGGCTAAGATGCAAAACTATACATGGTAACCTATCAGTTGCCATCACAGCACCACGATGCCTGCTTACGCTTCACATTTCCATAACCCCCAAAAAATACACAGACAGCCTCCGGAGCTTCAGTAACTTCTAGCGAACATATTCGTGTCGCCCCGCCGGCGTGTTGACTCTCCCGGATGCTCGACACTGAGTTAATTGCATGTAAATTGTCGTCAGGAAGGTGAGTGTGTCGTGGAGAGGCGGAACTCCCCCGGCGGCAGTGGTGAAGTCTGACACACGCCTCCCTTACCCCGGGTCACGACCCCAATCTCTCCACTACACCTTGTGCTGTGTGTGTGTGTGTGTGTGTGTGTGTGTGTGTGTGTGTGTGTGTGTGAGTGTGTGTGTGTGTGTGTGGGGGGGCGGGGGTGGGCATTTACGATACAAAGTAATGTAAATACTTATATTAAGAATAAACAATTATTGTATATAGGCTGTAGACAGTGAGATGCTTAGTATAACGATCAACACCTCTGAATAAATAAAAGTGCACATAAAACTATAAAAATAATCCAAGATTATGGTCAAGTTACGAATATTGGAATATTATATGTGTGAAAAATATATATGGAAGAAACAGTGAAAGGAAATAATCAATTTAGATACGTTGACAGTTGTTAATATTCAGAGCCAGGCTGTACCTTTACCATTATGTCACAGCAAATACCAAATCTGGGATGACCATGAATTGTTATGTGACCCTTACAGCTGATGACCGTTAGAGTCAGAGCGGATAACGCACAGTGAAACACAAAGACCAATGCTACACTCGACCGTCTTCAATTTCCCAGATCTAAACTTAGGTACCCATTCACAACTGGGTGAAATGTAGAACCCTAAAGAAAGATTGGAGAGCGTTTTATCCAATCAGCCGCCGCATCCCATAACTTCTGAAGGCTCTAAACCGTAAGACACTTAGGTTTATACACCTCGGTGGGATCATGGGAGCAGCAAACAGTATACACGGTAGAGACAATATAGGTCAGTGGATCCATCACTACCAAGAATCACCTGTTAAATAAAGCTTATCACAGGTCCATTACCCGAAGCTGCACCTGGGATTTTTTTTTCAGATATATGCCAATTGTACAGTATATCTATGGTATATTATGTCCACCTATAGAGAAACATTATATGTCAACGATTGACTTATTTAGCTAATTATTATATAGAGTTGAGGGTTAAAATGTCTACTACAACACCGCCCTCACTACACTGACTCGCCATCAAACGAACTCAAGAAAGTCTATTGATATATGACTTCACATTTCACTTACAAACGAGACGTAAAGCGGTGTAGGGACAGTTTTTCTATACGCTGTGAAAATTGTATCAAATGAATAAATCGAAAACAAAAATAATCCTGGAAAAAAATACCGAGGGAGAAGAAAAAAAGATTAAAAAATATATAATTTCTGTATTTTTTTCGAAGATTCCAACTAGATTGTAGAAAATAATTTTACAACATATATATGAAAATCACCATTAACTAACCTAACATAACCGAGCCTAACCTAACCTAACCAAAACTAACCATATTTTACCTATCTAATTCAGGTATAGTTTGATTGTGTTAAGATAATTAAATTCTTCAATGACTCAGACCAAATTTAATGGAATATAACACAAATTTTCACTAAGTTTTATCTATTAAAACAAAACGTCGCTCCTCTTCAAAAACCTCAGTTTACATTTTAAAGCTTAATCGGCGAACAACAATCCCAACCTCACCTTACCTAACCTAACCTACCTGAACATACTATATATAAATCAATGTTTAGTGTTAAGTCTCTTGTTCTCTGTGCTCATGGTTGATGTCCTGAGTGAGAAAATTAGGGACAGGCAATTGTGGGACTTACTTTATGGTGGATTAGCTTCCCATAACACTATAATAACAAAGAAGCTTCAGAGGATTGGTGTCATGGCAGGATGGTGCAATGGCAGGATGGTGCAATGGCAGGATGGTGCAATGGCAGGGTAGTGCAATGGCGAGGGATTAAAGGGAATTCTAGAGACAAAGGTTATGGTGGGAGGCAAGGCGGGAAGGGATGGGATCACGAGGTTATGAGAAGGTGACGCAGGTGATCGAGGGTGAATGCTTGGGATCGATGTTGAAGGCGGAAGGAGGAAGTGAGAGTTAGGAGGGGGAGGGGGTAAGGAGGGAGATTGTGACGAGGAATGTGAGAGACAAAGTAAGGAGGGAATGAATGAACAAAATAAAATATATATAAAGTTGTGTGTGATAGAATGATACCAAGAAAATTGATATTAGATACACAATGAGAATTATTATAGACGGAAGTTGATATATGAGCAATGAGGCAGAAGGAGAAAGAACGATTAATGAGAGAACTGAGGCGAGGAGACTCTTGCGGTGAAGAATAGTTAGGCGTTACTCAAGCACAGGATGAGAAATAGAGATGAGTAAGAGCAGGATTGACGTGTTATAGGCAATAGGGTGAGAGAGAGAAGGAGAAGGAGGGAGAGGAATGATGAGATGGTTTGGTCCAGTACGACAAGAGGGAGAGGTAGGTAATCAAATGCCTGAAATGAGGCAATCAGAGGGAAGGACGACCAATACAAGGGGACGGCAGTAGTTAACGTGGAGGCATGTGGTATGATTAGCACTTTACTTTAACGTGCATGTTAGTAATGTATCCAATGATGTAATTGATTTGATGTGTCATAATATAGTTCGTGTATGTATGTGTGTGTGTGTGTGTGTGTGTGTGTGTCAGCTCATGAGTGTATGAGTATGTATCGCTGTAAAAGTGTATGCGTGTGAATTTATTATGAGAAATAGATTACTACATCCTGAATGACAGCAGCGACATATAACATGCAGGAGTTAATATCGTTTCACAGGAATTTCACAGGATATATACAACAGGAAAATTTTGTCAGGGAGGAGAGTATACGAGGCAACAGAGGCCCTTATTACTGGTGAAGTTTTGGGCATATAGTAAAGAACACCGAGATATGTCATGGGATCTTAAGTGAGTCTGATGAAACGGAGAAAAACTTAGTGGTGAGACGGTGAGGCAATGAGGTGACGTTCACTCCATGAAGGTTGTCTAACTACTCCTGAGAGTCACCAGTCGTTTCATTTCCTCCTTAATTTCCCGGGTAGGAATTTGACAAAGGAAAATTTACAAGTTCTCAATTTCCTCAAGGATTCATAAGTTCTCGGCTCATGTGACAAAGGAGCTAATTTGGAGGCAGAATGGCGTGATAAGAGCGAGGCAGAGATATATTGCTGACACTCGGGCAATATTCTTGTTGACAGGGATGAGCTCCTCTCCTCCTGCTGTTGGTGCAGGACTCCAGAGGTTATTATCACCCTCCTCCTTCTCCTTTCATCGAGGTAAGTAGGTGCTACAACTGTGTACACTGTGATTGGGTGGAAATGTCATTCATTGCAAATGACGTTGTTAGCTATCTGCTGTTGCAATTTGTTTTATTGATAAAGCTGCTAATTTTTATTAGTTTTTACTCATATCTCAAGTATTCCTTTGCAGTTCACCCAACTGTAAATGTGTCCCTAACTTTAAGGCTGAGTAAATAAAAGCGGTCGAGTGCAGTGTCGGCTTCGTTTCTTCTTTCTTTACCAAAGGCCAAGCATATGATGCGCTGTATCCACAATGTCCGTATAAGGCTTTTTCCTACAACACCTTACAATATACGTTATTAGGGATATATAAAATATGAGTTAAGATAACAATATGAACAGGGGGGAGGTGAGGGCTGGGTGGTGGAGGGTTGACTAACAACACACTCTAGTTCAGGGTTATGGTAATTCCCATATTCTCGTCGTGTGCTTACGGCTGCCTGTTTACCCCTGTCTGATGGAGGAGAGCGCGCCCCGGCGTCTCCATAATACCGCTAGTTAATATGCATGTCGGCCACAACACTGACTATGGGTCGCGCGCCACTGTTTCCGGCTGAGATCATCGGCTATGCATAGTAAATGAGTGTGAGAGGAAATCCCCCTCAAGAAATATGTTAGATGTGTCAATACTGTCATTATAACTGTGCCTCACCGTCATAGTCCCGGTACTACGACAGCAACACAACGCGCTAGATAAGTCTTACCGTGAGGGCGCAGAGTGTAAAGTTAACAGCTTTGAGAAGTTAATGTGTGGTACTGGAGAGGCGACTGACAAGCTCGTGGCACTGATGCAGGGTGGGAGTTCACTAACTTCTGTTTGTAACATCAAACCTTCAAGCCTCCCATGTTACGTAAATTAGGAGGAACTGCTTCTTTACATAGAAAGTGCTGAGAAGGCCGCATTACGCTTTACTGCAGCAGAGTTAGAAAAGAGTGAGTATAACACTTGACTCGGGCGTGTACGTATATCAGTCGCGGTACATCCAAGACAAAATAGTAGAAGGGGAGAAAGTCTTTCGAAAATATATTAGTATCTGAACTGCTCCCGAGACAAAACGAGGATTCTCATACAAATACCTAAACGAATTAATACATATATGCAGACTTATGGCTAAAAATACACAAGAATAAGTATTTAAGTTAACCATAGCAGGAGGGGAAAGAGAAAAGAGGTGGACAGTGGAGCAGTACCGTGAGGAAAGAAGACCACTGCAGCCTCAGTCAGAGAAAGCGAGCTACGCGGCGACCTACACATTTCCCTCCCAGCCTAGTCAACTCCCTCATGCATAATGTATAATTCGCAAGACATAATCTGCCCAGAATGTTGCCCCTCTACCTGAAGAAGGGCCGGGGGGCAGTACACACGACACACGGCTTACACCAGCACGTACATTGATCCTGGTGAAGCATGTCTCGCGTCGCCCTCGTCTTGGTAGCAGGGTTATCTTTTGACGCATAGTAAGGAGAGAAAACAAAAACAAGGACTTGAGAGATAGGAGAACAAGGCGGAAAAAAAAAAGATTCAAAGACAGTAAGATAGAAGAGGAAAGAAATGTAAAAAGACTAAAAAGGTGAAATAATAAAAGAGGGACCTACACCGAAAAGAGAGAGAGAGAGAGAGAGAGAGAGAGAGAGAGAGAGAGGTGGGGGCATAAATTCATAACTAAACCACAACTCTTATCAACAATAAGACATCATACGCATTACACCAAGAAAACATCAGAACAAAAGCGGGAACTTCTTAAGTCTAACGTCCTGCACCATGGGCGTCAGACACTGCAACCTTCGACAGAAAAACAAACAAATATGACTATTATCTCGTAGCCTAGGGCCAGCACGGAGCGAGGTTCTCCCCTACACCGGGTCGCCACACATTATCAAGGTCTCACGGAATTGTGGCATTTTCCTCGCTCTGTTCCCTAGAGACGTGGAGATCAGCTCACGAAGGCGAAACAAACCTCATTAAGAGGCTTCCACGCCGCGGCTACCACCCCCACACACACCCATCTCTGAGAGAGGCAGAGCTTCGTTACTCAAGCAAATTAATTAGCTATCTGTTAGTTCATAATTTCATTATGAGATGTTATTCAGGCGAAGACTAATGCAGTCAGCTCAGGAAGATGTTTGTACATTTAAGAAGAGTCTTGGTTTGTTTCAGCACGGCCGAGCACTTAACTCGCTGACCAACATCGAGCTTCACCTTATCATGCAGTAGCTCCTTACATTCTCCTTACATCTCATAGGGGGGGGGGCGTTGGCAAGAGACCGAAAAGATAGGGAGACATGAATAAGACAGAAATAAATATACTGCACACACACACACACACACACACACACACACACACACACACACACATTTTCCATTTCCATTTCGTTTTCGTATTCATTAAGCCTCATGTTTGTTGATATTCAGGTTAGAGTAAGTAAATATTATGAATAAGAAGACTCAGGAGTGACATTTAATTAAGGCGCGTTATTAATTCCATTTTTATATCGAGTTTAATGTCTGCCATAACTCACAGCCCACATCAACTTCAACATATAAAAAGATTAAGGACACATTTATTTCACTAACACTATAACGAGAGTCTACCTAAAACCCCCTGTCTCCCGCATTGCAGGTTACGATCACGGCGACACGAGCTGGCGAGGCAACAACACCGTGTTAGTCGGGGAGGCGGGCTATTAACGTACGGCCGTCCTGTTTGAGGTTTCTCCGGAAGACCTGCGTAGCCTTAATGTCCCCCACCAGTGTATTGGGTTACGGCTGGTATACATGGAGGAGGAAGTTGTCGTGTACTGAGAGACGGGGACGGGAGGGGGGGGAGAGAAAGTGAAAAGCATAGAAAAATAGATTGAAGAGAAAGAGAAAAGGAAATAAAGATAAAACTGAGAGAAAGAGAGAGAGAGAGATGATAATTAATAATATAAAACAAAAATAGTCACTCGTCGATACGTACAAAAGATAAATGAGAAAAAAAATTAATGGGTAGGCTTTCATAGTTAGAGATAAGGGACATTGTAAACTTTCATAGTACTGCCCCTCCACCTCCCCTCCAGTGATATATAAACCACAACAGTACTGCCCCTCCACCTCCCATCCAGTGTTATATAAACCACAACAGTACTGCCCCTCCACAACAGTACTGCCCTCAACTCTCCCTCCAGTGTTATATAAACCACAACAGTACTGCCCCTCAACTCTCCCCTCCAGTGTTATATAAACCACAACAGTACCCTCCAGTGTTATGTAAACCACAAACAGTACTGCCCTCAATCCCTCCTCCAGTGTTATGTAAACCACAACAGTACTACCCCTCAACTCTCCCCTCCAGTCTTATGTAAACCACAACAGTACTTCCTCCACCTCCTCCAGTGTTATGTAAACCACAACAGTACTGCCCCTCAACTCTCCCCTCCAGTGTTATGTGTAAACCACAACAGTACTACCCTCAACTCTCCTCCAGTCTTATAAACCACAACAGTATTTCCTCCATATTCCTCCAGTCTTATGTAAACCGCAACAGTACTACCCTCAACTCTCCCTCCAGTCTTATGTAAACCACAACAGTACTGCCCCTCCACCTCCCTCCAGTGTTATATAAACCAAACAGTACTGCCCCCTCCACCTCCAGTGTTATAAACCACGACAGTGCCTCAACTCTCCCTCCAGTGTTATATAAACCACAACAGTACTGCCCCTCAATCTCCCCCTCCAGTGTTATATATAAACCACACCAGTACTGCCCTCAACTCTACCTCCAGTGTTATATAAACCACAACAGAACTTCCTCCACTCTTCCCTCCAGTCTTATATAAACCACAACAGTGCTGCCCCTCAACTCTCCCTCCAGTCTTATGTAAACCACAACAGTACTACCCTCAATCCTCCCTCCAGTCTTATGTAAACCACAACAGTACTGCCCTCCACCTCCCCCCAGTGTTATATAAACCACAACAGTACTGCCCCTCAACTCTCCTCTAGTCTTATATAAACCACAACAGTTACTGCCCCTCCACCTCCCCTCCAGTGTTATATAAACCACAACAGTACTGCCCCTCCACCTCCCCTCCAGTGTTATATAAACCACAACAGTACTGCCCCTCCACCTCCCCTCCAGTGTTATATAAACCACGACAGTACTGCCCCTCAACTCTCCCCTCCAGTCTTATGTAAACCACAACAGTACTCACCCTCCACCTCTCCACCCCTCACCGCCATCTTAATCGCTCTGCCGTGTTCCTCAAGTCCTACCTTCAAGTTTATGACAGGCAGTAGAGGACTCGTGGAGGCTGTCTGGTATATGATGCACCTCGCTGCGGCCTGTCACTCACCCCCAGCACGAACCTCCTAGTTTTTAAAGTAGTGGCAGCAATTATAAGAACCTTGGTGATTATTAAGCTGGTGAAAGTTGGTGATTATTAAGCTGGTGAAAGTTGGTGATTATTAAGCTGGTGAAAGTTGGTGATTACCGCGACCTGGTCTGTGTTGTGGGACCTGCCTGACCCAACCTAACCTAACATTGACTGTTATGTTTTGTTCCAGTGCCCGTGTTGTTCATATCTTATTATTATTATTATTATGAGTAGTAGTAGTAGTAGTAGTAGTAGTAGTAGTAGTAGTAGTAGTAGTAGTAGTAGTAATTTTATTATTATTATTATTATTATTATTATTATTATTATTATTATTATTATTATTATTATTATTATTATTATTATTATTATTATTATTATTATTATTATTATTATTGGTGTACTATATGAGTTTGTTGAATAATTATACAGTGTTCCCCTAATAGTATAGTGGTGCAACATAAACATTAATGGCAACACGAAGGTAATCCGAGTAGAGCAAATTCGGTGGCGTAATAAAGAGCTAAGGTTAAGGTGTGTGTGTGTGTGTGTGTGTGTGTGTGTGTGTGTGTGTGTTTGTGTGTGTGTGTGTGTGTGTGTGTTTGTGTGTGTGTTTAGTAATTTCTGTTTTCCTGTTAAGTGTATAAATATGCATGTTATTTTGTGTGTGTAAGATGTTGTGTGTTTTCTGTGTATATGTGTGTATTTGTTTCTTTCTATTATGTGTAAGTACGTGCGTGTGTATAGATGTTTGTATATATCCTGCATATTCACCACACCCGTGACTGCATGGCTGGGTATTTTTCTCGGCTGTTTGTCTGTGTCGTGTCCCCAAAGTAACCCGAGAAAAGGTTTGAGGATTTGCATGAACGGGGTCTCCATCGCTTGGCAGACGTTTTACAAGACAATCATCAACAAAATTCTTCCTCCTTATACCCTTAACTAATCCATTTGCTCTGCTACCAACTTTATCAGTATTATAAATTATCTCTAACTCAAACTTCGCCGGATATCCGATTTTTATAACAAGTTTAATCACAAGTTATAAGTAGTTTTTGGGTAAAGATTGGATAAAATATAATTGTGGAGTTCCTAGGAATGACCTGTTGTGGCAAGAGAGGATGTGTGCAGTACGGCAGTTTACCTTCATCTGTTACTGTAATGACTTAAACACAAAACATCCACTTCAATACTACGACACAAAAACAGATTTACCTTAATTGTGAACTGATAGATAAGATACATTAGGACAAGTTCTTAATATACATATCAATTATCTTTCATTAGTTAGCATAAATTTCTCTCGTCAGTTGGCACCTTTCCGTCAGCCTACCTTCATTAACGCTGAGTGTAAGGCCCGCGAGTTTAGTTCCTCGGTCCCGCCACCAGGGAGACCATCATTGGAATTACCGCCTCCTGGTCGTCCCGGTGGACCAGCTCCTGGCTTCTCCTCTCATGATTAAGACGAAGTACGAGTGGGGATTCTGTGTCTCCAGGACGTTCTGTAAGATCACAGCCCCAGCGCTCTCCCAGCACGTACTTGTTATTGATGATAATTTTTATATTTATGCAAGTAAGAAAAAACAAACAGAAAATAACACAATCGCTGGGGAGTTGTGAGTTAACTATGATCGTGATGCTAAGGATAACACTGATTTAGTATCATCCATTAATAGACGAGAGGAAATAACGTACGGGGCAATTCAGGCGAGACGTGAAGATTCATAGTAGGAAATTATAGACGTATTGAAAGTGAACATGATCTATCTAGTGTGCTGTTGTCGATTATGCAGGGAGAGGGATCCTTTATCGCTTAATTATAACAGGAATAATAACCACATAAACTACTCTCATTGGTGATCCGTCTCCCTCTCCTCCTTCTGCTGTGCGTATCCTTGAACCACGTGTATCCACTCATTATAGATATTCTTATTTTAGTTCGATATTACAATCATGTATCCCCCACAACACCCAACTTTCTGTTTCTCTTATCAGTTGTTCTTTACGTTTTCTCTCTCCTTTATTTATCTACACCCCTTCCTTCCTCCCCTGACCTCACTCTCAATAAATCCATCGTAAGTGTCTGTTCTCGGCCAGCCAGTCATTTATTACTGGCGCGTGTTACTCTTACATGTTTCACTGGTCCCCACCACCCTTCTCAACTAATACTTCTACTGCTACCGTCTCCCTCTCTTTTTAACCCTCGCCTGTACACCTACCATAGGGCTTATTAATCTTATTTTGTCTATGTCAGTGTGCATGTGTGTCTGTTTCCCTGTGAGCTAATGTAAAATATAAATAAATAGATGGATGGACTAATTCTGGTGAAAGTTGCTAAATGGGTTGGCTGTTGACAAAGAAAAAAACTTTTGTAATCTTTTAAGAAAATATTAGAAATCAAGGTCAGATTCTCCCGGCTAGTAGGATTTATGCCCTCGTGTGCGCCCTGCTAGCTACTTCCTGGTTCTATTTTCTTTCCAGGATGTCCCATATATTACAACACCCTGAGGCACCACAATCATCTCTTGTATTTTTTCCTGAATAAATCGATCACATACACTATACAAAACTTATTCACACAGTTTTTGTTTTTAATTCATCTTTTCTTATGTTTGTTTTATATGTATTTGATATTCACAGTAAAGTGTATAGTTTATAGGGGTAATATCCACTCACTTTAAGTCTAGTGGTACTGCATGGTAACTCGCTAGTCACTCACTCTATATACCAACAAGTTCTGCTGCAGTTATGACTCACCAACCTCTCCACAAGTCACACCCTCTCACTCTGTCACTCCAAGTTGGGAACAGTCCAGACGTCTTAATGTTCCCTTGTCTCACTTCAGTTTTTCCCTGGACCATCACCGCCTCCACTACTTTACACATCACTTTTCTCTTCTCCCTGCCTTCACCTCCTACATTCCTCATATTCCCCAGACACAGCTACCAGTGTCTAAATTCATTCACTATAATTCCAAGCTCTTCCCCGGGTAAGAAACACTCTCTGCAAATACTATTTTCTTATTCTGCACTCACAAATTAATTATTCATAACTCATTTTAATAATATGTATATCTGAAACTTTAACAATATTACCTGGTATTCTTTCAAAGTTTAGAAACCAAATAAATAGTTTGCCGTTAAGAAGGTGATTACTTAATCATTGACAGTATGACCAGCAGTAAGGTTTAAACTGATCAATAACCATTAAGATCCATACAAGATAGATAATATTCCAGGATCTCTCATATTTAAACACATAGCACGAAAGAGACAATGTGTCGAGGTTTTTGGTTCAAATTCGATAAGATTTTCTAAAACGCAAAATGAAGGTACAGCATTAAGCTCCGGACTCACATAAAAAACAAAGAGGTACGCACATAGCGGTGTATAAGGTGTTTGGTACAGTAGATGAGCCTCTCGTGTCTTTGGCACAGAAAAAATATATGAAAACATGGAAGATTATACCGTTGACATGCAGATACTTAACTAATACTGAAATCATTGATACCCTACAGTGCTTATCACGGGTATGAGTCGTCCTCTCTCTCTCTCTCTCTCTCTCTCTCTCTCTCTCTCTCTACTAGTACAACTCTGATGAGAAGATAATTATGTTAACTGGTTTACTCTGGATGAAAGATCCCGCCAACATCACACGGCCTTGGGTCTCGCTTCTATCCATTAATATCCCTGAAGAATCGAGTAAAACTGAAAGGTTGAAATGGAAGTATCCCAAATGTTGACTTCCAGCGCCACTCTCCAGATACTCTAACTTTTCTCATTTTTCCAGATACTGAGTGAGTGAGTGAGGGCCCAGGAGAGGGACAGCGTAATGAGTGGACTCACAGGTCGTGTGGCGGAACATGTTTGATCTACCTGGGAAGCACCTGGCCTGTAATGGATCACTGGGACGGGAACCTCACACACACACACACATGCACATAAACACACACACACACACACACACACACACACACACACACACATCACAATATCAGATCTGAGTGTGTGCTCCCTCGCTCTTCACATAGTGCCGAGATGGTTGATACGTGTGAGGGGAGCATTGATGTCGCTTGATGTTAACATGAAGAAGCAACAGTCAGTGGTAAAAACGTGTGAGGGCTACACTCCCCCTCCACAGGCTCAAACGTGGCGTGTGTATCCATCCATACACATACATGCATGAGTTGTATACACGCTACCAGATTTAAGACTTAGGTTGCTGTGTGTATACTGTATATGCCATAACTACAATCAGGAATGTGGGGTCGAGGCTTCGTGACTACAAATAAAACTACAACAATTATTCACTTCGTCACTCTCATCCAAAACCAAACCAACTTACTTGACAAAACACCATAAACTGAGGGTCCCTGACTAAGAGGAGTAATCCATCATAGTTATGTTACGCTCTCGTGATACAGAGGACTGAGGTCACACAAACTTCCTTCCATTAAGCTGCTACTGGACATCATAAGTAATAGATGAAAACTGAAGATAGCATCGTTACTCTTGGATCCGAATTACTGTAGATCTACACCCGGAGGATCATCAGGGGGAAATTGGAAAGAGAGTGTGGCAGGAGTGTGGTGGTGTCCTATGGGGGGGGGGGTTGTAGTGGCGGTGGTGTGTGTGTTCTGGTTAGGGGTGGATAAGGGTGGTAGTGTGTCCTGTTGGGGGAGAGGGATGGGGAGGATGAAGGTGGTGATAGTGGTGGTGGTGGTGGTGGTGGTAAGTCCAAGAGGGAGAGGGTGAAAGTGATGACGATGGCAGTAGTAGTGGAGGTGTAGTAAGGGAGGTAGGAATTTGTTTGTTATACCAAGTAACCAAGGTAGGGAAGACCTATGGATTGATGGAGGAACTACTATACAAGGCAAACACTGGAGGAACTACATTCTCCTTTCATGATTTATTTTGTGTTGTATTATAGAGAAGCTGTATTAAAGGAACATTGATTATAGTGGAATGTTATAATTATAGGGAGTTATATTTATTAATGATGTTGCACTATAGCGCTACTGCATTATAGGGATGTTATATTATAGAGAGAAGCACTATTATAGGGTCATTGTCCCCATGTTACTCGATCTCACACACACACACACATATATATATACCTGGATCACGCGCACCTACAGTGATTTACTTGCATATATATATATATATATATATATATATATATATATATATATATATATATATATATATATATATATATATATATATATATATATATATATATATTAGTTAGTGAAGTGGTGGGTATAGTCCAGTAATTACTTTGAAAAAATCCTGTTTACGACAGAAACCATCTATCCATCCTGGACGCTAACAAAGGCGCTGCGGACTCGTCTGAGCTCGGATTTCCCGGCCGTAGATGTATGATCGCGACGGAAAATATCGTAAAAATTATATTATGGAAACCTTCCCCTCGTCCACTTCTTTGGTCTTCTCATGAGGTAAAGAAATTATTTACCATCTATGGAGAAATGTCCCCAAGCTGCTGAAACAACCGCATAACTGTCGTCAAGCATCACAAACGTTAACTTGATGGAACATAACAGTCGAAAATTTCCAGTCTTGCTACGGCTTTAAATTTTATTACAACCAAACTATAAATAATGACATTCCTTGTGTTCGGTTCACCTCAAAAGGTGCACCTTGGGTGGGAGGTATCACATCCTAGTGATATTCCTCTTCACTCCCCGTGTTGGACACCACGTTCCTCGCCACACTACCGATACAATTAGTTATCCTTGACATACTCCTACAAGTTTAAGGACGTCACATCGGTAGACCTCTGGGTGGAGGTCGGAGCCATCACATTGTATCCATCTACCAGGGAAGTTCTCGTTAAGGATGTCACACACTAACAAACTCTACTGCAACAGAAACAATTCTTTCAACTGAGGGCGAATACAAGTTTCTAGCACATCGAGATACACATTTCCTTTAACATTCTGCTCAGCAAAGAAAAATGGGCCTATCATCCCATTTCCTAAAGCTCTGTAGAGATGGAGGAACTTTGTCATATTGACGGCGGTAATTCCAGCGAACAGTTGTCATTGATTTTGACTCTGTGAACCAGATGGTACATGTGTTTTCTCTTACGTAGTCGCCATATTTACTAGAAATTATTAACAGCTAGTAACTCACAATTAAGACCTGCAAAACAACTAAAACAGTTCTAATAGTGAACCAACATGGAGAAACCCGCATCATTGTGTAATCTCTTTTGTATTGGTTGTAATAATTAATATAAAAAGAACAAGACTGGACGCCCGGTATAATCAGTAATGTCTTTCAGGTGATGAACTTCACCTCTCACTAAATACTGTATACCATAACACA
Organism: Homarus americanus; assembly: GCF_018991925.1. Taxonomy (NCBI): domain Eukaryota; kingdom Metazoa; phylum Arthropoda; class Malacostraca; order Decapoda; family Nephropidae; genus Homarus; species Homarus americanus. Next base: position 5,038,427 of record NW_024749779.1, read on the forward strand.
ACGTGACTCTCATACCTCACTCTGGCCACCACCCACCACAGTATCCACCACCCACCACAGTATCCACCACCCACCACAGTATCCACCACCCACCACAGTATCCACCACCCACCACAGTAGCCCAGGGTGGACCAATGAAGGCTCGGAGCAATAGGCCTCGCCGCTGGAAATTACAGGAGGCAAGACCGAGGCTTCATTTTCTCCACTGGCTGACTTGATCCGATTACGACCAGGGTTTTAGGGTCAATCAACTAGGGGAACCATCATCCCCCCCTCCCCTCCCCCCACCCAATCTTACCAACTTTCATTAGAGCGTCAGTGAGTGCGTGAGATAAGATAAAGATACCCGCAGGACCACCACGCAATGTTAACAAGACGGTGTTTTTAGTACAAGACCTAATTGTTGCTCTGGAATTTGATTTGATTTATGGGTATTGCTTATGTTTTCCTTTGTTTATTTCCTTTATGTGGGTTTCTTATAATAAAGATAAATGAAACGAGAAAAATGGCAAAGTGCTATCAAAATTAATATCTAGATTGTCATTATTTTTTACGGGATGCAATGTAGTTCTTCCTCTTTTCAGGCCTGTTGATGAGATGCTGTCTACAGGCCAGGTCGTCTCTTTAAGACTTACACGTAAAATAATACGGAAGGGAGACATGAATAATTGAATAGCACGAGTGGCAGTAAATCCAACACAAATTATTTTAACAGGTACAGTTCATGATACTAATTAATACAACACGTTTTGAAAAAAATATATGTATGTATAAATGTTATGCCGCTTTCAGTCATGTGTTAAGAGGTTTTTTTAATCCAATCCTCTCGTGTCTACGTTGTTATAAAATATTTAAACGAAAATTAGATCTTAATAATTTCTTTAGGACCTCCGCTCGTTGCAGGTCGGACCTCAGAATCGCTGAGTCGCTCAATATCTCAAGTATGAACCGTGTCGTGAACAATGTGATCACTGTTCGTTTATGTACTCACTTCCCGCTGCTCTACAGGCGACGTCAACGTCACCTTGAGAGATTTCCTTATTTTCATATTTATAACTTTTAGTTATATATATATATATATATATATATATATATATATATATATATATATATATATATATATATATATATATATATATATATATATATATATATATATATATATATATAGTTTTACAATACGCAATCAAGGACAAATTAACAACGTCATTTTCATTAAAACTTCCATCACTCTCAAAGCCATTTCTCTCTGAACAGATTAATCTGACAATCTCTCAGTGAAAAATTGGATCGGTATTATCTGTGATGGAGTCCATTTCACTTTCTCCATGTATGAAGCTCAACAATATTACCATAATTTACATAACATGAACACTCATTATGAGGTAGGTTCACGTGTTCCCTCGCCAGCTCTCCGTCACCCAACTCGTAACACATCGCTGTTCCTCTCACAAAAGGGTGGGACGAGGATTTATCTGCTCTATATAATGTCATTTGTCACAGAGGGAAAGAAAGAGGCTTTTCTATGGTCCGGAGAAACCCCCCATTTTCCATTACGTCGAAAAGAAGTCACACCGAGAGGGTATTTATATTTTCATGATCATGTTTCTGCTCATGTCTGCTCATGTTGAAGAATTATGATATCAATTATTAAAACTTAGCTGAGGCCCTACGAGAGATACATCCACCAAGACAAGATTAAAGGGGTAATAAGGCATCAGTGTCGTTCCCATCAGACTGAACGGAGAGATACATAGACTTAAAACCCCCAAAATCTGACAGGGTCGTTAGGATGCTCCTGGTCGAGATTACGATGTGTGTTAACAACTGCCTTGAGGACCTAATCCTTGAAAGTATGCCTTGAAAAAAACCCGGAACCAATACCCTTCGCAGTCAGTGACACCCACCGTCTCCTCAACGTTAGGGCGGCCTCACTCCTAATACTAAATCAATTAGAGTTCGGAATCCCCCAGAGCTGCGAGGTAGCAGCTCACGCAGCAAGATTTTTCATCAACAACACCACAGAGGACAGAGTGGTAGTCAAGAATACTTTCAATTAAACCAAAAGAGATGGGGTGATCAAGGTCGACCATCACCTAGGTTCAGCAAGACCCAACTCTGCTGTTTGGTGAACATGAGGTTATTTCAACAGAAGGCGTAGAGCAAGGACATAACCTCGCCCCATTAATGTTAGCTCATAGACAGTCTATCTAGCGAATTCAACAGTAATTTTGTTTTGTTTTTTAATGACAGCACTGGCGAATGTGGTGGGTTCAGTTTCAGGGGACACCAGACGGGTGATGATACGGAGAGAAGCACTATGCCTCAGTTTCCTCACCCTCAATACTTTCAGATGTGATATCACGCCCGAGCCATCTACTCGGTCAACAGCGTCCTGCTCGGGGCACCCCTGGGCGCCAACTCGATCCTCGTCGTCTTTCAAAATAAGTTGAATAACGTGAAGAGATTGGCATGGAAAGCATAGTTCACCTGGATGCCCACGATGTCCTGTATCTTGTCACAACGTGCTTCTCTGTGCATAGACCGACGTACTTCCCCAGATACGCACCAACTTTCGACAGCTACGTATTAGCAGTGTGCAATGAGCTTATTAGAGTCATTTTAAAAAAAATCGTAAATTTTCCAAAGAAAATTTTTAATGGGACAAGCAACTCTCCCGGACTGCCTGAGAGGAAGTGGTATCCGTAAAGTATCCCACGTCGCATTACCAGGACACCGTATACCAGTTGCAAGAGTTAACGAACTAAGTTTCAGGAAGGTGGTCACTCAGTATGGGATAATCACACCCTAATCATGCAGATCAACACCCCCAAAGAGAGTAAACAGACCCACAAGGACAAGCCTGTCGTGGAGAAGGTAGCTTCAAATATAACCTGGAGAGAGTTTGTCTGCTGGTGGTGAATGGCCCCTTATGTAGAAGACTTCTTACTGACTTCCTCAAACTCTTTCTTAAACATTCTTTCGACCCATAGGATCTCCATACTGGAATAGCCAACCGTCTTGTGGCTTCTATCCACACTGTTTACAATTGTCTCTGCAGCAACATGATGGCAGCCACGCCCACGTCTGTAAAGTCCCCGAGGGCTGACATGATACAGACATTAAGAAGTCAATCACTTCATCAAGAGTAGCCTGACCACAGCAAGCTGCCTAGCCTGGTCTACAGATCCGACAACAAGCGTTCATATGGAATCAGTGTTGACGTTGAAGGATGTTAAATAGCTTATGTGGAAATGCAACTGTTCTTCCACCATGGTGCAATCTATCTCCCCCACAATGCAGCTGGAGCGGAAAGGGTGACGCAAAATGTGGCTGCATTTCTGTGCAATAGTAGCACTGAAAATACCGAAAAGTGATGTTTTCCTTTTGTCTGACACAAGTGAAACTACCAAACACTGCACAACTGTTTGTCATGTTGTCACACTTTGGTTTTCCACCCCGTTGACTTGCAAAGGGCAAGGATTAAAGCTACAACAAAAGAAGTCAAGGAATATGCACATGCACTGAAAGCAGTCGTGAACCGAGTGTGAGCCGAGTGACATCATGCGCGGGAAAGGATGTGTTTTCGTTCACTGGTGAGTAAACCTGGTATTCTATCAAAAACTATAAACAAAAAAGAGGAAATTAGTTGCCAGAAGAACACTATAAAATGCGTTGTTGAACAGTGGCGACATCTATTGAGTTTCCAGCAAAGTTTACAGATGGAAGATACTGCATTTTCAGATGCACACTGTTGCTAGATACTTTAAGATATTTAACCACATGTACTGTACCCTGTACCATAATAAACATTTTGAGGTACATTTAGAGACATTTCTGACTAGAACAGTCAGCGATGTCATTCCACTCTTTCCATGAGGTGTGAACCCCGAGAGTATCGGAGCGTGAATCCGAAGCCTCTAACTTACTCAGTGAGACATGAGGTGAACACAGTAGCCTGGGACCACAATGATATAATTTGACCCATTACATGGTCCGGCAACGTTTACATAGAGTAATTGATGTAGTGTGGACGCTTTTAACATGGAGTGAATAATGCCTATCTTGCAGTGGACAATGTAAGGCTGAAACAGTAACTTGGATTGTGCATAAATCTGCCACGATATTTATCCTCAAGCAGAGTGTAAGAGACGTTAGTATAGTGCTAGGCTTTATGGAGTGTGATGTGGTGGTGGTGTGGTGCCTCGGATTCTGAGGTAGGTTCATAATTTATTGTTGTAGCATACAAAAACGTACATAAACACCATTTCTCCTCATGGAAAAACATATTTGGTCATGGCTCAGGTTTGGACCGAAGTTGACATGAAGAGCATGACTTGTGTCCACACACTATAGCAGACAGGATGTAATAATATTTTATTTGTTTACTTCAACGACACTACAGCCAAATATAAAATGTTAGATTTCAGATATTATGTATTTCTTACTTAACTTCGTCTCCTTACGTCACATCACCTCACCTTAAGGCACAGGTTGTTACGACTCCCCAGACGTACGGGAGCCAACTTTGCACTGCTCACTATACGCACACCATGGCGCTACATCTGGTACCCACACAACTAACATTTAACCCAGGACGAGGGTTAACTACGCCAATCATGTTACAATTATTTGTTTAACCCCACCAATAGGCTCTGGGGTTATTTAGGGTTAAGCTGGGAGGTTAAGCTATGAGGTTAAGCTGTGCGGTTAATTTGCAAGGTTAAGCTATGACATTAATCTATGGGGTTAAGTTGTGAAGTTAAACTATAGGGTTAAGCTGTGAGGTTCAAGTCAAGGAAAGAGAAGCGTAAGGAGGGTGAAGATTCCATTACCATACGGGACAGGTAATAAATCTTGCGAGAACAATCATATAAATTGGTGTCTTTAATTGTTTACGTGAAGAGACTTATAAGGTGTATTAAAATGTGTTTGAAGGCTAATTTATCGTACCAATGTTGACAACTAATGTTTCAAATGGAAGTAGTTCTTAGTTATCATAACAGAAAGCAATATCTAATTTGTGAAAATAATGGACAATTTTGCTTTATATTCGCAATTTATAACTTTATTTTAGTTGTTTTATGGATGATAATGCGGTGAAAATAACGTACTAGTTATTGTTGCTTCAATGCTGTCATTAGTAACATTTACTGTCAAGTTTTACACAAGAGCCGCCACAGTTGACATTAATAGTTTATAACTCATATTATCGGGAAAACTCTGTTAATACTGATATATCGTGTCTTATCCTCACTCACACTATACTATATCACTATATATCCCCTTTAATCTTAAATACACATAACTCGTGTCTTATATAAACAATAACAGGTGAATCATCAGTGTAAAGGTTCAAGTGTTGGGCTCAGGTCGAGGCTCACCCAGGTGGTACTGTTAACACTACACTAACATACACTATTCTCTACACATACGCTATATACACCTTGGCCCGGGACGAGAGATAGGAGAGACTTGCTGACTTTGGTTTAACCGCCTGGGTTGGTGAGTTGGGTTGGGTTAGTTTGGTGTGTCGGGTTGGTGATCAGGTGAGCGAGGACTTGTGACATCCGAAGGGTGAGCTTCCCGCGGTTCAATAAAAACAGTAAATGGATTCTCACCTCTAAAAGCCCTGGGATAGATGTTAATTGGTCATTTATCTCACAAAACAACCTCATTATCGCTCGCACCCTTCCGTCATTTGTAGAGGACTCGGGAGGTATAAGCTCTCCCGACTCGGTTTTATTATTGATCAAAGGGAGACTCCGGGCTCAAGGCAGATCCCACAGACTCAAACGTGTTGTTCACTTAAATTCATGATCATGTTTAGCATGTTACTCCTTCACTATTCAGTATTACTCAGGTATTCTAGATTACTATAGGAGAGGAGTAGTAGAGGCGATATTGGAATGTACTGTATTGACAAGAAACATCAACAACCAGCAACAGTGCAGTAAACTAGCAGTAACAATCGCCACACACATACAACAATACGCTAACAATCACCACAATTCTACCACATACAAAGGCACATAATTATTACAAACTTACATTACATTCTAAGGTGTCAACCCCGTAAAAAGGCTCCACCGTCCACCAACTCCACACTCTCGTCTAGCCAGCAGTGTTATGCTCTCCTCCCTCATGTACTGCTCCATTACGCCTCCGTTCGAGATCTGAACAACACAAATACGGGGCTCCGCAATACCTAACCTTAAGCCCAGTGAATTCACATCCATGACTCAAGGTCCGGAACATCGAGTCAGAAGATCGAGTAACGCAGTGGAGTAGTGGTCGGGCAGCAACCAAACACGGGTCGATGGTCAGGCACCAGTTGGGTCTGCACGCTTGTTCTCCTATATCCAGCTTCACATACACACACATTATATATATATATATATATATATATATATATATATATATATATATATATATATATATATATATATATATATATATATATATATATATATATATATATATATATAGTAACCACAAGGAAAAAGAAAAGACGAAGTTCCCAAATGCTTTCGTGTAATTCACATCTTCAGGGGTGAGTACAATTTGTACTCGCCCTGAAATTACACGAAACATTTGGGAAATATACCTACAGTATTTATTTGCATATATATATATATATATATATATATATATATATATATATATATATATATATATATATATATATATATATATATATATATATATATATATATATATATATATATTACAGTTTGAAAGCAAACTAATAGGATGAGAGGGCAAAGACAATTAATTGAAACAGCAATTAAGAATGAAAGAAAGGTACAAGGAAAATGGGGGAATATAATGAGCAACTGCTACAATAACAAATGAAAACGAGAGAGGAGGAGGAGAAGGAATCATATTGTTTTTATTTAGGGTGTGAAGGAAACTGAAGTGTCAAAATGAAAGAGGAAAAATTTTAAAGTGAGAGAAATGAGACATTATGAGGAAACTTTAGAAAGGTAAGACACGAGAAGTAGATGGAATTACTGTACAAACAACAAAGATAAGAAAGAAAGTATTAAAGTGGAAGAAAATGAAATATATAGATTATGTATAACAGAGTAACGAGAACATGCATAGTTATTTTATATAAAGGAAACAGTGACCAGAGTGAATAAAACACTCAATAAATCTAATAAATTTACCCTCAACGATGAAGTATGGGATCCTTTTTGAGCAAAGTGTGACGAAGAGAAAGGAAATATACATTATTACAGGAAGAAACAGTGACAAATGAGGTTGTGTATATCAAGTGTTTCCGTTCTTGGGTATAGTATAGTATAGTATAGTATAGTATAGTATAGTATAGTATAGTATAGTATAGTATAGTATAGTATAGTATAGTATAGTATAGTATAGTATAGTATAGTATAGCATAGTATAGCATAGTATAGCATAGTATATAATTGGGCATAAGACCTATATAAATGTTGGATAATTCAGCTCCAATTGACAGAAGACACTCAGGTAGGTAACACAGAAGGAAATGTTGTAAATAAAAGTGAACAAGTTGGGAGGTACGCGGCAGTGTGGAGTACAAGATATAACTGTAAAAGAGACAGACAACCCGGATTTATTTTGGTCATATAGTGATACGGACAGAAAACTAAGTGAAAATTAGAAAAAAATATCAAATTAAAAGTGTTTAATAAAAGAGACAGAGGAAGATTGATATTGAAATGAAATGGTGAGGTGAGGGAGGGGGAGAGCCAGATGGGAGAGGTGTCGACAGCCAGGAAGCAGCGGTGTGCATGACTGGTCGAAAAACTTGTCAAGAGATTGTTGGCAATGGATAAGGAACTGCCGAAGAGTAAAGTTGGGTGTATTGAGTAATTCCTCACAAAATTCAAGAGTTAAATTAGAAAATACAAATGTTGGGATTCTGAATTACACAAAATTCCTCCTGTGTATTCTTGCTTTTTTTTTCCTCTTTTCGTTTTTTTTTATTTGCCTATTCACCTTTTCTTTCTCTAGTACGCCACCTATGTTCATTTTCCTTCCTAGTTATCTGGATTCTGCATGGGGATTTTATCAAGCTGTTGCTGGATGGGGGAAGCATATTGCATTCCCTCACCAGTGTCTGCCTTTCTAACTTTTATATCACCTTTATTCCCTGATGTTGGAAGTAGACCATTCACGGGTGCTTCTCTCCACCTCCTTCCGATTGTTGGGCATATTGACCTCTCGATGGGGAATTGCACAGTATAATTTTTGGCTGTATTGTCATCCTAATAATTAGTTCCTAGGGCTGAACTCTCAGAGGGTTGTACGAACAATTCCCTCGTTACAGGAAATATATAAACGAGCTCAGCTATTTTACCGAAGCTACAGCTCAAAAAGTGACGTCGAAAGGGGCACTGGAATTACACGGATATCCTAATCTAATTTGATACGTTCACTGAGCCATGACCAAGAGGCGGGTCATGACAATCTCTGGAATAACATAACTGGAATGTTGTTTCTCCTCTTACTGCGATTATTATATCGGTGGTGAAATCCTAGAGCAAGGATTCCCAAACTTTTAAACATGACGCCCCTTTTACTTTTGCGAAGTCCCCCCTCCCCCCTCCCTTATATTTTTGCATGTAAAATCTACATAGATTTTATTTTGTATTATAATTATATTTTAGTATTGTTGAGGATCAGATAACTCCTTGTGGAAGTTACGAGTAGTGTGAGAGTCAGTATGGTATCCATGACATGCACAAGACGCGTAAGGAGAGAGAGACATGAAATGATAGAAAACGGATAGGGGTGACTGCTGTACTTTGGTTTTGCACGGTTGTGTGGACGATTCAAACGGAGAGAGAGTTACGCCTGAAAAAGTTTCTACATTATATTCTTTTTGAGCAAAAAATTGCAAATTTTGGCAGATGGCTTCACGCCTCCCCTGCATCCACCTCACGCCCCCCAGTTTGGGAACCACTGTCTAGAGCACTTATGAAGGGAATTTGCTGATATTTCTAGGGCATAGAATAAAGCGATGCGACACTTGTGGTTATTATTATTATACTACTAAGCGAGATCGTTGACCAAAGGTAAAAGAAGGAGTAAATTTTGTGTTGTTAAGTATACTGTAAAATACTTCGAAACAGACAGACAGAGTGAGAGGAGTGTGAGAGAAGGTAGAGGAGAGCCTTGGACGGTGAGGCAATATCCGGGAGGGAGCGGGCGTGACTGGGTTGTCCATCTCTCCCTCATACAATCACCGCCACCCACACGACACAACTCTATTGTTTGCTCTTTTATTTGCTCCTACAAACACACACGAAGGGGATCCACTGTAGCATGATTTCTCTTGTTTCATTTCAGTCTTTTGAAATGTCTCAGTTATTATTTAATACCATTTTCATCGGTACTTAGACAATATTTACGGATATCTAAAATACATTAAATGCTGATATGTTGTGTATTGGAAAATTAATCTTTTCAGAAATAAAATCGCCTGGAATTCATCGTATCAAGGAACAGTGTGCCCCCATGGAGCTGTTTTTTTCTAAATTTTCCAGAAAAATGCCCCGAGTGGAGTGTTTGTGCACTGGTGGTGTGGAGTCGGGTATTTACACAGCCCTGACGCAGAAGCTCCTCCCTTGTGTAATCACTCAACTCCATGAATACACAATTTTGTTATTCTGTTATTACCAGGAAAATCATTCTTTGTTTGTGTGTATGTTTGTTTCGTAAGTATCTTAACTGCAGGTGTTTACATCATTTCTTTCTTTTGTTTGTTTATTCATAGTGAGATCGAGTCTTATGTTCTCGTCAATATCTGACTGCCATTGTGTACGTCTGATACTAATTAAATTATACACGGTGTAAGTATTACCTCCGTGTACACAAAACTCTCCGCATGTGCCTGTGTCTGTGTCTTGTATACACGACTGGATACCTGGATTAACTGAGCAGTTGGAGTGTTGCTAAAACTAACTAAAACCAGAGAATATTTCACAAAAATCTTCTTCGGTTTCTAATTTTCTTGATGGATTTTTCTTTTTTATGTACGTTTATGGTAATGCGAAGCACCAGATAATTTTGTGAAAGCTACAGTGAGGAGCGGGTGTACAAGCTGGGCACCAAACTAGATTATACAAGTGCGAGTGTACGCAATCCCATAAAGTTAATCATTAGATTCATGTGCACAAAATTGATGAAAATTTTACAATTACAATGTTTTTACCGATAATAGTATCAGATTTGTCGAGCCTCGCTTTCCGACTGAGCCAATGTTTGTGTTGATTTTCAGGTTCCATTGTTTCATGTTATTAGTACATATACGTGTTAGGTCTTTATTAATTTGCTAATTCACAGTTGTGTGGCGTGACGTGAGTACTCCAGTAGCTTCTGTTATATCTGAACGGGTGACCTGTAACAAAATATTCGCAACGAGAAGTAATGTACAGGACAGTTTTTTTTTTTTTTTATTTTACTACAGGGACTCTTGCCATGTGGCGCATGGCTTGGCTGTAATATTTCCAAGCGTTGACTCTGTAGAATAGTTCATCAGGTACAGCACATCGATATAAATACAGTCCTGAGTATTAACATTTCTGACAAATGCCCGACCCTCCACACTATCCTCAGAACAGGTCATCGTGGTGAAATTGACTTGTTAACATTTTCACCGCCTGGCTGCCAACATAACCATTGGTGAATGGTTTTAATTAAAAGTTAGGAAGGCTTTAAAAATATATATATTGTTCAATGCTAAGCCATTTCAATTTGCCACCTTTGTCCCAGATTTAGCATTTCCCATACATCAAAAACAAACATTTGATTCGATTAATTTTCATGAAGCTCACCGGCCAGCCACTCACTGTAACATAAAGGTAAAGGTTGTGGACTGGCAGATAGACTCGTTTATTGTTTCTCTTACACCTCGGCCAGTATAGATCGCTCAGCTCGGTGTCCACGTGGGTATCGATACAACCTTACAACACCTACTACAGCGTGGCTCCGTGGCTTTAATCAAGTTAAATGAGAGTTGTAAGGCATTTGTTTTTATAATCATCTTCATATAATAACTACATAACAAGCGAACTTTAGGTGGAATGACGTATGACCTCGAGTCAATAATTTACATCTTGTTCATATTCAGTTAAAATAAGTCACGTGGCTCCCGACTGCAACAAACTTAAAACATTAATATAGTGTGTAATGTTAGTAAAAGCTTTAGTCTCATTTTTATATTGCGTCGTAGGCAATGAATGCACTGTCACCTTTAGCAGCTATTCAGGGCTGACCGGCAGCTGAGGGATTATCTCCGATACTGCGGCTAAAGTGTAAAAAAATAAACGATAAAAAAAAAATAAAGTTGAAGGATTAAAACTAAAAGGGTAAAACACTAACAGCAAATCCAAACACCTTCGTTTGTGTCTTTCTGGAGGAACCATGATAGCATAAACGATCATTATGTTTACTGACTTGTCTAACAGCAGCAGATGGGCAGATCTTTTAGCTCACGAACCACATGTTTACGAATCTTATAATGGTGTTCATTTGTCTGTATCTGCGTGTGTCTGTCCATCCGTCTTGATACCGTTCCTCTCCCTGTCGATCCGTCCATCAGTGTTTTCTCACCCTGATCGACAAACGCAACAGGACTTTATATTCAAGTTCTTTATCGTAACTGATGAAACTTATCGAATTTTTGTGTTCGTCTGTCTATCTGTTGATATATGGTTTCAGCGGGATAACAAAATTTCTAAATAATTCCTTCGTGCACAACGGCTGTTCCACACCTGACTACATTTATCATAGTACGGAGTGATTAACCTCTCAGTGGTATTAAAAGTCAACATGTGCCGTACAGGTATCTTCTCTTAATTAAGCTAACAGCAATTACCAGCATATTAAACAGTCTAGAACGTAGTAATTAGGAACATGCTGCTGGTATTTACTAACAATTACAAAAATGACGTATGTGAAGAGCCGAATACCCAGATTGTTCGCTCAGACTTTAAATTCACAAATCATATTTTCGAATGTATAGTGTAATTACTCTTTCCATTAATGCAGCATTTGTTGGCTATTCAATCATTTAAGAGCGATATTGCCTTAGTTGCTGATACCCCTTACAAAAATTCAAGACATTTTAATAACTTTAATTTAATCATTTATTTAGGAGTATTAGGTTCCTGACTGAGTGTTCGGCAAGAGGATTTAATCGTTCCATTGTGTCACTAATATCAACACTCGTAATGTTTCCTCTGTAAGATAAACGAGCAAAAAAGTATTAGATACAAAATTGATTAACAAATATTTCTCAAGTTTATTTAAGTTACCTCTCTGTATATACCTGTACTGTTTACCTGTCTTCTATGTACTCATCCAGAAAGGTTTCAGAAGTAATATAACTTCTCCGGTACTGATGGTACTCGAGCTACCTGTTGCTCTCTCATATCAGCGGCCACTCACCGTCTACTCTCAGCTGTGTCTTGTGAGCTGCTGAAGACTCTTGGCACACACAATTAACAGTGTCTTTCACTCACTTGGGATGAGTCATAATCCTCAAGATTGTTATTACCTTTCATGCTCCGTGTTGTTTCTTTCTAACTTAATCAAATCTCTATATATATTAAGGCTGTTTTATAACATAGTGGAAATAATACAATTATTAGAGATTGTTCGGAATGAGAATTTGATATTTTCGAGAGAGAGAGAGAGAGAGAGAGAGAGAGAGAGAGAGACTGCAGTTATATTAAGCTAAAAAATCACCGTTTCCAGACTCTTCTCTCATAACCTGACAGTGTTTAGAAACCCATTAAAATGTTGTTGATTTGACTTCACCCGACATCTCTCACCTGGGAGACGCAAGCTCGCCCCAGCACGATGGTGTCCGTAAGGAAAGCTGGTGGCTGATATGAAGAGTTGGGGGGAGGGAGGAGGGAGGGAGGAGGAGTGAGAGTTGCGGGATGGAGCAGGAGTAAAGGATGGTTGAATTAAGGATGGAAAAGTTGTAGGAGAGAAAAGGTTGGAGAAGGTGACATGAAGGAGGTGTAGGAAGAATATGGTGTGGGCTGTAGGAGACACTGGGTGGAGGATGAAAAGGTTGGTGAAGGTGTGGGATACAGGTGTGGGGTGGGTGCAGGTGTGGGGTGGAGGTGCTTCTGCAGGTGTGGTGATGGAGGTGTGAGATTTATGAGATGTGGGTAGGGGGGAGATTTGGGATGGAGGAGGGTCAGAGTATAGAGTAAGGAAGAACGGGGTGAAAGAGGTGGAAGATGTTGAGTAAAGGATGTGTAACGTGGAGGAGGTGTGATGTTGAATTGAGGTGGAGAATGTGTTGGAGAAGGATGAGGGAGCGAGTGTTACGGGGTCCTAGGTACATATCAAGGTTCACAGGTAAGCAGGGAGCTCAGGTGATAAAGGAACAGGTAAGGATGATTGCCAAAAAAAGAAAAAGAAAACATATGCTGGCGGATTTAGCGAGATCTGGTCTGTCACGTATGGTGCTGTACTATAAAACGAACTGGTAAAATGAGTTACGGTTGACATAAAAGACATAGGGAAGGGGAAAGTGTAAGCGACTTTATGGATACACTCCGGGAATTAAGAAGGAAGGAAATGACGCACCAAGGTCCCTCTCAACACCGGCTGACACACAGGCGTGGAGGGAAGTAGCCGTTATGAACAAAAGGAAAAGCTGAACCACACACACACACTCTTACTCCATAGTGAGGGTTAATCATAGTAACGTTGTGTCCCTACAGTGGGAACTCATTAGCAATTTCTGCCGTTATTTCCTATAGCTACCTGAAGAACCCAAAAGTGGTAGTCCCAAGAGCTGGGTATCTGACATTCTGAGCCAGAAGCTACATGTGTAGGTGTTAGGGCCAACCACCAGGAAGTAATGATGGGGAGTGGTGGACCAGCTGTTACAAGTTGTACCTAACATTGTGGACAAGATTGCCTCATCATCCTCGGGGGGGGATCGGTGGTAGATGCGATACCGTTCTTGCCTCGCAAGCGAGATGTCACGGGTTCGATTCCCGGGCCGGTGGAAGTTGTTTGGACTTACTTCCTTGCCCCCATTAGTCCCTGTTCACCTAGCAGTAAAGTAGGTACCTGGTGTAAATCGAGTTATGTGAGTTATGGCGAAATCAGTTTACCATAGAATCCGGTGTGGTGGCCTGGTTCTCGGTTAGCAGGGCGGCAATATCTGGCCACAGAAGCATCGCTATATGAGGGAGTTGTGCTTCGAAACGATGTAGAGACAGATTTAAATCCTTTCTTCACTCGACAGTGTACAGTTGCGGCCAAAATTACCCCCTGATTCTCGGTAATAACTGATATCCTCTTGTGGTTGGTTTATATCTGGAGTCGGTGCAGCGAAGAATAACGAAAATGATTCCGGGACTTAGAAACCTTCCCTATCAAGATAGATTAAAGAAACTAAACTTGCATTCCCTAGAAAGACGAAGAGTGCGGGGAGATATGATAGAAGTATTTAAGTGGGTGAAAGGAATCAATAAAGGAGGTATAAAGAAAGTTCTTATAATATCCGAGCAGGATAGGACTCGTAGCAACGGATTTAAGTTGGATAAGTTTAGGTTTAGGAGGTAGATAGGAAGAAACTGGTTCACAAATAGGGTGGTGGACGAGTGGAACAAGCTTAGCAACTTTGTAGTAAGTAAATATGCAGGGACGCTGGAAAGTTTTAAAAGGAGGCAAGATAGATTCATTGACGATTGAGAGTGGTTGTAACTCTCGACAGGAGCTGCCATGCACAGGCAACCGGCTTATTGCAGATTCCTTATTTTCTTATGTTCTTCTTATAATATCAACACGATAAAACTATTTATAGTAAAATAAAATATCTAAATAGATGAGTGATAAAAGTCCCAATCTCCCTTACATGACCTTTACGTGACAGTATTGCCAAGTGTGGGGGGGGGGATCCCGGATGCGAACCGACGACCCGCAGGGCAGAAGGCGAGCTCTGTAATCTCTCTACCGCCACACCCTTCTCATGTACGACGTTGTGATTAAAAGTTAGTTATTCACTGTGCCCGAGTGGTGGAAAGTCCTTTGGTAAAACCTCCCAGCTGGTAGGTGGATGACGGAAATGAAGGTGGAGATAATAATAATAAAGACGAGGAAAATCTGGCAGTTTAATGCAAGAGGCGAAGTGGAGACGAAGAAAACATGCAAATAAGTAGTGACGTCATGAAAGGGGAAATATGGGAAAGAAGGATTATTGCAGTGCAGACGTCGCTCAGAGGAAGAATCTTCTCTGATGGAAAGCTCAGGTGTGACGCCGTATTTCATTCACCTCCTAATTATGCTCTAATTTCTAGAAAGAGCCAACTAAACAAGCAAGCACTTCACTACAACATAACACAACTGTATCCTAATAAATAACGAACAGGAAGGACTAACTCACTTATCACTGAGGCATCCACACATCCTGGTGAGGGATATGGTTCGTGCACCAAGTGTAAGACACACACCACCATTCTTAACCCTGCCCGCGGACTCTGCTGCTGATATTTACGTTTCATACTGGTAAAAGTCGGGGATATTTGCCCTGGTCCTGAGGAAACGGCAGCAAGAATTCCGTACACGAGTGGGAGACGCACCGACTCCCTGGACAAACTTGCTCAACTATTCGTACCCCCGACAGAGGCCAGTATACTGAAAAATACACAGTGTTTCCCAAGCCCAATTATACACTTCTTTCAAGGAGAGCCCATCATTTTTTTTTTCCCACCAGAAGGTTCAAGGTATCTGTCGTGCTTTGTGCCGTTGGTGATAATGTGTTTTCTCACTTCGGGAGGAGGAAATATTTCTTGTATGAGAATTCACAGACACATATACACACACATGTAAAGAAAAACCGTTTCACAAACACACGCATACACAGACTCACAGAAGGATAGTCACATACAGACACTCACGCGTGAGTATATGTACAGAAAGATAGACAGACACACACACTTTACTAAGAGGAAGGGAATGAATAAATAGATATAAGACAACACGGTGACCAATACACAAAATAGAAGAATATAAAAAGCGAACACGATTATTAACAAAAAATATGCATTAAATCACTGAGTGTGAAAATAGCAGAAAGATGACAACAATAGACATAAAAAACACGCTAGACCGCAGTTATACCAACAGCTGAGAATAACGTAATAATTCATGATGTCAGACGAGGCTTCATCCAGGAAAGACCAGAGTCAGCAGGTCGAGGTTGTGGCTGCTAAGAGGATTAATTGGCAGGATGATGGCTGATGGAAAGATTAACCAAACTTAACCAAAGACGCTCCAAAAGGATTAGGCCAACCTTAATGTAATTGAAAGTGAAGTCCTTACTGATCTGAAAGTGCTGGTCGGGTTGGAAGTGAATTGCGGGAAATTATAAGATGGTGACTTTTTGAAACTGCTGACAACAACTTGCTTTAAAAGTTTACAAGTAACTTCTGGATGTGACATGAAATACACTTACTGGCACGTGTTGAAAGCGTTAAAAGTTATATGTTGGAGCAAGGAGTTATGAAGCACAGAGTTCGGCCCAAAACAAAATAAACGTGATTTTTCTTCAAGCTAATAACTATTCGATGTGAAGTAATTTCGTGTAGGCGGGAAATTAAATGGAAATGACTGCCAAACCGAGAACGATTTACAACATATACAGTACTCATGGATAAATAAGAAACAATACATAAACACTAAGAATATATCCTCAGTGTGTCCTTGTAGATTCTTAAGCATTATGTGATAACGGATCGCTAGAGTTCATCAACTTTACAACAGAACTATACATTTTGTTTTTAATTGTACAATGGACTGAGGGAGGTGTACATGGCAGTATGTTCGCCGAAGAAAAAAATACGTGACAGGTGACCCAAATTCCTGGTAGACTTGACTAGTACACTACGGATGAGTCGAAAATGCATAATTTAATTGTGTAATAAGAGGTAAGTATATGTCCAACATTTAAAGAACTGTTTGTGTGCTGTATCTAGGCCTCTGGGTCCCACTTTCACTTTAAACGTGTACAGTAAATGTACGTAGGGTGAAGGAGTGAACGATGATAAAGTTCTACTAAATGGAAATTACACGTAGGATGGGTGGCGTAATAAAGAATGACATATGTTGATACTGGGATTGAAATGCAGAGGGACAAGATAATATAATAGACTACTGTATGATATATAGCCTTTCCTGTAGGTTAGGGATGTCAACAAAAGAATGTGTGCTGCAAGAAGGGAATAAGGAGAAGGCCATTAATTAATATGGAGACAGAAGACGGTATAAACAAGATTTTAGCCTCAGGTGTTCCAGCATGGGTGGTAAAGTAGTCTTCGTGTGAACCATCAACAACGTGGTGGTTAGAACGGAAGGAAGAGACTCGGGAAATGAAAGAATCTATGAAACAAATGTAGACAAGGAATTTGGCACCCTACCTTACCTAAAGCTGTTAAAATATCAAGGACAGAGAGATGAGAGACTGAAATTATTAAGTGCTCGGTAAAGGCTATGATTTAGAAGAGGGACTAAATCTATAATGGATGGGGAACCATATTAGGAGTCAGCAGAGGGGGCGTTTCTGTTGATGCTCTGGAAGGTGAAGAGTCGACAACGAGGACATGGTTGATGGATGTGTCGCGACAGATGATCGGTGACCCTAAGAGAATAAATTATTGATGTGTTTGTGATTCCAGAGGCCTTTGATCTTTCATGATCCGACTGCGTGGATAATTAATTTTCATTTTTTTTCCTACGCTATTCATATTAATTATTATATTTCTGCGTTTAATTACACGGGATTATCGGAAGATTGAGAGCAAACAGACATTTTGTTTGTAAATGAAAAGAACTGCTATCCTTATGACTGTAAATCAGAGTATTGAATATTCCTCACTAAGAAAATGAATGTCAGAAGTGTGTGATGTTATTTTCCTAATGTGTTTTTCTATCTTATGAATAACAAATAAGGAGAGAATATTCAGTGATCTAATTGATTGTCTGCCTGTCTGTCTGTCTGCCTGTCTGTCTGTCTGCCTGTCTGTCTGTCTGTCTGTTTGTAAAAAACCTATCTTAATGCTTTGAATACATATTTCTCGATCAAGTACAAAAAATGTATGATACCTATTTCACTTTTAGACCAATATGATGACACAGTCGGTATTGTATATATAATGTAACGTGGTGGTGGTTATCTGCTCTACTTGCAGTATATTTTGGGTAAATTGGTCTACCTTTCCCTCTGATTATGATTATTATTATTATTATTATTATTATTATTATTATTATTATTATTGCAGTCTAACTATTACACTGTTTTTATGATTACAGCTGTTCATACATCTGTAATAAGTTGCTGTACGTGTAATCAAGTTGCATTTTAATGAAAAAATCCTGCAGTGAAATGCCAATATCTCTCCATTTTCCGCATTGTTGGCTTTTTAAATTTGTTTCCGTTAGATTGCAATAAAAGAGACGTCCAATTCGTCGTTCATGAAATACAACGAAACCGGTACAGTATTTATTTGTCCAGCTGACTAACATCACCCTGACGATCCTCATGTTATTCTGTATAGGCCTAAGTGACGGTGACAAAATTTTCTTCATATAAAGACCTTGTTGATGCAGCACAGTAATGTACTATAGCATCAACATAAAAAAAGTTAATATAACACTTGGTGGATAAACTGTTTACTGTCGGGGTAAGAAAAAAATAATAATATAAAAGTCAGGCAAAAGTAGTCTTCCTGTGAGGATAAACTGAAGAAGAAGTTAATTTATAATATGTACGGAAAAGTTCCCCGTGGAAACGTCGTGAATTTTAACGTCTATATCATATTAAACATTTGTATCATCTGAATGGACACTGTAGCAAACATCAAACAACTGAATGATGTTTGAGAGGCCTGTTACCTACACTTGCTGCCAAGGTACAATATTACTAACATGCCATCATGATGACACTCAGGACCAGACATAAAAATTTTTAACACTTTATCTTTAAGAAAAAGTTACAATGACAGGAAAACTAACAAAGAAGTACAGGGGTTAGCAAAAACTTCAATATAAATACTTGAAATGCACAGAAAAAGAAAAAGGAGATATTTTGGTCATATATCTTCGGAGGGAATAATAATAGAAATGTTAATAGGCAAAGTTGACAGTAGGAGGGTGAAGGGAAGGCAGAGACTGTGATAGATGAATAAAATAAAAAAATTGGGTCCCCAGAAAGATACAAAACCTTGTAGGATTCGTAGTTTTCACATGACGTCACATACTCCATAATACAACGCGTCTAATCCTACAATATGGTGGACAGCGCAAAGGATTATGGGAGTTGTGACGTCAATACAAACTAAGAATATTTGTATATTGTTTTGCAATATCTTTATTGACTATTCGTTTTACTAATACAAGTTTACTTTTACTCAATAAATTGGTGTTTAAGTGATATACTGAGTAAGATTCACGTATGGAAACAAAGGGATGTAATAATTAGAGTGAGTATACGAGTATCTATTCTTACCTATGTAGAGTTCATGTATTCTAAAAGCATATCCTACGAATTGGAAAGAAAAAAGTTGATCAAGATTTACTAAAATTCTTTTACTCATTTTAGAAGAGAATACCCAGCAATATCCTACATTACATTTTCTTTAATTTGCGCAAAATCACTTATTTTAGGACAAACTTGTATATATATATATATATATATATATATATATATATATATATATATATATATATATATATATATATATATATATATATATATATATATATATATATATATATATATACTGTATATATATATTTTTTTTTTTATTTTTTATTAACCATTTCTCATGATCTCAAATATATCCTATCGTTGGCTATTATTGTAAAGAGCCACGAGCGCCATAGTTTATATTCAACAAGACTTGGAACTACCAGATACTGTTACAGTATATAATTCACCATTCATAAAATAAACCTACAGTAAATAACGTACAGTAGCGGTCAAAAGTAATCAAGCGCACCACCACCTAACCCCTGCGTCTGACCGGGTCCTTTCTGCACGGTAAGTCACGTTGGGTGGAGAGGGGAATGGTTGACTTGGGGAAGGGGTATGGAGGGTAGTATGCGATGCAAGTTGCTCATCAGAGAGGGAGGGGATTGAAGAAAGCAGGGTAAGCAATTACCATTATTATTACTATTATTACTGTTTTACTATTGTCTTTCACACTACATGAAAGAACAAAAAATTTTGTCAGACAGACGTGTATGTTGTTAACAATATGTGGGTTCCTCTTTCTGTCCTTTAACTAAAAGACGATGTTGGCATTGCCTGCATTATATTAATCTCATTATTTTTTTGCACCGTGAAAAAATTATTGTATCCTTCTGTGAAGAGTGAAAGGGGATTTAATCCAATCTTTTAGCGTGTGTGAAATTTTGTGCTACTTCTTTGTAGTTCTATCACGTATAACGTGCAATATTAATTTTCATTAATTATATAGAGGGTTATTTTTGCTTAAAATTATTAACAACACAAAATGGAATGGACTAAACCTTAAAGGACAAAGGAATGAAATAGGATTGGAATATAATATTTTTCCTGCCACCTTTCCAAGCATGTCAACACAAATTGCGACAAGTTTGCTGATCAAGCTGTTTCAGAAAAGACCACCTCATCAATGTAACTCTTTCGACGCTCCATCTAACTTCTCCTGCACTAGAGAAGAACAGAAGTAATGAGGGAGCTTATGGAGGGCGGCCCTTTCAGACGGACGGAGATGGAGGCAACAGCTGAGATGGGTACAACACGTTCCAGGCAAGCCAGACGTTTCATACACACACATGCACGTGGAACAAATTTCTTGTTAGATATGAGCTAGTGGATCCAAATCATTCCTGATAGGATATACGTAACCCGGTCCAAGCAGTTCACTGTACAATAAATACAAGCAGATCCGCCTGATCCAAGAGAGAGCAAACCGACCCACAGCCGACGGTGTGATGACGGGAGATATAACACTAACTGGCACACTTGGACTGTACGCTCCAGAACAGACACTAGACTTGAAGGCCCAAGCTATTTTCACTTTAAAAGACGAATGCAACCATTTCGTATAACCTTTAAATTAAAGAGTACAATAGCCTTGATCAAGGATACATAGTAGTTCTCAGCTGAAGAGTACTTAGTAAATCTGAACATATATATAGACGGTCATATAGTAGTTAGTACAACACTTGACCACCAATATCTAATGTCATGGAAGATAGAGGCAAGCATCAGTATAGTGGGAATATTCACATCATGCTATGTACTTATCCTTTCCATATATTCTTATAGTCTTTAATATGGTTAATACCATTTACTATTTGATGCCAACAGAAAACGAATTAGGGACGTGGTCGAGCCCAGGTGCCGTGAGTGAGCATTAATTATCTAGATCAGAATATCCTTAACAACACTAGAAAGTTCAATAAGACAGACAGTGAGACAGACAGATAAACGATGTTAGTATGCAAAAAGTCTAGAGGGAATAACAAAGCCATGAGGCTCATCGATGACACTGGTCGATGAAGGTTTCCTCAGTCTTTGTTATGCAAATTCACTGAACCAGCAGTATAAATTACCATCACACAGACAGTCCACAAATTCTCGCGTTCAGTTTTTGCAGATTCCAGATGTTTTGCATTACTGTCGACTTGTTCTTTTACACACAGTATCAACGTAAATAGAAGTTGTTGTTTTGTTGTCGTTGTCGAGTTTCATACATCATACCTTTGATTAGGGTGGACAGGTACTGTACGTTTAGTAAATACTGATGCTCTAATTTATTGAAGCAATAAGTATGTTATAATATGGAAATTGCGAAAGTGTTAAGCACGTTTTTTTTGTGTGTGAACTTAATATAATGTCATGTGGGAGCTAAAGTGGTGTTTCCCCTTGGAATTTTACAGAAATTCAGTAATAGAAGCATATGTGAACCTATTGAGAATACGACGGCCATAGGCGATACTGAAACAGCAGACGAAAATGACACAACAGACAAAACTGACAAAGCAGACAAAACTGACACAGCAGACGAAACTGACACAGCAGACAAAACTGACACAGCAGACAAAACTGACACAGCAGACGAAACTGACACAGCAGACAAAACTGACACAGCAGACAAAACTGACACAGCAGACGAAACTGACAGCAGACAAAACAAACAATATAGACGAAATTGACACAGCAGACAAAACTGACACAGCAGACGAAGCTGACACAGTAAACACGAAACTCACAGAATTATGACGTAACTGAGGCAAATTTAACAGGGAAGAAAGTAACACAGTGAAAGATATAACGAATATTTAACGAAGCTGACAGGCTTATAACGACACAGATAAAAGTTATAACGAGGCTTATAACAACGACTTTTAACGGTATAACGGTATAACGAATATAATATAGGAGAAAAAATTATGTAACCTCTTAAAATGAAAAAAAAAATATACATTACAAGTCTCATATAATACTCCCTAATAATACTACGCCAAAAAAACTAACGGTATAACACAGCAATCGTACTAACACAACTATAATACTAACACAGCGAGACCAAGCTAGATATGCGATCCCGAGGGAGGAACACCGAGCGAGATATGCGATCCCGAGGGAGGACCACCAAGCGAGGTATAAATTAACCAAAGATTGAAAAACGAGACCGAGCGAAATACCAGCGAGCGAATAACAACGAGACTGAGAAATATACGAGCGAGTAAATAACGAGACCAAGAGAAGTGTGTAGTGGCCTCGAGAGACACAGCGAGACGAAGATAAATTATAACGAGAAGGAAGGAAATATAACGAAAGGGATGGAAATACGAGACAAATCAAATAAAAAAAAAAACGAAATATAACGCGACAGAGATAGAACGAAATAAACAGGAAAGAATCAAGCATATAAGACACAGACGAACACTACAAAACATGACGATAGCGAGTAAAACTGACAAAATCCGAACGAAACATTTTAAAATAGAGCGCAATCTACCGAGACGCAACGAAACGAGACACGATAATAAAGGCGACATTACCAGGTATAACAAAACGAAACGTGACGAGATATACCGAGATGTGAGCTTGAGACAGGGAGGTGCAGAGGGTGGGACGACGCCAGGGAGTTGCCATGGTGACGGGCCACCTGAAGGGAGAGGGAGGAGACTAAGGGGAAGGAGAGAGGGGTGTAAGTTATACTCTACTGTATATCGTTGAGCCTTGTATATATGTATGTATGTTTGTTTCTTACGTAAACTGATTCACAATATAAATAGAAAAAATATTAAACTAAAGCAACATGTAAAATGGAAACAAAATGAAAACTGACGCAAAATAATGAATATATCTGAGTTTACCGAAGCTGTTTTTCTAACTCACATAATCTGGCAGGACTTCTGTTTCATTAAAATACTTTGTCATGCCCACACATATTGTAAAGCAAACTGTTTATAAAGGATAACTGGGTAGATCAATTTATTTTCAGGAATGCAGTTACAGTACGTTTAGTAATAATAATAATAATAATAATAATAATAATAATAATAATAATAATAATAATAATAATAATAATAATAATAATAATAATAATAATAATAATAATAATAATAATAAGAAGAAGAAGAAGAAGAAGAAGAAGAATATGGTCGATTACCCATAATGCTCATCCTGTTAAAGAACTCATGAATAAATGAATCTAAAGCTCGTTTACAATTTCAGACATAACCCATTACGTCATTGTATAAAAACCTTCTCGTCTTAATGGAAGATTTTAACAACACCACTATTTCTATTTCGTAGGATTGATGGCTCTATTTTCCTTACAAGGTATCTCTTAACCACCCCCCCCCCCTTCTCTCTCTCTCTCTCTCTCTCTCTCTCTCTTATAATTCCACTCTGAGCCACCACCAACAAACGATGATTTTAAGAAGTGTACACCTTATGGCGACGTGGTAGACAGTATTATATAGACCGGAAAAGATGTTTATTATTATTATTATTAGTAGTAGTATTATTATTATATGTGTTAACAGAATATTCTACTCAATATACCTTAAATCTGTTGAAAGGTATCGTACTCATCCTTGAACACCTGACTACAAAAATTAATAAGTATTGATGAAATGGGAATATTTCAGGAATACGCATCTTACAGTACAGTCGTCTTCCGCTATCTGGATTTTTTTATCATCTACCTCCTGAATTTTATGTCTATTTTCAGATTTTCAGGAATTTTTATAGGAGGAATCTTCTGGAGGTTTAGTTCTGCTAAGCGTGTATCAAAACAACATTATTCATATTGGCTTCTTCCTCCTCTTCTAAACCTGTAGTGTAGTCCAATTTACATGAAACTTGAAGGGATGGAAGGGAAGGACTCACTCCAAGTCAAGTAGCCTAAAGGGTAATACATTTGTACAATCATAGTCTATTCAGTATGGCCACCATCTTAAATCGACGGTCGTTAACCAGAATAAAATACCTAATAACTACACTACTCCTGTAACGGCCAAATTTATTATTAAGAATACCGCTGTGAATAATACACACGTTAGGAAATAATTATGACCTCTGACCTTCAGGTGTGTAAGTTCCCGTCATTAGTTGTTGTCTTTTGTTGAATAATCATATACCAGTAAATTATCGATGACAGCTGTTATACTTTATCTCGAATCATCATACACTAAGATATGAGGCACACACACACACACACACACACACACACACACACACATCCTTGACCACCGAAGGGTCAAGACGTACCTGGCGCTCCTCTCGGAGCAGCCAGGTCAACTGTTAAGTTGGCCCATACCAACCCCCTCCCCTGAACCACTTCTCCCCACCGGAGTATCAACAGGTTCTCGCCAGAAGTTACAATTTCATTTGGGAAAGGAATGGAACCAGTGTTAAACAGAGGTGAACATTGGTGAACAGTGCTTGAGTCAGTGAGAACAACTCAACAGTAAAAGTCGTATTCAAGTTAACCTTCACACAGTGAGGTCCCAGGTACCCAGTGATAACGGCCCGTGAGACCCAACAACCGGCGATGTGTTAATCCGTCTACGATAGGAAGGCCTGGGGCCACACCTCACTCATATAACACCATCTGTGAGGGAATTACTACACCACGTCAAGTCCCTCATAACACCATCTGTGAGGGAATTACTACACCACGTGATGCCCCTCATAACACCATCTGTGAGGGAGTTACTACACCACGTCAAGTCCCTCATAACACCATCTGTGAGGGAATTACTACACCACGTGAGGTCCCTCATAACACCATCTGTGAGGGAATTACTACACCACGTGATGCCCCTCATAACACCATCTGTGAGGGAATTACTACACCACGTCAGGTCCCTCATAACACCATCTGTGAGGGAATTACTACACCAGTCAGGCCCCTCATAACACCATCTGTGAGGGAATTACTACACCACGTTAGGTCCCTCATAACACCATCTGTGAGGGAATTCGTACACCACGTGATGCCCCTCATAACACCATCTGTGAGGGAGTTACTACACCACGTGAGGCCCCTCGTAACACCATCTATGAGGGAACTACTACACCACGTGAGGCCCCTCATAACACCATCTGTGAGGGAATTACTACACGTGAGGCCCCTCATAACACCATCTGTGAGGGAATTACTACACCACATCAGGTCCCTCCTAACACCATCTGGGAGAGAGTTACTACACTACGTGTTTGCTGTTCAACACCTACATTAATCTGAATGTTCACTGTATGTTCCTTTACCTTTCTCTAATGAAGGCTTTTGTTAAACCACCAATGTATGTAATAAGTCATTTATGTCCAATGTATATTTTCAGCCTTCGGGCTGCAGAACTTTCAATAAACCGTTAATTATTATATTATTATTATTACACTCTCTCTCTCTCTCTCTCTCTCTCTCTCTCTCTCTTCCTCCTTAGCATTTAAACATACATCTCCTCTCCCGTTCGATTTCCTCGGGGATGAACAACAAAACAAATTATGTAGGGAAGCTATTTGTTATTCGTGAAAGCTCGGCTGGTTTTTCCGCTCCACTGTTCCAGGCGATGAAAAATACGATTTACGCGCGTCTGTAAAATTATGGCTTCATTAACGGCGTGTTTGTCCTGGTGGTGGTGGGTGTCTCTGTTCTTTACTGCTGACTCTAGGGCGTGGGAGTAAATGTCTCTGAACTATTCCCCACTCCTCTGATCCTGGAGAGACGGTTAACGAAGCTCTCTACTTCCCAGGATGGTTAACGAAGGTACAGGTTAACGGGCTACATCATGTGCAGTGAGGTTCTAATGTGTTATAGATCTTTATATAATCGTTTTCTCGTGTATATTTGTGAACGTTTTGAGCGCGTATGCATGTTTTCTCCGCCTGTGAATTCTGGAAACATGATCCGCATTTCGTCACTACAGCCATCGTTGACCTTGAGAGACAATTTTGATATATGACTGAAGTTGTGGTTTTCTCTGTTTTCAAATTTAGTTCCAATCGTTGGATACCATCAACTTGCCGGCTAATAACAACAGACGCCGCACCAAGCAGTGAAAGATTCCACCCAATATTCTCTACAATGTGAACCAGAACTTGTCTTTGGTACTAACTGAACAGGAAAGCAAAGTGATCAGTGGAAACTTGATCTAAACAACAGGTGAGTTAAAGTGGTCAACCAGAATAACTACTAAAGGAATTCAAACTTAATAACTAACACACTTGATAAAAATTTCACCGGAAACTGACATCATAACTGACATCATAACACTTTTTTATTTCAAACCGACCAGTAACATTATAGAATACTGTATAAACATGAAGCCATGAAGTCAAAATAAGAAACTATGACTAGAATACCGGTACTTACTGTATTATGAAGACGTATGGTGACATTATACGTTCCCAGAAAGTATATACAATTCTTAGTCGTTTTCTGCGGCTAAATGGTGTAAGGGACATTCTCTGGCCATCACTCACGCGGTCCTGGAAACAAAGTATCTCTTGTCACTAACCACGGGATGATCAAAAAAAAAAAATATATATATATACATATAAATTTTTTAAACTGTTGAATAAAATAGTTACTAATACTATAATAACAAGTAAAATTTTAAAAGCGCACACCTGATCGACTGCCTTCGGGTTTTCCACATATTCAGCAGATTATAGGAATGGCTTACACAAACTATTGCCTAAAAGAAAACACATCGCTTCAAGTTTTCCCGGAATAACATAAAAAGAAAAATTCTGCCTTAATTAAACGTTTTCTATGGCTTCCGGTTCATTAAAACTTTCATTTTTGTTAATCAAATTACCGAAGCCTTAGCACAGGTCCCAAGTAGTTTAATACCGTACCAGCATTTACACATATGACTGATAACGGACAATCTGGAAAATAAATTAGAAGTAATTACTGTAACACGGAAATATTGGATTAGAAATTATGGATCTATATCGGGTTTTAATGAGTTAATTGTCCTCATCTTTCTTATTGTTTCCTAACTTCTTTTTTATTCCTGTCAGTTAAGAGAATTATTTTTTACCTTTGTTACTTATCTTCTTTACTTCCAAATTTCTTCTCTCTTGTGGGTGTTGGTGCTACTCAAAGTTAACTGATGGTAATTTAACACTTAAGCTTTTCAATTAATTCTCAGATTTATTCTCAGCTTTTCATGTATTATTTATAAATTTGTTTCATCTTATTTTTTTGGTTCTTTTTTATGATTCCTTGTTTCTTCTTTACTTTCACCTTACACAAGTGATCGAGTAGAAATAATATATCTAGGAACACAGAAATCAAGGTCTTGGACACATGTTTTTGAGTTAAAATGTGTCCGGCAAGATGAACGGAAATCTTGCTGCAGGTCACTGAAATTAGGAGGCCAAGAGTCCAAACGTAGTACTGATGAAACACAACCGAATGTAAAAATACCCTTTGGCCGAATAGTCACTTTCATCTTAACTTGTACGACAACCGTGGTATATTAATTTCCTTTAATTTCTGTCACTTAGACTACAACCACCGCTTACTTGGTCTGGGGATTGGAATGTTAATGTGAGGTTCAAAGAAAATAGTTTATTAACATTTCGGATCACAGGTGGAGACGACTATGTGAGCCCAGGAAACGAACAGTAACAATGATGAGATTATGGCCCGTGGTTGGATAGATCGTGTGGGGTGGTGATCAATAATGAAGGAGGTGGGGGGTGTCATACACTACAGGAACACAGCTATTCATTACATCTCAGAGCGAGGGGTGCAACCAGTGCGATACATATAAAGACAGTTTTAATAGTGATTCACACTACTTTCTTAATACTAATCAAATATGCTTATCTGCTTAATTATTTTTTTATTATTACGTTAATGGTAATCATATTTTTAAAGCGAAAATGTGGCAGATCCTTGACCTTTTCAAACAGGCCTCTGGTACTCGTGGAAATTTTAACCCAGGTGCCCTTGTGCAGTAAAATAAGCACCCCTCCTCCACACACACACACACACACACACACACACACACACACACACAAAACCCATGCGAAAAGAATTCAGATGTCGCTCCCCAAGACGTTTCGTGAGGTTTCAAGAGACTTTCAGGTAGCTGGATCCAGAATTGAGGTTGAGTACCAAAAGGCACTCTGTAGCCCACTACTATATCACTACCAAGCTCAATCCAGGCGAATTACAGGTAGGTGTGTGTGTGTGTGTGTGTGTGTGTGTGTGTGTGTGTGTGTGTGTGTGTTAAAGATAAGAAATTAAGTAGCATTTTACGCTTCCATCAATATGTCACAAGGTATGAAGTTTAAGGTAATGGCAATACAGTCAATGAGATACAAGTAGCGATCAAAATCCATTTTTATGTTAAGTATTCTCACTAAACCAATCTAGCTTACCTGACCAAAGTTAGGTTAGGTTTAGTTAGTGTTTCCTAACGTATATTTGGTTAGGTTCGATATTTAATCGAAATTTCCTGGTTCTTTGATCTTGGTAACGATAAGAAGCTATTTACTGTCACCAAACTCAGTCTCTACACAGCTTCTTCAGCGTCAACACGATTATACCACCATTACTAGAATATAAGAAACATAGGTATTTTTTCTTGATGGTGATATACATTGCCTATATGAGCTACTTAATCTTTCTTATATAACTTGAGCTCTTACGTATATTTAGATGGAGTGATGATAATGTAAAAACTCCATTTCAAGTTTTATTAAGATCTACAAAATTTGGGCAGTTTTGAATTTTACAGCCACTGTGTCATGATTCAACGATTTCATTATGAAAACAGTGTTGTCTCCTTTCTGCACTACGCACAACTGATGGTCTTTCACCGCTACATGACTACCGTGAAGTAAATATTTCTTCCTAATATCTTAATGTTGTTATCTGCAGAAGAAACTGTCTTTGTATTCTGAGATTAAAAACAGCAGCTTTTGAGGCACATTAATATACTGTACACTAACAGGAACTAACTTAACATATATGATGCCTTTAAATATTTTCATACAACAGAATTGACTGAATAACTTAAAGCATAAAACAGAGAGGCACTAAATAAGTTCATTAATCTCTTAAATCTTCGGTAACTGTATATACCGAATATCATATTACAGAGGATCCTTCAGTCACTGGCTGCTGAGGAGAGATAAAAGTCAAGTAAATGCATCGTAAAATTAGAGGAGGAGGAGTATTGTCTGTCGTGTAAGTTCCTGCTAACTTAGGGAGGCAAACTTTGGATATCCCTCTTCTTGTCTAGACTTTGGGGAATAATCCCATTTCTTTTATGCTGGCGATAAGACCTATAGTCTAATATCAAAGGCTTTCTATTTAAGATATTAAATGAATCATCGCGATCTGAAATTTTTCGATTTTACTGTAAACATTTGATTATAAACTATCTAGTTACTGTACACTCTATAGCGCTGATGCAGACTACCTACACTTTGATACTTGATTTGTTGTGGTTGAATGTGGGTGCGCCAAGTCCGTAGACTTGCTAGAAATTCTTCATTAAGTGTCGTGTACATTTTGGGAGAACAACGTTATCAACTGATGTTAGAAAGATGTATATATTAAAATCAAATCCTTGGCTTAGGTAAATGTATATATTGTATATAGTGTTTTTAACCTACGAAGATCAGCGGGCTCGCTCTTTAAATGCAACAGCTGCAATGCACATTTTGATACGTACAATATTCATAAATAAAAAATAAAAACATTTTTATCTGGCTTATCCCTAAATTATTCCACAAGTAGTTGGCATATTTGGAATCGTCAGTTATTGCATATCAATATTATATGTATGATTTTAATAGCTATGTAATACAAAATATGATATAAGAAATCAGTGTAAAGTTTCTTCTGTAAATCAGTTTTTATTTTTTAGTCAGTAATTCGGCCATTCCCTCAGTAAAGGTGTTCACCGAGGGTCTAAACACAGGGAAATATCTCAACTGTGTGTGTATGTCTCCGTGTTGGACGACTGCCTCTTTTCATGTGTAGGAAGGCGTGGTCAGCATCTCAGACTGAGTGGAGAGTTATCACAAGCTGTGCTTTCCCACGATACTCCGAGGTCCTTAGTGTACACAACGAATACAAAACTCAAGGGCACCGTCTTGGTGCTAAGATTCAAAGAGGATTACAAGAAGACGGCGGTCCTGGGGTTCCTGGTTGGCAAGTAAGAATTATGTTGTAATCGAATTACTGTCTAGCAGCATCACGTACAGTGCACTCGTACACTATACCCCTTTACTCTCACACTCGACTTATCATCTCTCTCACTACGCTCAAACATTCTTCCTTCACAAGAGATTATTGCTAAATTACTCACACGGTGATAGATGTACAAAACTTGGTCAAAAATTGCTTGGCACCCTTCACTGTGCTGCATTGTAGTACAAGTCTTTATGCAAATAAAAAGTAATGGTAAAGAGACCGAATGGATAAGTGCTCAACTACTACCCTTAGTGTTGTTGGTTCGTACCCAGGACATCCTCAATTCACCTAGCTGTAAATGGGTACCTAGTTATTCACTTGGGGAAGTGAACAAGGTCAGGTGCAGTGCCTACCACACTGTCTCTGTGTTCACCGAAAAACTGCTTAATTCAGCGTGTTGTAACTCCCAATGAGACTCACTTTCACGTTCACTAGGGTAAGAACAGTAGGGTAAATATCTGACTTTTTCTGAACGTCACTGTCTACTTGTCAAGGTAACTACGGTATACAGTATAAACCAATGCAACACATTCTGGCCTCTAGAGCGATAATACTTAAGAGTTCTCATAATGATAACTTCGTTTTAATACAACAACAGCTCAATATAGGGAAGAAAAAAAGTGGTTTACTGATAAAATTTACAATTGTGTATCATATTTTGAGGTGTGAAAATATGAGAAAATCCAGAGGTTGCTACAAACTTTCTGGAGTGCGTGACAGTGTGAGTCATAGCTGCAGAGGAGCCAAATCTCGCGGCAGGAGAGACAGGTTGTCAGTTAACCGTACGTACAAGATGACGCTTTTGGCAGCAGCAGTACTTCCTGAGGATTTAAAACTTAATTGTATGCCCTACAATAATGTGATCAATTGATATTGTTGGTGTGAGAAAAAGTTGAAGCCTACAGGGCAGTTAGTCGCCAAAGTCACCTCTAAAGCCTTGTGGCAGGAGAGCGACAGCGCCTTGACTCAACCACCGCCAACGATTCGCTTCTCCAATTTGAATGACAATCTCCTTGTTGTTACCGGCGTGTCGGGTCCTGAATATATATATCAGGAGAGGCAGAGGCGTCCGGGACGACTGCAAGGATGAACGTCGTCTCCTTTCTGCGGATAACACCATCTTCTGCCTTTTGTGTATATGAAGTCTGTGAAACTCGTGTTTTTATGTTAATTTTCCCAGACGATGTACTGAGCAACAGATAAACAGGAATAGGTCTGATAACGTCAATCATTTAAAATATTAAGTTAAGAATTTGGATTACTGACAGGTTGATGTATGACGTTGTATTTCGTCGTAAATCAAAAGTTACTGATCAGAAACTAGTGGACACTTAGTACAGCAGGCAGGTGACGCACACATATCTGTCCTTGAGGATATACAGCCGAGATACAACAAAGAGAGTAGCTGGTGCGTGAACAACAAGGTAGCACAGCTGGGCTAGATGCAGCCGTATTTAACATGACCAGAAGACAGGGACGTATAACAGGGACACCAACACCAAGAACACCGCACACGACCTATTAGTCAGCCGCTGTAATGTTGACAGGACAACAATCAGAGGCAATAAACTGGACAGGGACCTCAGGTAACGATTTAGGATACTTTGGTGGTCTGAGAAGAGAGTCGACTTATCACTCTGGATGTGTACACTACTACAACGATGATGAAGTTGACAGAACAGAGTCGAGTCTAAGAGTTCGGGTGATTCATAGTGACACCAACTTGAGTTTGGATCATCGGTGAAGCTATGTGCATGAGGGATTAAGAGAAATAATGTGTTCTTTAGTTGCCACCTTTAAGAACAAGAAGATTTGAGACTGCTTGACTTATTTATGTCCATCAATGTACTGTATATAGTGAATATAAAGTCAATTATGAATATTACAGTAACTATGTCAATACACAGTGTATACCTTAAGTTTAATTATAATAAATAATTGCGGATGAAAACAAATACTCGTATATTTTTGAGGGTCACATTTCTATTACTGACTTGTTGGACAAGTTTCCATAGGGTCAATATTCTATCTGATGCCGACACAACACTCGACCGCCTTCATTTACCCAACTTGTAAAGATACCGGTATGCATTTACAGCTGGGTGGAGCAGGGGTCCCGAGTACCAAGTCATTTTGTAAATTAAATATTTCCTAGTGATACTCTGACCTATAGTCTCGAAAGGTAATAAAAATCCATTAAGACTTTTTTTCGTACCGGAGGATGAACGACGAGCATTTTAATACGATCTCTTAAGTTTCTGCGACTCTTAGTGGGTATGACAGTATAATTTATTACACTTTGAGTGACCTTAACTATGAAGTTTATGCTATAATAACCAAACAATGGTAAGGGCTTCCTTATGTAACCCCGTCTGGGAGTTAGCTATATTAAATTTTGACAAGTCTGAGCGCTAATAAGCAAACAGACAGACAGACAAATACATGTATAATCAACAGTTAAATCTTGTTAGTTAACTTCATCTAGATAGGTGTCAAAAGACACAAGTTGAAGAAATATTAAATTCATTAATACACATTAGACTTGTTTAGTGGTATATAGTACAGTAGTGTCCCCTAAACGTGTTTCCTGTGGAGAGTCCGGCTGGGTAACTGCAGCGAAAAACTCTGATAATTCTTCCTATAGCGATATTTAGGCTCATAAATTGAATTACTTCGCCACCATTTCCCTGACTTCCTGCGGTGTGAGTGGCCTTTTCGCTACATCTCGCCACTTCCTCCTGTGAGAGCGGTGTGTTCCCTCCATCATCAGCACACCAGACAAGCTTACCTCCCTCACGGGACAATTAATAATAATAATGGTTGCCCCTCGTGTAACGAGTATGGCCGGCCCAAGGGCCACCAAGGTGTGAATGTGTTTAAGGTGTAGAAGCTGTCGCCAACACAACAATCACACCCCAAGTTAACGAATTACATGGCCAGTGTCAAGGAATAGTCCGAGAAGACCGGACAACTCGCCAACTGCACTGGCTAACCATTACCCCGGAATACGATCCTCAAATCGATTAACACCCAAATCCTCATTTACTGCTGGGTAGACAGAGGCAAATGGTGGAAAGAAACCTGCCCATAGTTCCACCCTGCCCGATGATCGAACTCAGGTCAGCTCGCTTGCAAGGCGAGAATGCTGACCATTACGCCACAGGTCGCAATTACACTTGCTAAGACACACCACTCACTCTTTAAACTTAAGTTACAAACTAAGATTTTGCAGCTATAATTTACACTCGGCTCTCACTTTTGTCCCATGTCTCTTTAAACTTCATATTTAAACGACATAAACATTTTTACAAATAAATTTAATGTACAGCTCAAACTCGTCCCTTGCAACTGCAATTAACGATTACATTATAAATTAATACTGCATATAATACTGTACAGGCTGTATGCAAGGGTACTTATGTTTTCATATGTGTTATACACACTTTATATATATATATATATATATATATATATATATATATATATATATATATATATATATATATATATTATATATATATATATATATATATATATATATATATATATATACATATATATATATACATACATATATATATATATATATATATATATATATATATATATATATATATATATATATATATGTATTTTTGGGGGGGGGGTTGAATTCTCGAGGAGATTCATCAAGGTCGTCTCCTCATAGTTACGTGGGGGCAAAAATTATTCTGAAAGTAAAATGGACAATGTCTATTCTTATTCAGTTTATATCTATTTCATTACTGTCTTTTTCTGGAATATTTTACGTTTGGTATAAGATTTGATTCTATTAGGAGATAAATGTTTATACCCTGCTTCTCTTTTGATGTCGGATTTTTTATTGAGAATGACGGAATAATAATCATTTTAAAAGCCAGAGTATTTTTCCATTCAGATTTAATTAATAATAAAAGCATTATATTCTAAACCTTTACATAAATTACGTTCTTCCCTGAAAGGCTATTGGTGTTGACGAACATTTAATATTATTCGAATTTTTTGTTTTAATTTCTAGGATATAAGGAAATAGATACAAATGTATTAACGAGGATCCAACCTTAGATTTGTATCCTGTTGTTATACTGATCATTAAATCTAAGGTATATTATATGTCAGGTAAAAGGTGTGGGATTCTCTTGTGATACCGTGGCAGGTTCACTGATACCAGGCAGTGAGACTCCCTCGTTTGTGCTCCATTTTACCCTAACTGAGGAAAATTCCCACACATTTCTTAAAAACTTTCTCTTTAACTTATCTATCTATACTTTATTACTTTCACCCAGTTGCTGAAACAAACTGCTATCTATCTATTTATCCATGAAATGTACTTTCCTTTTCTAATCATGCATCTATATACATTTAGTTATTTTTATTTAGTAATTTATTCAGCTTCATCAATCACTATCCAGTATGTAAATTATTCCGATTTATATTATAGTTGTTGATGCAAAGTTTCCACCGTACTTCCTTCTGATGACAAATAACTATGGTCATATACATTGAACTTCAGCATCGGCCTTCCTTCACTCATCCATTGGGTTTACAGTAATCAACATCGGAAATAAAAAAAAAATGAAAATAAAAACATAAAAAAACTTCAGCAAACATATGAAATAAAACATATATTTCCAAAACAGGAATACCGCCCCACGACATCAAAGAGCTTACACAAACAGATCTGTAGGGATTATCTATTAGTTTGGGGCGGATGTGAAAAGTACTCTGTTCTGATGATTGTTAGTGTTTTCATATCCTGCAATTAGAAAAAGAGAGAGAGAGAGAGAGAGAGAGAGAGAGAGAGAGAGAGAGAGAGAGAGAGAGAGAGAGAGAGGATACGACCAACATTTCCTATGATGTAAAACAATCATGTCTCTTCCTCTTCTTAGTTTCTTGTTTCCAATTATCTTACACGGGAGAGAAATCTTTTGGTCTTCACAATCTCTCTGCACTTTTCTCGAAACCTTTAAGATTTTTTTTTCACATTTTTTTTTTCATCTGATGATATTACAATACGGGACTCTTATGATGTCAACAGCCATGATAATAAAATGCCTTCTGACGAACATTTATGACTGCTAAGTATATTCATCAAGAGCTCTTCCCGTAAACCAGTAAGACCTCATCTATCTGCCGTCAGGATGCGTCACTAACATACCATAACACAAGAACCTGTATAATATAGAGAATTTCTAGGTAAATACTGCACAACTTAACTATTGAATTATGCCAATTATACCAGTAGAGCAGCAAGATAACTAAACTGATCCTCTCCCCTCCACAATTACCAGCACAGTTGTAGGTCAGCGAGAGAGGAATAAAGTTACGAATTTGAGTTTATTCAATATGTTTTGCCAACGTTTGCACCTCAGTAACAATTTAACAGGGAAAATGTCTATTTGAAGACTGAGTAAATATTTAAAGGTGTCCCATCATCTTGATCAGATCCTTAACATTGACAGTCTAAACCTCTACGATTTAGTCATTTATTTTCCATTTTATATTATTATTTTTTTATTCTTAGTTGTTATGAGGACGTCACGAGGGGTACATAGACACCAATCTAAACTTCGATTTGGTCTATATAAATTATCTAGATATGTATAAAGAAAATCTATTACAATTACAAAACTCTGATTAAATCGATAATTCGCTGGATGATTTGCATATTTCCCTTCATATTACTGTATCTCGTTCTTCACCTCCTCTCATTAGTTGTCCTGAACCTGTCACTAATACTAAGATACCATGACAAAATTAAACCCTCTGGCTCCAAGTTTGATCAGAGTTTAACCTTGAGCCCGAAACATTACATCACTCCACCGTCTAACTCATCATTACTCTCACCTCGTAACCTCTTTACAATCACCAGCTTACTGTTTACGTTTGCTTTGGCTTTTGTATCGCAACCAATTATCGTTAAAATCTATATATTAAGTGATTTTGATTTTGAAACAACTTGCTGAATGCGTCAAGGGAATGCAGGACGTGTTAGATGTGTATAAACAGTGAAGCCAAGTGACGACCCGGTAATATATTGTCAAGAAAAACGTTGATTAGAGTACGTGTTGGGCTTACGAGAGGGTAAAGACGCTTGGCAGTAACCTGAGGAGAGGAGACGACTGTGGGTACATGAATCAAATAAAGATATTTTGAGATAACTGAGATTTGAAGTCGAAGGTGTTGTGATGCGAGTCGAGTGATCTCCATACTGAGGCGCTGGAACAGGTAAGACAATGCTCTGCAAACTTTAGTACCTTCAACAACGTTTGGAGTCAGGTAATTAAAAAAAATGGAGACTAGGTAATCTAAAAACCTTTGAAACACAAATGTAAATTTTTTCGACCTCCTGGAAAGAAGTAAGACGTTATGGGCAACAGAACTGTGTTTTTGGCTATATCAACTATTTAGAACTACCTGCACCACCTTCCTCATGTATGCATGTGAACAAATCATTTATATTAAGGAAGAAATCACATGTGTAATCCTGATGGTAGCACAAACGGAGTCTGATTTGGAACATGGATTGTTTGAGTGTGAAGAATTAATTAAGAGACTCATTGTATTATCCATATTTGGGACTGTGAGAAGAAGTGGCGCTCTTCAGGCTAACAGTGGGTACAGGTTATAGA
The DNA here is from genome assembly GCF_018991925.1 of Homarus americanus. Taxonomy (NCBI): domain Eukaryota; kingdom Metazoa; phylum Arthropoda; class Malacostraca; order Decapoda; family Nephropidae; genus Homarus; species Homarus americanus. The sequence goes on from NW_024749779.1 coordinate 5,075,835, forward strand.
GGGCCTACAACACTGGAAACATAGGAGTTCAACAGACTGTTCATTTCTGGAGATATATTTTTATTTTCTATTTTCGTGAAGCAACTCTATTAAACAGCTCTAAGTCTTGGCTGTGACTGAGGCGGACAGTGGTTCCTGATAAATGTATGAGGGGGTTTGTAGAGTAGTTGTGTTGTTCTAAATGATCGCCTCTTGTTTCGTCTACCCTACACATTAAGTCCCTCTTAGATTTTCCAATACATGTACTATTATCGGTGTCACAGTAGAGGACAGTAATTCCCTGAGTATGAAATTCTTGTATAATTTTACCAGGTTTGAAAATCAGTCTACCAAGAAGCTGGGAATAAAATTCACATATTAATTTGTGATTCGTAATACTTAACTTCACATCATCCAACGATAGTCATTCTATATATAAGTTCAAGAGCTCTTCTGCTTCAGTTGATCTAAAATTTATTTTATCTAATTTCTCCTCTAGTTTCTTTGAAAAATAAGTTTCATTCTTTAATTCTTCAACTTCTGGACTTGTATTAATATCTAGTATTTCATCCACTTTTCTTATTGCAATTATTTCAAATTTAATTATTTTTTTATAAACTACCAACAAGCGATAAGAAAACCCGTCACCCAAACATCCTGTCCATCACGTGTCCAACCAAATAAATTATTTCGCACTAAAAATACACTAATCATACTTCTCTCTACCCTGTCCTCTATATCCCTATACCAATTTTTTTTGTATTTCTTGACGTTTAAGAGTATTACAAGTAAACCCACTGATGCACACAAGTCACGTCCACCCTCTGTGTTTCCCGCAAACACTCCATCCTTCACTCTGTCACTTCTCCCACTCAGGTCTTCGGCGCAATCAGCTTCTCCCTGTAATTTCTTTCTATCACTCCTAAAATTATCCTTAACTTTGTATCCCAACAGTATTAGTTAACTTACTTTGTAACTAACAATGACTGTTTTAGAGGACCTATACTTTTACTCATATACTGTAAACTCTTTCACATTATTCTTCTCTCATCAGGAGTACAATGCCATTAATTCTTTGTCATATCACCTAATATCCAAAGCAAACTTAACCTCACATCCTCCACCTCAAAATGTTAACCCCAAGAGAAAGGTCACTCCTTGCACTACCACCGATACTAGGTGGATTGGGATTGACTAATCTAGTGGAGCTTGCCCGTACAGAACATCAGAGCTCTGTCAAGATCACGGCAGCTCTCACTGGGCACATAATAGATCAGAATGCAGCAAGTTAGGTGGATACCAACGAATTAAACAAGATTCGACTGTCCATTACGACCGAGCGGCAGCACACCCAAAGTGATAAACTGCAACAACTGTTGCAACAAGTGCCAGAGAACGTAAAAAGAAAAGTAGCTATAGCGCAGGAGGTCGGCGCCTCAAACTGGTTAACAACATTACCGATAAGGGCAAAAGACTTCATCCTTAATAAACAAGAATTCACAGATGCCATTGCTTTAAGGTACGGTAGGCCAGTAGAAGGTTCGCCCTCCCAATGCGTGTGCGGCTCATCTTATGACATCGACCACGCCATGATGTAAAAGAAAGGGAGCTTCGTATGCACGAGGCATAACGAAGTAAGGGATCTAACAGCAAATCTACTGAGGGAAATCTGCCACGACGTCATGGCGGATCCGCCCCTCCTTCCATTGGACGGTGAGAATCTCCGTCACAGGACTTCAAACACATCCAACGAAGACCGTGTGGACGTCAGTGGTCAAGGATTCTGGACACGGGGACAGCGAGCCTTTTTTGACATAAGGATTTTTATCCCATGGCCGTATGTCACCCAAACCTATAGCTCTCGATGCTGCACACAGGAGGAACGAGAACGACAAGATTGGGGCATATGGGGAGAGAATTCAGAATGTTGATCAAGGCAACTTCACTCCTCTGGTGTTCACAACCTCTGGTGGGATAGAACCAAGTGCAAGATGCTTCTACGCCAGACTCGCAGAGGTGTTATCTGAACGGAAGCAGCAGCCCAGAAGTTATGTTACAGCCTGGTTGAGATGTCGAATGTCCTTCGCTCTGCTTAGGACTGCATTGCTTTGCCTCAGGGGAACGAGAGCATCGGCCCCAAAGCCGACAACCGTCGCAGATATCGACTTTGAGGCAACAGTCACTGAATGCCGCATAGATCTGCGGCTCAACTAACTCAACACAGCCAGGGTAGCTACTTATGTATTAGGATAGTTAATTTTAAGGTAACAAAATGGCGGCGAAGGTGTGGCTATTGGGGGAGGCTGGAGGCCATTCTATTGAGAAAAAAAAGGAGTAGTAGTAGTAGTAGGTTTTCCCATTAATTTCAGTCCCCATAACTATTCATCTTCCCGTGACACACTTCCCAGTCCCACTCATTTGATAATTTTATGTTGCTATTCGGTTACTTCACCTTTATTATTGCTTCTTTCTTACATTTTGATTCTTCAAACCCGGTATATGATACTTTGATTCGTCTCTCTGATGATTTAGTTGTTAACCTGCAAGTGTTATCCTGCAACTCACTTTTGTATTATTTCAAGTTATCAAAAAAAAATGAAGAATAAGAAATACCGGAGTTCATTTGTAGCTGTCCTGAACAACAGAGATATGTGGGATCTCTTCTGGCAGGTGTCCTGAAGAACAGAGATTTGTGGGATCTTTCGTGGGGAGTTTATCGGAGAGCAAAGATGTGTTGAATCCCTCCTGGCAGCTGCCCTTAAACAGAAAATATGAACATTTTCTACTCCTGACAACTTTCCCATACTCATACCTTTGGTGATCTTACATACCCGCTAAATCTTGCTTTACGAATACGAAGCACCTCCATAAATCTAAATTTTCTTGGTATATCACTGGTGGAGAATAACAAAATATCACGGATGAGGCTGAAACAACAGATCTAGAGCGAGAGTTAAAGAAAATTGGAGTCGAGAACTTAAGTGTGTTACTCGCCAAGTGATATAAAAGAGTGAAACATTCCTTCTCGGTGGACGACTTGCCATTCCGGTAATAATTTACTATGAAAGATTAACTAAACCTCACCCAGAAGTACAACAACTTCATTATTTTCATTCGTGTGGAAATATTTCGACAGATCACTCGTGTTACAATAATGCTAATGTACAGTAATGTGCAGCAGGCTTGGGGTCTGAAGACTACTTCGTATGTGTTGCTTATGTTATAAATATAGGTAATTTTCCGCACCTCTGCAAAGCTTCTTCATTTTAGTCGTCTCGTGTTTATTTTTGTTAGTAGTTGTTTCTCTCCCTGTTGGTAGATTTTCTTTGGTACATATGTTTTTTTTTTATTCCCATATTCTCGGAGAACCAACGTTTTATTCGTTCGGATATTTTTCAATCGATCTTTCCGTCAATATATGTATTTTATTTTTACTGGTCTAGTGGCCTCGTGAGTGATGAGGTCTTCTGAAGGAGGTGATTTCCTCAGTGCTCCTTTTCTATGGGTGGTGGTCGTGGTGGAGCAATGCGTTAACCACTAAAACCTCATTTACAGTGAATAGCATTTACATTTATAAGTCTCTTTGATCATCTAAATTTCCATATTAATATCAAAGATATGATGCTATGAGTCATTTCGTGTAGGACCTAGAAGGGATAACCTTTTTGAGTATATATACTTTGAAACTTTTTACAGATGTAATGAGGGTAAATTATATTTAGAAAGTATAGGTAGAATATTTAGTTGTAGGAAGATTGGTAGCGTGGCCGATTAATTGTTTGACTGGGTGTGCAGTATCAAGAATAGCCCCTGAGGCGAGAATGCATCCTCATATCTCACAAAGAATAACCTCACAGATACTGGTATGTATATTTTTCTACTGGCTTGGTTTGATCTGATAAAACTTACTATACCGAGTTATTGAGTAATTCTATCATTTACCTTAATAAACAAAGTACTTTATGGGCCAATGGATGTAATATACTGTTCAATATCAATATCTGAAATACTTTGTCTACTACTAATAATATCTTTAGCATTACCATAATATCTATTCTGTACTAAACTAGGGCAGGATACTAATCCACGGTGTCTTGTCTCATGACGTAGCCTAGACCTTTGATGTTTACGTTCCCCAAACATACCAACTACCTGTAGATGTGTTGTATATATATCAATAACTATCAGTTGTGGTTCTTCTTGTTTATGGAACATGTTGACGATAAACATTATAGGACGATTAAATATTAATGTAATAATCATGAACACATCCCCGACTATAATATCCTTTATAAAAACAAATTTGTTGTTTACCAACTTATTCTGCCTTATATAAATTGCATAACAACACTGTGAGAGCCAAACCAATCAACTTGTTTTGGTGGGACATGAAAGAGACTTGCCCTTGTTTAGGTTAATCAAAAGACTTAATATTGATTTTCATCTCTCTCTCTCTCTCTCTCTCTCTCTCTCTCTCTCTCTCTCTCTCTCTCTCTCTCTTCTAAAAAAATTTCTTATACAGTAGTAAGTTCTTTCAATTTTATTGCAAATAGATATGTAAAAACCTTTCAAACCACCATAGTCTACCATATCATTGTCAATTTTCTGTGGCCGTAGACGACCAATTAAAAAACGAACTGTAAGAAATGAGCAATAGCTAAATTAAATTTACTCAGTAATTTTTTTTAATGCTTAAATTGTCAATTATATGTTTATAAAACCCTTTTTAAATATGCATTCCTTAACATGTACTATAATTTGACTGATATTAATTTATGATCACTTATAGATGAATGTTGATGGTAAATGTGTAAATAACGTGACAACATGAGAGGTAATGTTGGAGTGGTTAAACATAAAAAACCTGAAGAATAACCTCACACACAGTTCTCTCATAACTGTTAACGTTGTTGGACTGTACTGTATGTATGACTAACCTTCGTCTCTGAAGCGCAGTAATAACATTATAACAACAATAACCATAGATGTCTCTTTCTTCATTTGTAATTGTTGAGGTTTAGTTTAACACTGACCAATACGTGATTGGCTTAAAACTTTATTTATATATATATATATATATATATATATATATATATATATATATATATATATATATATATATATATATATATATATATATATATATATATATATATATATATATATATATATATAATAAATATATATATATAATATATATACATATATATAATATATATATGATATATATATATATAAATATATATATATATATATATATATATATATATATATATATATATATATATATTGATCACTAAATTGATCAATTACGTTTTCGGAGAAAAGTTATGAAGAGTTTATCGCTATTTCGCCATTATCCCTAATTCATATATAATATAGTTCCCCTAAAGCTTTCCAGCTAACTAAAATAATTAATTTTCCTTCTCTACAGCACACAGTAGTGCATAATGTTAGAAGCTGTGCCATGGCCAATTTCTCTCTCTCGGTCAAATAATCTCATCCAATGAGTGAGTCTGACTTTGATGAACAACAATTTGGTTCTACATTTTTATACTCCAAATTGTAGTCTCCCACTTTCGACTTTTCATTTATACTGCTCTCCTATCTGGCACAGATAAAACATGGTTCACCGTGCAAATGTATTTCCGATTTATTATACATTTTTCACGTTGTACAAGGCATAACCGCTTTTGTTTTCGTATGAAGTAAATTCTGTAATCAGGTTGCGTCAGTTTCCTCCATAAAAACACACGCGTCTATACATACAACGAAAAGTAACGTACATATCACTGCGAACGTGTACTTTAGGGAGTACCAATAACACAAACGGGGAATTGGTAAAAAAAAAAAAAAGATTATTCTTCATCTTTTTTTCAAAATGATAAGACATTAACTCATGCCAATATATTGTGTTCTTGACAGTAAAGCCAAAAAATCGTATACTGTATATTCTCGGTCTATTGTACCAGGAGAGAGAGAGAGAGAGTGAGAGAGAGACCTGTCATAATATAAATACATCTATCCAGTATTTGAATACGTATATACTGTAGGCAGGCTGTATTTCAGAATAATGCTACTTGATCATTATACAGGCGAAGCGGATGTTCTTTCTACCGGAAGGAAATATGTATGTTTGAAATGGTGTGGAGTTATATATATATATATATATATATATATATATATATATATATATATATATATATATATATATATATATATATATATACTGTATATATATATATATAATTCCTCGCTCGCCTCCGGCAACCCCCCTCAGGAGGTCCAGGACTGGGAGCTCATCAAGCGGGTTGGATGATGGAGAGCTTTAATTAAGGTTCCTGAACAAAGACTGTAGGGATAGGAGTAGCGTCCCGGCTGCCCGTCCTCCTGCCTGTTCCTCGGATGCACAAACTCGCGAATGTGCCGCCAACTTTGTTTAAAATTATGCATGAAAAGGGGATGACTAGGATGATTGCCAGTTACCATACATCACGGGAAAAAAATTATGTATGGCGACTAACGAGACATTTTAAATTTACACTTTCTTTGTTTCTAATATATGTGAATCTGGTTGATACAGTAAAATGAACACAGCCTTAAGAGATTAAGTTTCATGTTTCTTCGAATATAAAGAATTCGGCCAGTTATTTTTCTACATTTCGACAATTAATGGACTTAGTAATTTATTTATAAGTTAAAGTAGGTCTCGTAGGCTTGGCTGCCCGTTAGGAACAGTGTGGATACAACACAATGTTTACAAAGCCTTCGGTACACAAGGAGGCAGCATGGCCAGTACTGCTCTGGGATACCCATTTACAGCTGGGTGAACTAGGACCACCACACTACTAATAATGTATTGATAAAAGAGTTATAAAACAGTGCACATGTTATTAAGACGATGAGAAATGGTAATAACGAATAAACATGTTAACAGTGGTAGGGACAGTAATAACGGTGGTACATACGGATACAAATGGTGGTAATTACTCAGATATAACTCTTGAAGATCCACTTAAGTATTATATATAGAGTATAAATAACACACGCACACACACACACACACATTATACTCTTCATTTGTCACACAGTCATAAACGTCCTCATATCCAGACAAAAATATACACGTACAATACATATTACATTAAACAAACAGAGAAATACACACAAGCTCAAATTCACGTGTTTAAAAACACAATTATAAACGCACATCAAAATATTAATAAAAACATACAGGTAAATGTTTACCCTACGCACGCACGCACACACAAATGGTGGTAATTACACAGATCCACTTCAGTATTATATGTAGAGTATAAATATCACACACACACACACACATACACACACACACACACACACACACACACACACACACACACTCATCAGTATGTACAAAAGTGCAGAGGCAACCAATTGTACGAATCAAATATATATGACTGTAAATAATGTTATGAATTTATACAAATGACTGCTCAGCATGACGCACTATGTGGTGTACGAAGTAAACACGTACATAACTTCCCAAGTCCACATAAAATTACCAAAACGCGATCCCAAACATTTTCAGGGCAAATGCAGAAACTTATACAAATGCAAGAACATGCAAATACATGCAGACGCCTGCACGGATACGAGGAATCCCTGGCCTGTACAAAGACAAACACATAAACAGCGAGAAGCAAGAAAAAGAAATTCGCGTCAACTCTTAACTAAGACATAAAATATTGGCCGGAACCACAGAGAACGTCAGGAGTTACAAGGAATTTCGTCAGCACGGAGGCAGCGTCAGCCTCATGGAAGAGAAAACTGACGCATATGTGATGAGGGACTTACCCAGTCTGTTTTATCAACGTGTTGAGCTTTAATTACCATTGTGAGACCTGGTGAAAATATTTCTTGCATTTACTTATAATTTTACCATGTACAATATACACTGCACACACACACACACACACACACACACATATATATATATATATATATATATATATATATATATATATATATATATATATATATATATATATATATATATATATATATATATATATATATATATAATACAGTACACACACACACACACACACACACACACACACACACACACACACACACACACACGCACACACACACACACACACACCACACACACACACACACACACACACATACACACACACACATGGGTGAGGTGGAGAGTAACAGGTGAAATGAGTGGTAGGGGGGGGGGTGATGGTAGGTAAGACTGGTGGAGGTGGTGGCGGTAAGTGAGTGTGAGTGGTGAGGTGGGGTTAAATATTAAACAATCCAAAGTAACAGTTGACGAAAATGATAATTATAATATTTATAAACTCTGAACGTGTTAGTGTGTGTTGGGCTGCTTCACTGGGGGCGTGTATGTTGAGTGTTGTACAGGCGGGGGACGTTTATGATCGTGAACCCCAAACACGACATCTCCTCAGAGAGGAACTTAACTTTGCCAAGTAATAGCAACCCAACACACACTGGCCCATATACTAATATCTATGGTGACAACACAAGTGTCGTCATACCATATTTGGTGAAGAAGTGATCCCAGGGGGTGGGGGACACACGTGCCTGTTATCACAGCCACACGTCGCTCACCAACACAGGTGACCAGCGAGGCAGGAGTGAGCACCAGTCTCACTCTGCCATCGACCAATCATAATATTTTATAATTTGGTTTGATATTTATATACCATATTGACGATGAAGGTCATGAGTTAATGAGACTTCAGGATCCATTCGTTCCTTCACTTACACATACACTCAATTCTTCTACACTGACCCTCCTTATATTTGATGTTTCCATTTTTTTTTTTCTTTTGTAAAAAAAATGGTCTGTCTTAAACATCATGTATGATTATATGTTGGTATATACTGTAGTTTTTATTAATATGTTTCTTCTAGCATAAAGAGGAAAAGTGACTCGGGAAGTGTTTAGAAGTGAGTACATCTCATGAAGGCACAGAAAGTTCTTGGTTACTTCAGTAACTAGACGACGGAGGGCGAGGTAAGGTGTTCACATTACCTCTGGGGAAGGGACCCCCCCCCACTCACCAACCCCAGTCTCCTTACGTCCATCACCCGAGCTTGTACACCAATCAGCTCCATCGTTACAAGACTACTACTCATTCAATCACAAGTTTAGTACTGCGACGATGTCTCATGTACGTAAACGTTACCACAGGTGATAAAGGAACATTTTGAGGCAACTCTACCACTAGAGCTATATGTACTACAGTAGCAGACAAAGGTTGGCAGACACCGACCTGGAGGTATATGGACACTGAATATTTGATCTTTTGAGTCTGAAACTTCATAAACAAATTGTTCTGTTCACCAACAGATGGCAAGCTTCTCTTAGTAGGTTTTGGTGTGTGTGTGTGTGTGTGTGTGTGTGTGTGTGTGTGTGTGCGCGCGCGCGCGTATTTTTCCAGAAACTATAAGGGCCTGTCAGTGTGAGAAATCGTTCGTCTCACAAAGCAAGTGTGAAGACGAGTCAAGGCAGCGACAGACGATCACAGGATGTTGGAGACAATACAACAACATCTGCTGTACACTTGTGATCCTCGAACGACCAGACCAAGTTGTTACCCAAACAACATACCGTACACTGCTACTTCCCTGCAATAAATGGTCTGAAGTTTGCCCTCCAGCTTCTCTGCCCTCCAGCTGTTGGAGAACTGTGGCATTCACGGATGAGAATTGTTTTACATCTGTGGCGGCTACATTGGGCACCACATTGCTGGAGAGCCGGGTTACACGATTTAGTGAGGATCATATTCAACAAAAGTGTGTGGTAGGGGACACAATAAACAGGATATCAAAACAGGCCCACCTTAGAGTTGATACTAAAAAGACAAAAATAATGAGGGAAGAAGCCAAAGAAGGAGTTATAGAAAGACGTCCACACCTTTCAAAATAAGCAAGTTTAGGCTCAAATAAAGGTTCGATGGAACAAATGAAGACTCAACAAAATGTGTAGATGAAACTGATTGAGCTTACCGTACATAACAAAATCTATGCATATACATATATTCAAGTCTTACAGGACCAGTACCAACATACGGATATGAATCCTGGTACGATATTGAGATTATATCAAGAACATCTGAAGCTTTCTAATACAAAATACTAAAATGGATACTGAGTGATGGCAGGACAGAGTAATTACTTGAAACACACATGATCATCCAAGTTCCATTCATTGGTGAGCGTCTTACAAGAGGAAGATGGAGGTGACCTGAACATGAAATATACATAATTGATGACGGAATTAAAAATTAGGCGATAAACTGGGCTTTACGGGGGAACAGAAGAAGGTTGCCAACGTACAGTGAGGAACAACAACAACGAGAGAAACGATATAAAACCTGATAGCTCGGTGAGTCTACCAGAGGTCCTCTCTCAATTATAAAGCTGGGAGCGGACACAATAAATAATAAAATAAAAACACAAATATAAGAGTTGTCTACACAATCGGTCTCTCGATCATAGTCAGTAAAGCATATGAAAAATATAGTGGTGGTCTCAATAACACACACATATTATTATATTATATATATATATATATATATATATATATATATATATATATATATATATATATATATATATATATATATATATATATATTGTTACGAGTTGGGGATTTAGAATATAGTTAAAAGTCTACCCAGATCCCAACAGGCAACAACAAAAAACAAAGACAATCGGACTATAAAAGGGTAGACAAAGGATGCGAGTTTTCGTTGTGTATAATAAAGTACCATAAATTCCTTAACAAAATATTCAGCTTCCTATAAATTACCCTTAACCAAACTTAACCTAAACATTAACAGTATATACATATTAATACAACATAAAACAATCGTGAAGCAAGGTGGAGGTGGGAGAGGCAATACAAGATTACAAATACTTAAGTGAGGAGCTGAGATGGCTGACGAGTAAGGCTGAGTATGAAGACGGTAGGTAGTCACTGTGCCGTAGGTTTCCAGGATAGGTGATCCTGTGGTCACTTCCCAGAGTGAACTGCTCTCTCCTCGAATTGGAGCTGACAAAGAAGACTTTGAGGAGGTGACGCAACAACCAGGATATGGAGAAGGGAAACCCGGGAGTGGTAACTAAGACGAGTCATACTCGTGTTTCGTCCCTAGATGGCGTTGCTCGTGGTGCTGGGTAGGTATATAATAGATGGTTCGTAGTGCTGGGTAGTGCTGCAAATGGGATCAGTGAAACAGAAGTGCGAGCCGTCTCAGCGACGGCTGAATATGATGAATATATTGGAGCAGAAGGTGTTACGTCACGACACGGGAGATACAGAAACAGTATCTCATAGGAACCAGGAAGAAGACTTCATGGGGAAAAATAAACAAAAGGGATCACTAGAAACGAGACAAGAAAATGTGAAAGAGAAACACGTTAAGGAGGACACGCAAGACCATTAAACAAGAAAATGAATGAAGTGTTGAGGCGTCACAGTGAGAGAGATAGAGTCACCAGAGAAGCACCCAAACAAAATTAGCAAGAAAATTAGATACAGCAGACAGAGAGCGGTTGAAGACTTGCAAGAAACAACCTTGAGAGGTGCCAAACACCTTCTCGCTGGGTATTTGCCATGCCATTCCCCACTGCCAACTGTTATTTGTGTTGGCAGAGGCGGCGTACGCTGCCTTACCCCTGGAACTCACACCTCTACCGCTCCACCGCCGCCTGGGATTCAGAGTAAACATTTGCATCTGGGTTATATACTGGCGGGATGTTACGTTATCACAAGGTACGCGGAATAAGGTAATGTTTATGGACAAGACCTCAGAATCGATAAGTATGTCCAAAGTTGAGTGAATTTAGTGGATTAGAACAGTAAACTGGTGGGGACGGTGCTAACCAAGCGAGCAACGAGGGAACGGAAGTAGCTGGATCAAGTTCAGAGGAGAGGTGCTTTACCCGGAAGTGGCAGTGTCCGGGATCACCTGACCCACTGGTGTGCGCCCCACGGGAATAATTTTACTCACTGTGAGAAAAGTTTTGATATAACTCGATTCAGACACGAGTGTACTGATCTCACTCTCTATTGTGGCGTGTATCGGCGGCAGTAGAAAGTTACATCTGTTCGATATTTCTGGTAGTTTACGTCGATTAAACTATGAGTTATAAGCGAACTAAATTTGCCCTTACATAGTATAAGGAAAGTTAACGTATATACTCAGGGATTTCAGGATCCACTTAAAATTTGGTTGTTTTTAATTAGAAATGTTCTAGATCGTGCACACGAAACCAAGTTCAAAATGTTATTCCCAGAATTTGATTTAGTTAGATTTAGCGCAGTAGTCCTCCAAACAACTGTTTCAAAGTCTCGCCAATGCCAGGGACAACTACTCTCATCGCTGGTAAAGTACACATCAACGTTCAGTTGTCAACTGCTGATGGAGCTTAAAAAAAAACGCCGTCCACGAGGGACTTTATCAGGTGATGTTAATTACATCTAGGTGAAACAAGGGAGATGTTTCGCTCGTTATCCAGGTCTTCAGGTCGTATATCACATTCATTTGTGTTTTTTAACCGAGGTACGTACGAGTAAGGAAGATCAAAGTGACACGTGGGGAACATCAGCAGAACAACGTTAGGAGACATTCTGAGTGAGCCTTTGAACAATCACACAGACGATCGCAGTAAAAACGTTTACAGAGGGAGAACGTGGGCGAGCATCTATTGAAGTCAAGATATATTATACCAACTAACAACCCGAGAGATCTGGTGCACCGAACCTTTATTTCAAGATCAAATGAATCCAACAAAAATTCTCTCAGACTTACATGTCACCTTTTTTATTACCCCTTGGTTATTAAACCCTTCGTGAGTTCTCGCTTCCTGGCAATTATCACAAATAATGAACGTCAGATTACGCGTCCTAAGTGCTAATCACATAAGCGTGAGTCCTTAAAGCTCTGAGGATCATCACAATGTTGACTCGACAAATTAATCATGGTTCCTTGAAAAGAACGTTATTATACATTCGCAGAAGTAAACGGTCTATAATAATATTCACTAGTAAGCGCAGTAATTGGCTGCTACTTGGCCGCACACTCCAACACTGCGTCCTTGACTGTGTGTGAAGATGTATATATATATATATATATATATATATATATATATCAAAGGTAGTTTATCTATTGGAATGAATTAAATACTGTATATATTTATAGTAACTGTTGTGAAGGGTGACTTTAATTAGCAAGGGCTTGTGGATGATTTACATGTTATTAAAATCATGCTCCCATTATTCTGAGTAATTTCATAGTTGCATAAAATATAAAAACGAATAAAAAAAATTATTGAAACGAACGAGCTAATACACACACACACACACACAGACTCTACTACTACTACTTTGCTATCACTCGGGATCGAGTATGACGATCATCCAGCTATGATACAATGACATGAGTTATTAATCATGGTACCTTCGTTGGTGAGCTCTGGGGTGACTGAGAGGCCGATGCGGAACCAGCAAGGCGGTCCACAGATGTTGCACATGTGAGGGGACTACATCCAGTGCGAGGGGAGCGACGGCAGCGTCTTTCCGGCTCTGGTGTTTGTCTGCCTCGGTATGCAGTCGGGCTAACTCGAAAGTATTGTTACCTTCTTGTGTGGTGCTCCTCTAAGCTTTAGGATGTGGAGTAATCGTCTCCCAGGTGAGGCGGTCGATTTGGCATTATTTCAGGTTTGTCTGAAGACTATCCTTATACCTTTTCAGTTGCCCGCCAGCGCTACGTTTACCATTTGTTAGGTGACTGTATATTAGCTGCTTTGGCAGTCTACTGTCGTCCATGTGGGTCACACACACACACACACACACACACACACACATGTAAGCCTTACCGGACTGCACAAACACTGGTATAAACTCTATACTCATATACACATGATCATGTAGGCAAGAACAAACAGAAGCGACACATACACACACTTTTAAACAACCACCACCTGCTGTACAATATGCAGTATTTGGAAAAGGAAGTTTTGCTGTATTCAGTGGTTTTCAAGATTTCATCTCTAGGCTTCTTAGTTTACATGTATGCTGTGTGTAAGCGTTCACTTAAGTCAAGTACACATTAAGTCTCTGAACGCCCCTGGGCAGATGTCAAGTGCCGCTTCACGGTAAAATATTTGCTTTTAGACAGGTGGAACCACACGCCAGGTACTCGCTGTTTATGGTAATTTCTTGGAAGAAATACGTCCCACATATCGTCAAGTTTAATCATAGCACAGCCATCATATACTTCCTACCAGACCTGGATGGCACTTATGTCACAACTCATTAAGATTAATTGTTTTCACAGGACGGGTAGGCCAATAAGGCTGCCGACAGGGATACAGTGTATACCAGGTTACGCCCAGGGATGTTAAGACAGACATCATTAGTCACCTCTTGTACTGTAATATTATTATGGTGTAGACAGTTTGGCTAGGGTTCACATTTACCCTATTTTGTTGATTCTTTAATACCATAGTGTATATATATCATTAAAACCTGATTCCCTATTTAGGTCTTTTTTTGTATTAATAAGGTAAGTAAAATTTAGGAATTCGAATAGTGAGCACGCTAGGCAGGATGGTGGAAGACCAGAGCGAGCGTCACATGAAGAAAGCAATTACCATGTTTAACCTCCTCAAGAGTAGAAGAAGGCGAGGGATCGGCGATGGAGACATTTGGGGGCAGTAGAGGTTCAACAGATTCAGCGCCGCCTTCATCTGTTGCCGTTTACCATCAAAACTCTGAATAAGGATGATAATTGTCTCCCCGTTAGGTGGCAAACGCTTGAACGACGGTCCAAAGCTTTCTCTCTACGACGGACTAACCTCCAGAACCACAACGTAAAGGAACTATGTCTCCATTCTTTCCTAATTTACTCCTGCTCGGCACTGGCCTTAATGTGATTAATAGATAATTTTTCACGTACTGTACAATAAGACACGACCTAAATAATTTAATCCGAGATTGACTGGTCGCAAATCAATATAGCATTACAGTATTAAATATCAGTATTAGTTACATTCATGAGTCATAATTTTTAAGTGAAAAGTGAAAAGGACACACACACACGTTACTCATCTCTTCTACTGTGCTGTTCCCAGGTGTTGTTAGTAAAGCAGGTATTGAACAAGTCTCCTACGTCAATATACTGTAGATGTTGATGTGAGTTAGTAGTGAATTATCAGTGTGATATAAAAGCTTTATTATGAAACTCGATTAGCATTATACTGTTATATATTAAAGTTACTGCATTGACGGTCCCTTATTTTATATGTAAAGACATTTTATAACTATTTACAACAATTAAGACAACATGACAGTGAGATACAAGTAACCAATAATGTCTCAAATAGGAATTCTAAGACATATAACTTCCATCTTCTGTTACCATATTTCAGTTACTGTCTACAGCCATATATTCCTTATTTCTTTTCTCGTGTTTTTTCCATCCATAACTAAGGTCATGACCCTAACGCAATCCTCCAGTTACTATGAATCACTCCCGACAGCCTTCAATATATTTCCGTGTACAACTTGTGAGGTCAACAAATCCTACCGAACCTTAGTATTTACACTGTCAACAATATTCATGAGTAATAAATGTTTCTAGGAGGCAGAATGTGTGAAATATTGTTGTAAATATTGGCCAATGTCTATAAAGTTCGGCCATATTGACAGAGGGGAAGGAAGGGCACAAAGAAAGGGTGAGGAAGTCAAAACGGGAGGTCATTGCTTCAACTGCTCTTAGACTTAACTTATTATGTCTTATTTTACACTGTACCCTTTCATATATAACAATCATGAGTCGGGTTAAAAGGAATATATGGATTCCTTTGTAATATCAAATCTTGGATATTTCAGGAATGAAATTCAATTCCCTGGTAGTAAACCCTTCGAGTCACCTAAACCCTAAGTTTAGTTGGATCGGACAAAGAGAAATTTAGTTGTCACGGGAAGTCCGGAGGTTCGGTCATGTGGGAAGCTGCTCGGAAGTCTTCCAAAGTTTAACACATTATTACCCATGATGATGTCACCTCAAAGATAATCATGGTAGGAAAAATTACAATTTCGTTGGTGCTGACACGCCATGTACCCTATAAACTACCATATATATATATAAACACTTTACGTACTATTATGAATTAAACTCGTGAAAAATACGACTGTGTTGAAGTAGAAATGTTCTATCTTATACACCTAAAATTTCATAAACATTTAGGATGATTCAGCAGTTTAGATGTTGCTGAGGAAAAACTTCATCAGAATGTTTTGGTGATAGTTCTTTTAACTACAGGTGCGGTCCTCTATAAATACCTTCTCTTTGTAGTTTTAATTATTCGTTGACAATAAACAGGGTGGCATTTTGAGCCTCTTATAACACTGCTTTCGTTTCAAGTTGAAGTAAACTCTTGAGTAATCAGTGATATCTGGTAGTTGGTATAAGGTTGCTCCTGAGACAGTGTCATCCTTGGCATTATCTGGATTTCATGAATTAATATAAACAGAACTGCTTTGAATCCTGTATAATTGTTCACCCTATACATTCTTTTATATAGTGTGAACTTTTCTGTGAGACTATACCATACTTAGCAGCATGACTATAGTATAACTGAAACACTAAGTAGAGTCATGTCACTTGCTTATCTGAACTTGAAGTAAGACAGAAAATTTAATGTTTACGGGGTACATTCTGGATAATGATAATAGTAGGTTTACTAAGTCTTGATGAACTGGCAACACCTGCTTGATACGATAAGACATCTGGGTGACTGACAAATATAAACGGACTTTATAACATTAGTGTTATCCTTGTTATCTTTGTAGCCTTAAGAAAAAAATTATGGTATTTTGTGTATTAAAGAGCAGCGTCCTCCGGCAACGTGTGTGTTGCAGACAGCATGGCGGAGAGATCACTCACTAGTGGAGTAAGTGTATCTTTCCGAATCGCAAAGTTATTATCTAGAGTAGGGTGTGAGTTTGTGTTCCTTGCTTAAAAACATTATTTTTCGAAGCATTTTGATATATTATAACACAGCCAAAGTCCAGTTCTAGATCTCCTTTGTTTTTGTTTATGTTTTGCAACTTTAGCATTAAAATCCCACACACACACAGGCACAACAGTAGTGTTTGACTGGTATAAAAACAAAAGTTTTTCAACAAATGTTATTTTGTGGGAAAATATAAACAAAAAGATCGCTAAATTTATTTTCCTTGATATCAGGAAATTCACAAGAGACAGCAAATATCTAAGAAACTCTTATTTTTTTATTTAGTTTTTCGCGGGAGACTCATGAATCTTTTAAAGATGTATAACGTGATTTCCTCTTCGTAAAACTCACCGCCAGATTTCTGCTGGTTCCAACTGGCAAAGTATAAAACACACCGAATTTTATTTAACTATTTTGTGAAATGATTCCTGGCGCAAGAAATAATCAAGACAACTTTGACAACAGTACAACAGTAGGTCGCGTTGTTAAGAGCCTTGAGTAACACTCGAGCTCCAAATGGGTCAAGTTGTACTTGAATATCAGCTA
This sequence comes from Homarus americanus, assembly GCF_018991925.1. Taxonomy (NCBI): domain Eukaryota; kingdom Metazoa; phylum Arthropoda; class Malacostraca; order Decapoda; family Nephropidae; genus Homarus; species Homarus americanus. The sequence continues at coordinate 5,093,412 of NW_024749779.1, forward strand.
AAAGCGCTTAGAAATTTAAGATCTATTCAAGTACTTTATGACTACAGTCCGGAAAATGATCGCTGAATTCAGTAGGAATTCTTACAACATGAGAATTTTACAAACTGCTTCGCTTCAAAAGTTGAAAATAGGTCTTACATACAAGCTTTATGTATACATTACTTACTACTTCACTGGTTGTTGATTAATCTTATGTTTATTTCTTAATTTGCATCAATAGACAACGGCAGCGAGGTCAACTGAGGTCGTATCAATATGACTTAATAAACCCTGAAAAATATTCCAAATTCTTGGATAAATTTATTGCCAAACTGTACAGGTGAGTTGATACAACGTGTCCTCTGCTTGTTTGCTGTATTTCATTCATTTCAATTATAATTAATAAATCTTCCGCTATTTTGGACCAGTACGAGTAGCCACCGACGGCGACAAGGTCCTAGGGAGTAGTGATTAGCTTCCTGTGCGTCTGTAACGTGTACGAGTCTACTATCTGTTCAGGACACTGGCAACAAAAACACGTCGTGATTCTGGTGTTATTGTACCTAGGAAGTGACGTCACTGGGAGAGTTATAAACGTCATTAAAGGCGTTAACAAGTCTCACAGACAGAAGGTTCATGTCTTACTTTAAATAAAAGGTGAATGTAGAATTTAGTGTTATACCAGTGTCCTCTAATATTGGATGACCGAGTGCATGGATATATATATATCTTCAGCAATGATATTTTTTTCAGGTTTGAAGTCCTCTGCTTCCTTTAGACTTCACATGATCGTCCTGAACCTCAGACTGTGAGGTATGCAACAGAATATCACTCAGTTTAACGAAGCGATGTTGATTTCGTGCGACTCAAGAAGAATATTAATCCCTTCTTGTCGTGGATTGTTGGCAGATGATAACACGGCAGAGTTTTCAACCTTTGGAAATAAAATATTTTAGCTGAGTCTGAAGAAAAAAGTTTCGCACTTTGAGTCTCGAGTTGCTTAACCGGATGAAAATTACAACCAACACATCTGGGCTACGAGTCATGATAGTTTCAAGGAAGTGTTTCCTAAAACCGCGAAACTTTCCCTTTAAGATATGTACAGTGCTTGAAAGTACATAAATTTGTTAAATCTTTTTTTATTTCGTGGTGAAACAAGTGGGAACAAAATCCTGAAGCATGAAGGATAACGACACACTCGACACACGTCTTCCACTCTCGACTAACACTGTTAAAGAAAGCCTCGCCCCCAGTGTGCTCATTAACAGATGAGAATGAAAGACAGAATTCATCTAAACTCTCTCTCTCTCTCTCTCTCTGATAGGAATTATTCAGATCAGAAAAAATAATAATAATTTAAATGTAAAATGAACAGGTAAGACAACTATTGAAGGCGTTCTATGGTTCAGCTAATTAAACAGCGCGACGCTCAGTGCAGTTCGTGGGATGGAGTGCTTCTTCCCCGAGAGAAGGAGGACGTGCGCCTCTTAGAACATGTGCAGCAGCAGCCATGAGCGGCCGACGGCCATTCGTGTCTGCGGACAGCAGGCAAGAGAGAGAGAGCCTCCAATTATTTGCGAGGATTCAGTCATTTACAACTCGACAATTGTCGTCGGGACGGGACACACACGGTGCCCGGCTTTGATGTGTTGTGGTTGAATGTGGGTGCGCCAAGCCCGTAGACTTGCTAGTGAGTCTCGCAACAGGTAGAGCAGATCACGCCTGGCGACTTTATACACAAATCAATAATGTAAGAACAAGTTTGAATTACAATAAAACATATTAATATGAGACCAATACCAGGGAAAATAATAATTGGCTACTTATCGTGAATGTATAGAGAAACGTTACCAAGCAAGAGGGTGTTGGGTGGCATGGAGGGAGGGAGGGAGGGGAGAGATAACAGGTGTTTTGTTATCTATGTTGGCCATTGTACTAAGCAACGTGTGTGTGTGTGTGTGTGTGTGTGTGTGTGTGTGTGTGTGTGTGTGTGTGTGTGTGTGTGTGTGTGTGTGTGTGTGTGTGTGTGTGTGTGTGTGTGTGTGTGTGTGTGTGTGTGTGTGTGTGTGTGTGTGTGTGTGTGTGTGTGTGTGTGTGTGTGTGTGTGTGTGTGTGTGTGTGTGTGTGTGTGTGTGTGTGTGTGTGTGTGTGTGTGTGTGTGTGTGTGTGTGTGTGTGTGTGTGTGTGTGTGTGTGTGTGTGGGTGTGTGTGTGTGTGTGTGTGTGTGTGTGTGTGTGTGTGTGTGTGTGTGTGTGTGTGTGGGTGTGTGTGTTTCTTTTTCTATAGTTAGACAACATATATGTGGGCTTGGGTTGTGATAGTGGTTATAGTGCTATTAACGCCTATTCAACATAACTGATCACATCTTAACCATTCATGCTCCAATATTCTGTGTTAATATACTTGCTGTTCCTTTCATGTTTTTGTATGTGAGAAATAATTTTGATCTGTAAATAAATTATGCAGTTTTCTAAAGGTGATTTTACATTTGGTTTTGGTTTTCAAGTCCATCATTTTGTAGCTGTTGAGGAGAGACTACGAAAAATAATGGTTGATGAGCCAGACTTTGATGGCGTGGTCCTGAGGAGTCGTCCCTATGCACCGCGTGTTATTGAAGCCCATATCATTGTAGGGAAGTGGGGTCTTTGATGTCTCGGTATGGTTGTCTTGTTCACAGAGGCACGAGTGTTTGAAGGATATATGGGTTTTACTGAGCTGGTGTTTGTTGTTGTCTGACTGACTCGAGTTGGGGGGGGAGGGAATAGTTTCTGAAGTAGAGAGAAAGATTTTCTTTTAATATTATTTACTCTGGCGATTTATTTCACTTTCTCTCTTTCGGAAAGTCACTTCAACCTTAATACTTTGACTTTTAAATCTCCTTTGTAAAGTGTACAGTACAGTGGAGGAGGACCTCGGCGCATTACTATCATACGTTTTCTTTGTCTTATCAGAGTACTAAATTACTATTACGCTTAGAGAATTATAACTCACAACTTTTCGGATATCATTCATAAAATTTGACTTTATACATTCAGTGTATCTATTTGATGATCTCTACAGTAACATAAAAACGACAGATACAAAATTCAAGCGTCACCTTGTCAGGGAAACTTGAGTAATGTTCCTCTCTCCTCAAAATCAATTTCTAAATCATATTAAAAATCTTACATTATGAAACCTTCCATTCATACACGTAATATCCCCAGTGGAGACTCACATGGGCAAAGAAAACTCTCTGATGCAACATTTCGCAAAGGCTGGAGTTAGGTAATCCATTAAATCGCGGCGGTACGTCTTTGATCTGGAGGAGTGGAGGTCTGGCCTGGGGCGGCGTAGCACTGGGGGTCCAGGAGTGAGGTGCGGCCCTCTCCCAACAACTTGTTTACTGCCCTCATTACTTGCTCGGCTGACTCGTGGAGGCGTTCACTAACCTGCGAGGCTGCATCAAGTAGTGAGGGTAGGGAGGAAGGGGACGGGCTCATCAAGTGGTATTTGTGAGCGAGGGACTTTAATGATATAGATGAACTCCTTGGTAATATATTGCTAATGGACAGAAACGGGAATATACAGGAGACGATGTAGGTGGCACTCGAGAGGAACAAACACTGCAATACCCAGAATCTCACTCTGGTTTCATGTGAAGCTTAAACACAAAAGGCGTATAACAACAGCACCCAGACGTTCTACCGTGATTACCTATTCTTCTTGCATGTTTACCTTCCTCGGTGTGCTCGCTGTACCTGTGTGTTTACGAGAACTCAAGAGTCTCTTCATCAATTCCTGCTTAAAGTAGTGTGAAACCTGAGCTCCGTACACATCATTACACCTCTCTCTTAAACTTTTTGGTTTGTTCAACAGAAACTGAGGTCAATTACCTTAAAAATTCTCGTGGATCATTTTATAACATTGACGCTAAGGAATAAATAGATCATATATGCATTTATAAATAACACATACAGTATATATGAAAAGGAAACAATATTCAACTTGATGCTTAAAATGTCACCTTTTAATTCTACAAGTTGATAAAAGTTTTTCACTGTCTTCCTTTCTTACCATTAACTTCTAAATCAAACATCCTATTCATTTATCTCTCATTCCAATGCGTTCTGTATATTTCTACCACCTTAGCAAAATTTGATTAGCTAACTTTCCAACAATACTTTCTATATTCCCACATCTCTATCTTATTGGTGTTTCGATTCTTTTGCATTCTTACACACCTCACACAATGCCTTCAATCACATTATCTCCGTCACTACAGAGTCTAAGCTTCACACTTTTACAGTATTGCCAACTCGATAAATCCAAAAAATGAAAAAATTATTCCCTCCTATGACACAGCTCTCTCTCTCTCTCTCTCTCTCTCTCTCTCTCTCTCTCTCTCATACTCGTTCCATTTATCTATTACCTTCTTTACCTCAGTTAGTCTATGATCCATTTTACCACTTCATATAACACACCCAGACCAGTGTACTAAATAATACTCGCTTCAAGAACTAAAGTTGTTGACTCGTTGAAATATTATACCTTTTATAACATCAACGTAATCAGATCAATGAAACACCTTCACACCGTCCTCACTCTTTCACCATTTAAGCAAACATTCTCACTACTTCCCTCTTTGTCTCTCTTCTAGTTCTATCATTATCATTTTACTTTTGTTTACCTCCACTATTAACTCTCGCCCATGCACGTCTCTACCAAAATTCACCTAAAAAAAAAAAAAATAATATGCAAACAGCAGATGACCCACCTCCCGTTTGCACCCCATACCCCTATCAATCAATGCCGCTCCCCTTCCCGTCATTTTTTTTAACTGTCTGGTCGACTGTGGGAGGAATACATGGTACTGTGTCTTCTGGCGGGAAATATAAAGAGAAAGTGGCCATTATTTATATTAGACATCCCTTATCACACCATGGATCTAGAGAAACGAAGATATATGGTTCATCTATTCAGCGGTTCGTGATTGTAATAAGGTACGATGATAACGTTAAACCCTCCTCCACGACGTAATTTTACCTTCACTGGGAACTAATTTACCTATTCCAAACACACTCGACCACTTGCTTCACTCTGGGTATCGGACAACTCACAGCTATCGACTGGAAACTCGAGAGACTCAACAAGGGTTCACATTCACTTCTCAAAGAGGTGTTTAGTGTTCATAGTAAAGTCTTCACAATGGTCTATATATATATATATATCGACTTTCTCAACAGTAAATTCGATATTCACTTGTCAATGTGAGTCTTCGTAAAGGCCCATAGTCACCCGAGAAAGAGCAAAGTGAAAGAAGAAAGGAAGGAAGGAAGGAAGGAAGGAAGGAAGGAAGGAAGGAAGGAAAGAAGGAAGGGAGGATTGGCTCGCAAGGGAGGAGTGGAAGGAGGAAGAGGAGGACCCGTTCCTTTGAGGGTTAGCGGCGAAGGGTAAGACTCTGCTGCCTCCTGCTCCTCCACTCCGTTGTTCCTTTTTCATCTTGTCCTTCACCAAGTACGTAAAATGCGACTTTTAATTCAGATTGTTTGTTCTCTCTTTGTAAAGGGCAGGTGAAGGGTAGCAGAGAAAGGGGAAGGGGAGGGGCGGAGAAGGAATATACAGAACGAAAACTAGAGAAGGATATTGAGGAGAGGTGAAGAGAGAGAGAGAGGAGGATGGAGGAGAGGTGAAAGAGGATAGAGATGAAGTGGAAAGGAGGTAGATGAGAAGTGAAAGGAAGGGGTGGAGAGGACAAAATAAGGAGAAGAAGTGGAGAAGATGAAGGAAAGAGGTGTAGGTGAAAACGAGATGATACGGATACGTTAAGTGTGAGTAAATGGACGGTGGTGTGTGTGTGTGTGTGTGTGTGTGTGTGTGTGTGTGTGTGTGTGTGTGTGTGTGTGTGTGTGTGTGTGTGTGTGTGAGGTCAAGCAGAGTAGCAAGACTGTAATTTTCACACAAACACACACAAACACACACACGTACACACACACACAGCCTTCTGATGCCGCCAGGAAAATTAAGTTACAAAATTTAATTGAAGACATCATCACTCTACTCACATCCAGGGAATGAAATGAACGACGGAAAAATATCAGATATTTGCTGGATTAAAGGGGACTGTCGATCAATCCCCGTTAATTACTCATCTCTGTCAGAAAGGTTTCATAATCTTATTACATTTTTAGCTGGAAAAATTGTAGGTAGAGTTTCATTTCCCAGTGGCTAATCTATCTTCGTTTTCTCGATCATATACGGATTACTTTCACCCACTGAAGTGTCTAGTCTCATATCTTGCGGAAATTATATATTTATCGCGTAAAATATTGGCCTCATAGACGTGGATATATAATAGTCAGTTATCCATAAATTAAGACACCGCCGGGGATAATCACACTATTGCTCTTATAAGAAAGTGAATACAGACTGAGAGGATTTTCAACTCTCTTATACCACTGACAAAAAACGTATAATAATGCTGATAACTGACCTGTTGAACCTCACCCCGGGGCGACGACTATACCATAACCTCCTCACGGGGCGACGACTCTACCATAACCTCCTCACGGGGCGACGACTATACCATAACCTCCTCACGGGGCGACGACTATATCATAACCTCCTCACGGGGCGACGACTATATCATAACCTCACCCCGGGGCGACGACTATACCATAACCTCCTCACGGGGCGACGACTATACCATAACTTCACCCCTGGGCGACGACTATACCATAACCTCCTCACGGGGCGACGACTATACCATAACCTCCTCACGGTTGCCACACTCTCAGTTTGTCTTCTGTTCAGTGTTTTCCCTAATTGGAGACACCATTATGGGCGTCTAGTTACGTTGGTCTCAATGCCGACGTAAGACATTTGATGCACGATTGTGTGGTGTTCTAGACCCTGATCACATTGATAGCAGGTATGTGTAGGCAAAAAAAAGTTATGCTATACTATATTTAATTATTTTCGGGGTTCAGAGATGGTATGATACTGTGTGTGTGTGTGTGTGTGTGTGTGTGTGTGTGTGTGTGTGTGTGTGTGTGTGTGTCTGTGTATGTCTGTGTGTGTGTGTGTGTGTGTGTGTGTGTGTGTGTGTGTGTGTGTGTGTGTGTGTGTGTGTGTGTCTTGTGTGTGTGTGTGTGTGTGTGTGTGTGTGTGTGTGTGTGTGTGTGTGTGTGTGTGTGTAAAGTGGCCTCAAGCCATACATATTTTAAACATTTATTTATAAAATTTCGGTGAGTTGCTGATATATACATATCTATAACACAGGTCTTTCAACTGTAAAGGCAAGATACACTACACTATAAGGCCTTCGTCACACACACACACACACACACACACACACTCCAGTGTCTCCATGACGCAGGGTCATGTAACACCCGAGGACGAGTCACTACACCACGTGAACACCTCACCACATGGTGTCTCCATGACCAGCCCACGCCCGGGCCATCAACTGTAAATTATAAAAATTTATATGTTCAATCACTGTTCCTTCTTCTTTTAGTAATGAAAGGTTTTGTTAAACGACCCACCCACCCCATGTATTTGTATGTAATAAGTCATTTTTGTCCACTGTATATTTTCAGCCTTCTGGCTGCCGACTTTTTCAACAAACCGTTAATTATTATTATTATTATTATTATTATTATTATTATTATTATTATTATTATTATTATTATTATTATTATTATTATTATTATTATTATTATTATTATTATTATTATTATTATTACATGCAGGCTCACATGCGCGCGGACTCTAAAAAAAATATCGTGTCACCTTTTAACCCCTGAAATGACACTTAAATGCAGGTTAACCCCGTCACTGCGGGTTCGTCACTCTTAATGTTTTACTTGGCTAACACCAGACGATTTTATTCAGCAGAGAGGAGACCCCGTACATAAGTGGTTAATGGGGTAATATTGACAACAGCGGCATAACAAGATTCTCTGAGCGTCTGTACATTATTGCGATATCTTTGAGAATCCAGATCGAGATTGTCAAGTACTACATCATGGAAAATTAAAAGATAAAATTACTTAAAGGTAAATGGACAAACAGATAAGAGCTAGATAAAAAAGGGAGAAACAGACTGATGACCAAGTGAAAGAGAAAGAACGGTATAAATTAGACTGTGTGAGGTCTGGCTGGGTAGTGACACAGGCCGTCTTTATAAGTTTGCACAAACTGTGAAGTTTTAGATGAAGATGGCGCACTAAGAACAGACTCACTCTGTCAGGTGAGGAAAGTTACCGCACCACCAAGATTGGTAAGTCGTTTCTCGCCGCACTCCCTGCCAAGTTCTTGCTTTTATAAAATGAAAATATGTATGAAATGAGAAGACGAAACTACGAAATATAATTGCTATTTACAATACTTTTTTTTTAAAGAGAGTATTTAAAATGAATTATAATTAAACTGCAAAATTTTTCTTATTGGCAGAAAGTTAAGATTTTTCAGTAAGCCAAAAACAGCAGACACGAATACCTCATACAACAACTAACACATCACGTTGTTCTCTTCGTGTTTCTCTCACCTCAGGTACTTCTAACACTACTTCACATTTCTCCATGGGGTGTGAGTCTTCAGCCGATTGTCCCATATTACTGTCATAGTTCAAGTTGTGATCACTTCATTTAAATCATCCTCTAGATATTTCAAACAAGGAACCTTCATCACTATGTGCTATCAATTTACACTTTGAGCTTAAATGGCTACGAGATGCATCTGACTAATCCGCACGAAACAATAAACCACTCGTGTTACCCATTAGCCCTGACACACGTTCTCCTTCCCTCAGAGCGACGCCATTTCGCGTAACACTATCCCGACCCTCTATCTTCCTGCTGCATTTCATATTGTCAGTCTGTCTCCTTAGTGCAATGCTCCTGCCAGTTCATCACCATGTAGTTGTATTTATAGAAAGTATCAAGAATTCTGAGGGAAAAAATCATGAGAGAAAAAGAGAAAGGGGAAGGAAAGCTAATTCGCTGCATTAAGTTCATTCCAAGAGCAAATCTTAAAAGAGCACTAACAGAGAGACAAAGAAGAGTCTGTCCTTTGAAAATTAATTAATAAGAATCGCCAAAATTCTTGCAGGAGAAAGCCTTACATGAATGCCGGAATATTATCTCTATGTTATACGGAAACTGTTTAAACATTATATATCACCCAGTTACGTATGACCGACCACACAGCTATAACAATTAAGTTGAGGAGATGACCGCTTCACCATATATACAGTCCACGTGTTAAAATAAAACAATAATAATATGCCTGAGAGGTAATGCTGTACAGACTATAGTTGTCCCGCCAGTCATTCCACCTCACCTACGTTCCTTGTCACTCTCCATGTCCCGTCCTACTGTCTCCCTGTCCTTCACTGTCTGTTTGCTCTTTACACTATCAGAGTTTATTTTCACTCGTTTTTATCACAATGGTTTAACCTAACAATTAAACAATGAATTCATTAGTCGAACTCAAACCTTTTTCAGTGAAGAAAAAACGTTTAGAATTCGTAATTAACTGGAGCACACTAATTGACAGCCACAGGTAACGTAGGTCTACACACATACAACATTTCCATGTAAGTTAAAAAAACGGGGCACTGTTTATTTCGACATATCTTGGGGCGACGTTTTCAATAAAAGAAATAGAGTTTTCTCTTCCCATTTTCCAGATAACTTGCCACTCTACTCACTACAGCCAATTGAACAGTTTCCAGTGAGTGCCACACAGCTTAGTGGATGTACACAGCCAGAACGATGGCTTCTTGGATTAACTAACTGAATGATTATAGTGCATCTGGCAGAGTAACAAATAGTCATTTGACACCATAGTCATTCAAAAAAGGCTTGTCTATTTAAAACTAATAACATATTGTGGAAACAAAATTTCCTTAGAATAATTAAAACTATACTTAAAAGATAATAAAGCCTGGCAGAGCACGATCACTTTATAGCGCCATAGCTCTGTCCCTTAATGATGTTTACACCAGGTAGACGGTCCGCAGCTGGAATATCATCAAATACAGCACACAAATCTGTTCAACAGAGCACAACATATTGTCTCTCATAAGCTAACATTTTTTCAAAATTACACATCAAATTGAGATACAGAAATGAAGGTGCAATTAATAACAAACTGAGGTAAGAAATGCTGAAGAAAGTAAGACGAACAAATGAAGAAAAAATCCTGTTTAAATAATCAATCAATTTTCATCTTTCAGTGCTACACGGTGTACTGTAACTGTCTGGACAGGTCACTAAAGAATATATAGTATTTTTTTTTTACACTGGCTGAAGTCGACCTCTTACACCCTGACCTTTGTTATTGTTAATAAAATTACGTCGCCCATCAAAAGCAATATTGCTGCCAACTTTAGTGATGAATAACCAATCTCACCTGGAGATATTTTGATATTACGAATGAAAACACACACACACACACACACACACACACACACACACACACACACACACACACACATGGAAGCAAATGAAAGTCAGCTTTTACTGAATAATTCACTTTTGAACGTTACATTAAAATAATCCTAATTAAAAGAGATTTTTGTTCAAAAGAGACAATTAGCGATTGCTATAGAAGAGAGCAATTTTATATACAATGGACTAGGTTAAATAATTTAGGATCATCTGAAGATTAAACTTCCCAGCTTATTTCGCATTAAAATTAACCACCTTCACGCTAACCTAACCTAACCTGACATAATGATCCCAGGTAGTATTAAGGTGGTTAATCTACAGGTGAAATATGCCTGGGTGCTTAATCATCAAGTGATCTCTAATTTCTTATGGGAATTTCCTGTAATCCTATACGTGAAGCCCAATAGTAAATGAAGGTCCGCGATGAGACCTGACACTTCCCATTTAGAGTCAATTAAGTCTTGATGGTCTTCAGTGACTTTAATCTTAATTAAAAGACGTTATCAAACTACGCTTGTCAGTGTTCGATAATCTTGATGTTCATAGTATGAAGGTGATGTTTGTTACGGTAACAGCTGTCGTCATTACGTTGTTGTTGTAGTGTGATGAGGAACCCCTGTAGCATAGCGGTTTACCTGATATGGCAAAATGTTGTGACCGAGAGTAAACAAAACACAAAAGGAAATAAAGCCTACGAAATTTATATAGCGAAAATAATTTTGATAATATTATTGACGTTTTTTTTAATACGTTGTGACTCGCACTCTGCCCTATTGTAAATAACTAGGGTTACCTAGAACTCGCCTCCTTTCAAAACTTTTTTAATTCACCGCACAATCATCCAGCCACGTTCACTGGTTGATTATTAGAAATACCGTGGGGAAGGGGGCTCGATAGCTCCCCAGGCCGAGTGACTGCTGGAGTTAACACCTGTACAGCAACCGTCTAGATTCGTCTAATGCCAAGTATGTGGTCATTACAGTCACGTACAGCAACTGTCGTGTGACTATCGTTTAATGTGGATACTAAGAGCACTATATAACCCCGCATCAGAAGCTACCGGGTGGTGTTCCCACAACCAAAAGAACAGTACGTGTAGGTGTAGCAGCATCACAATGTTGAATGAAAGCAATGTGGCTACAGGATCTGATACAGTGACCCTATCACAGGATCTTATTCATCCTGTAATATGGTCAAGTACACTTCTTAGAAGTATGTGATCAACTTAAAGACATGATCTCCGGTTCAGATACAATAACATGTATTTACTGTTCAAAAACTTATTTTTAAAGGGGTTTACATAAAATCATAATTTTACACGAAAAGTTCCATTAAAATAGTCAACACCCAGGTAGTGTGACGTTGGCATTAGTAATACCAATGACCAACAGAGTGACGTTATCAAATAAAACAACTCATGGAAATTAATAAACGAGAACATAAGCATAATTGCTTTACGGCCATACAAGGATGATATATTACTAGTGACGACAGTAAGTGAACTTTAAGGTGATATCTTATACTGCAGGAGTTTATTTAATAAAATTAAAGTCCCGCCAAAACGGTATTATAAAAATCATGAGATAAAACTTAAAGGGAACATGGCTGACGGAGTTTCCATTACACCGAAACAGACGGACCAACAGTATGTGACACACGGTATATGCAGTAATCATCGAATCTCTCTCACTTGTTTAAAAAATAATAATTTCTTGTTTATTTGATGTATGATTCAAAAGTATTCTAACAGCAAATAATTGAAAAAGGAATAGTATTTCAAATAAAGATTATATAAACTTCACAGCTTAAAATTTGGAGAAGATATTGATCATCTCGGTGTGTTTATGTAGAGTTTTTGTAGGTCCATAGTGGTGAGACGGACATTTTCGCCTCCCAGTGAAGACCAGAAAGGAGGACAACCCTCTCTAGTATCTTCATAATCTTGTGTGAGACTTTGTGTGACACAACTGATGAAGGATTTTAAAGATACAACAGGGATCTTGGTGTTCATAGTGAAATTCATCTGACTTCTCCGTCGATCTAACACGATCAAAGTGACAGTAGGGGGCCGTGGGGTAAAATAATTGCAATTAATACACCCTCTTAGTGCAATAAGAAGTGTTGCTCTTACTATTCGATGGCGATTACTTACATGAAAACAAGGTTTAAATTGTATTTTGTACGCATTTAAGTGCATTAAAATGTTCACCTTAATCTAACATGAGAGAATTCTGCGTGGATCATTATTTTCATGAAACTTTGTCTGCCATATCCATTAGTGAAACTTGGAATATATATATATATATATATATATATATATATATATATATATATATATATATATATATACACATATTTATATATATATATATATATATATATATATATATATATATATATATATATATATATATATATATATACACAATTCTTTCTATACTTCTCTGATATCGCGTTAAAAGCCGTCGATTGCACTTTATGACAAAACACTAAAAGTTATCGCAAAAGTTGGCGAGTGATTTCATTTTAAAAGTCCAAATGCTTGGTTGCACTTTCAACAAGAGTTGTGCTAAGTTCTATGCCAACGTCTCAGACAACGTCAATAATCGTGATCTTATGCTACAAAACTGAGGATATGACAACACAAATATTCTGAATATGAAATACCAAAAGCGGAAAATTCTTTCTGCGATGTAGACTCACATTTTCCCCTTCGTGCTTTCGACTTTCCTGCGGAAATGCGTGAGAAATTTGGAGTAAAAATGTTGGTTGGTGGTAAAGGTGTCCTTTCATTAGCCAAACAAAAAAGGCAATAGAGAAAAAATAGTTGGCATTGTAGTTGACATTCGTATAAATTGTTTAGTTGTGCTGTTCTGGGACAGCGATATATATATATATATATATATATATATATATATATATATATATATATATATATATATATATATATATATATATATATATATATATATATATATATATATTGTTACGACCGTGTCGTATTTTTCTATTTTTTTTATATAACATGCTTCCATGTTCCATATTATTCCTGTAATGATGTGTTGTATTTACTATTATATAATCTAGTCACCTTAACCCTGTGCTGTTAAGGTTTTAACTGTTATTATTTGTTCAAACCCATTTTGTATTGTAACCAGCATTCTTTGTTCTCTAACGACCATCTGCATCGTTAAACGACCCACCGGCGGGTCGCGTGGCGGGAACCGACCTTATATATAGGACCCACCAACTGACGGAGTTAGTTCAGTCCTCTTGTCATACAGTTCACATCCTTTGAGTGACACTCGTCACCTGTTACTTATACTTAATTTATTTGTGTTGTTCCTGTCGCCACCAATGTGGTATATCTATGTGAGTACCTATTTATGTCTCTATTTATGTCCATCAGTATTTGCTTAGTTACATTTAAGTAATTCAGTGTTGTTTCACGTTAGTTAATTTCAGTGTTAGTTTTTATATGTTTATGCAGTGTTAACGTAATCCAATGCTTTATTTTTATTCTTTTGATGTTTCGATGTTTAGTATCATTTGTATCTTAAAAGTTTCGATGGTGAATCAATTTGTTGTGACAGCCTACGAGGCTCTTTATTGTGTTAATATTTAATTAATTAAATTCTTAAAGGTTTACTTTATTTATTTTTATTCCCTTTTAATTTAATTCACTTTTTTTGTTTGGTTACGCCTAGAACCTGGATATTTAAGTAAATTAAGAGACGGCGTAACAATATATATATATATATATATTCGCAGCATTCTCTTACGCATTGTACTCCTGTAATTCACTTTATATTATAAACGTCGTAATTCTAATACTGTAAAGAACTGTAAAGAGATCCTGACGGATAGTTTTCGAACTGCTGCCATTCAAGAATTAATGCACCTACAGTATACATGTATCTGTACCTATAACCTGGATGAATAAGTCAGACAGTGAGGAGGGATTGATATAACTATTTCCAAAGACTTCTAACACAACCTACATAACAATCCAGTAGTGTCACTTTTGTTCTCATTGGCATTGAATTCACAGCAGATAAATTAGCGAAAATACGGGAGTTCTGGTGGTCCATCCCGATATATGAGTGTGTGTGCGCGCGCGCTGTCAACTCAGTTTACTTCATACCTTTATTACATCCGCGAGCAATATTACAGTCTGATACTGTCTGTTTGATCTGATTTTCATAACGTTTACATGGCGTGTTTACACCGGATGTGAAATTTAATCTACATAAAAATAGCGAGTGATTGAAATGACGAGTTTCGCTGACGACTTTACCGTGTTTGTGTTGGGAGGAGAATACAGTGATGAAGTACAGAGCATGTAAAATGTGGATGTGTTTCTGTAACTCGTGAAATGCTTTTACGAGAGACATTATTGTTTAAAGGAGCAAAAAACAAAATATATAAACCAGGTGAAACAAATTACCCAAAAAATAGTGAAAAGACTATAATTATCATTGATTTCTAGATATTTCTTGCTCAAAAAACCATATTGTTCACACTGAATAAAGCAACCCTCGTCATCTTCAGATAGGAAGTTAATTTTAATACATTATCTCGAACACACGTGGACAGCCACACAAGTTACTGTACTGGGTATGACACATAACACGTGAGTCAATGAGGAGTCATGGAAATATGTGTGTGTGTGTGTGTGTGTGTGTGTGTGTGTGTGTGTGTGTGTGTGTGTGTGTGTAAACTACAAATCAAACTTAAAAAGAAAAAAAAACGGTGTTAATGAAAAAAGTAGGAACAAAACTCACTGCTCGAAGCCTGGAATATAGAGAGAAAAAATCACGAAAATCTCAGACTAACAAGAAAACTTAAAAGGAGTTTGTTAAGGTCACATCACTCAGGAGAGAGACTTAACGCCCTGGTTAAATTGGCTGTGTGTAGGATTACTAGTGATGTGTGGGCTGGGTTAAGAGCATCACTCAGAATTACTGGCTATATAATGACTCCAGAAATACTTATTAAAATGCACGATTTGGAGATATGACAATATACGAGAGCAGGAGATTATACGGCGGAAAATAGATGAGGAAAAGTAGAGAGAAAAGTGTGGTGGCAGATAGCAAAGGTTACTATAGCGACTATAAGGCGGTGTTTATGGTGTTTTGCATATTAAGAGGAATAAAGTTTAATATATATTATCTATTTAAGGTCCTGGGGAGGCCTTGTTAAAATTTGCATATCTGAAGTACACTGAAAATTATATTCTGGTTTAACTAACAACATAGAACGTGTGTGTGGTGTACCTTTAAGACGTCGCCCCTGTGGTTGTTTTTAATATGTGATAATGAAGAATTATTTCATAAAATTGCTCAGTTTGAGACTCCTTGTTGAGTTGTAGTGCAAATAATTATTAACTGAAATTTAATTGATAGAAGTTGTTAAAAAATAAATGTAGGCTACAAAGAATAATTGGAAATGTTGGCACGGTGCTCTGGTGCGACGGTGGACGGGGACGCTAACATGAAGACCTCGCCAACTTCTGTTACTATTAAGGTGATATATAATGTACTTGCGTGCATTATATAATACACCTTTTCCTGTGGGATACGAGTGAGCGACGGAGAGGTCGGCGGCTCTTGCGGTATCACTCCAGCCTCTCACTCTGGGTGTCAGCTGGAGTCCTGCTGGTGGAGGTTTGGTGTTATAGGAGTGCAGTATTATCCACACACACACACACATATATATATATATATATATATATATATATATATATATATATATATATATATATATATATATATATATATATATATATATATATATATATATATATATATATATATATAAAACTAGCGAGTTGTTCTGGGGAGACTTAGGTAAAGTACTGTGCAAGTTGGACAATGTAGTGTAAATCTTTGTGATGGAGCAGCGGCTCAGTTAGGTGGGCTGGTACAGCTGATACAGAGGCTCCATGCTGAGGTCCAAGGCTGGAGCAAATGTTTTTGTTTGTTTTTATGGTGGACACAACGACGTGGGACGCGGTACTCGCGCTGGTTTACATCTTTTTATCTCGTCAAATTAACGTAACCTTTCAATACTAAATCTAATTTAGAGGTGACACAGCAGGAGTGAAAGTTTCATAATTTACCTTACATATAGTAGCACTTTGGCTACAATTACCGAATCTTTAACAAACATTTTTTTTTACATCAGAGCCTACTCTTTTTTTTGGGGGGGTGCCCCTTGTGTACAAGGATGACCGGCCCTAGGGCCACCTTGGTGTGAATTTGTTAAAGGTGCAGATTTTAGAAGCCTTTTGAGAATAGATTTTTTTTTGTCATTTACGCTAATACCCATTTTCTATAAGTCTAAGTCAACACTGGTTATCATGTTTTTTTTTCGGTTTTTGTTAGCCAAGCAGAGAGACAGACAGATAGATAGATAGATAGATAGATAGATAGATATGCTTAGGCTGGGGGGTCTAATCATACGGTAATATTTAATCTACAAAAAACGATAAATTTGTTGAGTAATGTAACAAGCATTACACTAACAGATCACTTACACATTACATCAATCTTTGAGTAAGTAAATAATATAGGAAATCCCGGTTAAGTAAATTAGTTCACACATGAAATCCCGGTTAAGTAAATTAGTTCACACATGAAATCCCGGTTAAGTAAATTAGTTCACACATGAAATCCATGACGTTTTTCAGATGTGGTACAGTTGCGGAAATGTGTTCCTACACCCCTGTAGTAACCCCTGTCTCCAAAGGTTACACGACAAAATCCCAGTGGCCAAAATCCCAGCGGACAAAATCCCAGCGGACAAAATCCCAGCGGACAAAATCCCAGCCTTTTATCCCAAAAGTGGACAAAATCCCAGTCTTATAAATAAAAGTCTCATATTTAAAAAAAAAAAAATTTAACATTCAAAATTCGATGTCATGATCAGTGCTGATAGCTCCTTTACAAGAGAGTGATGCACGATTGGCACATTCCCAGCGAATTGTATTCTTCGTCTTGGTTTTCTTGGTGCACATACAGTATATCCTTCATAGCAGAGTTTCTGGCCTCCCTTGTTGCTCTTGATGAGTTCCATGGGTGAATGAAAAGTAATACTGATAAGAAGAGCATACGACAAACTTTTATATACCCCCTTAAGCTGTCATGCCAACTTAGCCTGTCACAAATGGTTAGAGTTAATCGAGTTAATCTGACAGGTCAAGTCAGTCCAGGTGGCTACTCTGAGGTTAGATTAACTCAAGATGAGGTCCGCTTAAATTCCAAACAGGT
Source organism: Homarus americanus (assembly GCF_018991925.1). NCBI lineage: Eukaryota > Metazoa > Arthropoda > Malacostraca > Decapoda > Nephropidae > Homarus > Homarus americanus. Next base: position 5,111,101 of record NW_024749779.1, read on the forward strand.
AACAGTTCTCAAGGTCTCCCAGAAATTAGTACAAATTTAGATGAAGAGTATAATTATTTTGTAGACACCCTTAAGGAAATTCAAAGAGATTACATCCCTATGAAACAATTTAGGTCAACCAAGAACGAACCAAAATGGATGAACAGTAGGATTAAGCAACTTACGTTCTTATGCTGTTATGGAACAACAATCATTGGTGTTATTATTTTGTCGTGTTTTTTTTTTTTTGGCCACACATAAAAATTTTATACGATAATTTCATATTATTAATATGATAACAGGCGAATGGTCTTTACACCTAATCTTATTAATTAATCTTATATGAGACTGGGTTTTTGTCCACTTTTGGGATAAGAGGCTGGGATTTTGTCCGCTGGGATTTTGTCCGCTGGGATTGGGTCCACTGAGATTTTGTCCACTGAGTTTTTGTCATGGAATCGTCTCCAAACGGCCAACCTATATGACCTGTCCTTTAGCAAACCTGTCCACCAATCATGTTCGTCGTTGCATGGCCAATACCCATTCATTCATAAATAGTGATACTGCTATTACAACGTTGCTGTAGGAAAACATTTCCGCAACTGTACCTACAGTAAAGGGTTCACATATGCTTCATCACATTATTGGTGATGGTTCTGAAACACTGACAGGGTTACTCTAATACCTCACTCCTCCTCCCGGGGCGAAGTAGTAATGATTCCTCGATATTATTAATCAACGTCACTATAGAAGAAATTACACAGAAACACAAATACTTTTAAAACTAAACTGGCTTTTATATTTGTTAAATATGTTGAACGTCAAGTCCATAAGAACTGGTTCGACCACAAAGGATATTTTGAACCAGAACAGGTTCAAAATACAGGTAAAACCACTATGGTAAAAAATTACATCCCACTAATTAATCCATACAGCCTGTAGGCCCAAAACTGTATTATTTAATTAATTACAAATGTTTCCTGAAAACACATGGCTTGGTTAAATCAAATCACCTTCCTCCCCTCTGACCTGTGTGTGTGACCTGTGATCCCTCCCCTCTGACCAATATGTGTGACCTGCGACCCCCTCCCCTTTAACTAGTATGTGTGACCTGTCACCCCCTCCCCTCTCACCAACATGTGTGACCTGTCACCCCCTCCCCTCTCACCAATATGTATGACCTGTCACCCCCTCCCCTCTCACCAACATGTGTGACCTGTCACCCCCTCCCTCTCACCAACATGTGTGACCTGTCACCTCCCTCTCTGTATAGCATGACCTGCCCCTCCCCTCTCACCAATATGTGGCCTGTCACCCTCCCTCTCACCAACATGTGAGCCTGTCACCCCTCCCTCTCACCAACATGTGTGACCTGTCACCCCCTCCTCTCACCAATATGTGTGACCTGTCACCCCCTCCTCTCACCAACATGTGTGACCTGTCCCCTTCCCCTCACCAATATGTGTGACCTGTCACCCCTCCCTCTCACCAATATGTGTGGACCTGTACCCCTCCCCTCTCACCAACATGTGTGACCTGTCACCCCTCCTCACCAACATGTGTGACCTGTCCCCCTCCCCTCTCACCCAATATGTGTGACCTGTACCCCTCCCCTCTCCTGTGTGACCTGTCACCCCTCCCCTCTCCCACCAATATGTGTGACCTGTCACCCCTCCTCTCACCAATATGTGTGACCTGTCACCTCCTCTCACCCAATATGTGTGACCTGTCACCCCTCCCTCTCACCAACATGTGTGACCTGTCACCCTCCTCTCACCAACAATGTGTGACCTGTCACCCCCTCCTCTCACCAATATGTGACCTGTCACCCTCCTCTCACCAACATGTGACCTGTCACCCTCCTCTCACCAATGTGACCTGTCACCCTCACCAACATGTGTGACCTGTCACCTCTCTCACCAACATGTGGACCCACACCCTCCCTCTCACCCAACATGTGACCTGTCACCCTCCCTCTCACACCAACATGTGTGACCTGTCACCCCCTCCCTCTCACCACAATATGTGACCTGTCACCCTCACCAATATGTGTGACCTGTCACCCCCTCCCTCTCACCAACATGTGTGACCTGTCACCCCCTCTCTCACCAACATTGACCTGTCACCCTCTCCTCTCACCAACATGTGTGACCTGTCACCCCCTCCCCTCTCACCAACATGTGTGACCTGTCACCCCCTCCCCTCTCACCAATATGTGTGACCTGTCACCACCTCCCCTCTCACCAACATGTGTGACCTGTCACCACCTCCCCTCTCACCAATATGTGTGACCTGTCACCACCTCCCCTCCACCTCCCCTCTAAATAGTAGGTTAGGTTAGGTTAAGAAGTCCTTGGAAAACTGTGTGAGTGAAGGTATAGTGAGATGGAATGAATAATTGGTTCTTGTGGGGAGAAACTTTACACCAATAGAGTTAAATAAAGGGAAATGAAGGAAAGAATGCAATTTCCTTTCGAGCATTTTAAACATATAAGCCTCGGTTGTTTAGAATATATGTGCAACAAAAACTTATAAAAGCAAAGGTATCAATAAGCCTGTTTACCTGCTATCAGTTTTTTCCAAGATTCTTAGGCTGGTGTGGGTGAGTGGGAAGTTGTTCGCGTCCCTATATAAAAAAATATGGTTCGAGTCAGAATTCGCGTTATAGTCTATGAATAGTCAGTGGAGAACGGCAGGAGAGTGACGTGGGCCTGTACATAGTGGAACAGAAGTGAGTGTGAAAGTGAGAGAGTGAGTTAGTGAGAAATTCTGACTACGGAATCAACTTAGTGAACAAAGTGAGTTAAGGGGTTGGTGGTGGTGGAGGTTCTGACGTCATCATACGCTCTATCTCCATATGAGGGGTGAATGGGTTCATGTGAGCTTCATTCTGCCTCATGATGTTAGGTGTAAACTGAGATTCACCTGACGTAACTGAAGATGACAAGTTGTTACAGAGAACAAAGAAAGAATCAGTGTTGCCGAATTATTTACTTTCATCAATATGGTTTAACCTATAATATTTTTTTATTCGTCTACTCAATTAATTCATTTTGAGTGTTACGATGTGATTCAATTCTCAGCTACTGTTAACTACTAAAAGATTAAAAAAATAACTGCAGTGTAAAATAAACCAATAACGGGTTAAATTCTCTTGCGGCTGCCTGTGAAGATCAGAAGATCTCACACACACTGCACACAGAGCCCCCAGACGGGGAACTAGGGCAATCTGCCCCAGGCCCCCGACATCAGGGTGTCCCCAAGCAATGAGAGATAAAGACACACACAAATTATTAGCGTTGGAATATTTGGCGTCTATAATTCTCCGGATGTGAAAAGGGTGATAAAAGATGTGATATTCTTTGATCTTGGAAAGTGCCCACTGAGGGCACCATCTCATAATTCTGCCCCGGGCCCCTCTTAGCTCTTGGGGGCCCTGCCCACACATAAAAGGTGAGGAGGAAATTTTTATTCATGGACGGCTTTCTTGATCGTCCAGCATCTTGGTCGAGCTCAAGCGAGTTTCGTCTCCAGGAAATCTTCGCGCGTCTTAAATGGCGGACCAACTGAGAAATTTTCCCTCTATCCCACTCGGGCGCTGCTGCTGGGGCCATACGGATACTGCCGGCACTAAAAGCTCTCGGTCACCCTTGTGGAGTTACGAACACTTGAACAATCAAAATGTTTTGGTGGTTTATGATAAAAGTTAACTTTGTGGGTGTTCAAACGATGGAGATATTGAGATTAGTATTATTTTTTGCCAGAAAATTTTTGTAGATGTATTTATGAGTTGTTCCTGTTTTAGGAAATATTTATTATGAAAACAGCATGAGCTGATGTCTTTCTGTGTGTGTGTGTGTGTGTATGTGTGTCAATATTTTTCTAAATCACGTCTACAGGAACACTAAGTTCCGAGAAGCCGCCAACTTAGTCGAGGGAGAACAAGGCCACACTAAATATAGCTAAAAATAAAGTCATTTTACTTCCTTCCTTATCGCTAATTCATGAAGACTTTCAATCGCCCTGATGCAGCCTTGACGGTGGTGGCGTGTGGAGGCGGAGGGAAGAGATAGACCTTAAACAGCAGATGTATGCGTGACAGAGGGAGCTGTGGTGGTTTGAATATAGATGAGGAACTGCAGTCGACTGAGCGAGAAAAGTTAGATTGAAGAGAGACCAAAACCGGCGAATTCACCTTCAGAAAGATCAGACAAGTTTCAGAGATGGTTATTCAGGGGTACACCAAGTTGTCGCTCATTTCTTTTTTTTTAATAAATGTATGGAGGTATTCTATCGTAATGGCAGAATTCATAGGTCGTTTATGAACTAAGTTCAGCACAACAAAATATCGTGTGATGCTTTCAGCCTTACACGAGAAGTAATCCAGACTTCCTCTTCATTATAAATTTACTTTCTCAACAAATGAGTTATTCCTCCTTATTATTACTTATTTTATTTTACCAGTTTGACGGAGGAAGTAAATCAGTTACTTGTTGAGCCTCCAGTGTTAGTACAGGAGGACACGAGTATAGGCCACACTGGATAACGCATACCAACCAGAATCGATCACGGGACGTATTAGTTAGAGACAAGCGACCTACCACAGTACAGCCAACATCCACAATAAATTGAACCACAACAATATTGATCCCAGAGGAGACAAGTTCTTACTATATATAAATTTATTTTCTTTATGAACATGTTGACTTTTTTTTTACCCTTAACATGAAAGAGTCGGTTAAAGAAAACTTAAGCACACCATAATTCATTTGGAGAATTATTTTAAATCATGATCTATGGCAGCAAACAACGGCACATACTAATACTGTACTAAAGCATCTGGAACTATATGTCATCTGAAGATTACCATAGGCGGATGTACTGAGAGAATTTATTACAGCAGGTTCACCTTAACACAACGGGACATCACCTACATTTTAACTTGGACGTGATCTTTATTAAGTATATGGGTGAAGTTGGCATATTTCTCAGCCGTCAACTTTTTACGGGGATAAAAACACTCGGGAAAAAAGTTTAAATCCCTTTTGATAAATAGAGGGGGGGGGGGGATCCTATCAGAACAAGGTTAAATAGTTTATATAATCCTGAAGGCGAGTTGGTCCCTGTAGTCCTTCCTTGTCCTCTCCCCATGATATATAAGATAAATTTACACTTATCATTTAACCTTTTCTCTGTTTTTTTATGTCTTTTTCCCCTCAGTAGACATCCCCCGTAGTTACTTTTCTCTTTACCATCTACCTCTCAACGCTCTCTCCTCCACAGTACGTGGTGACAACAGGAGATAAATTAGCTAAGCTTCTCTCAAGGTGACATCAGACATTAAATCCGTCAAACTTTTCTCAGGGGGGATTTTAATCTGCGTAGAAGAGCCATCCATCACCCAGTTCAGTCAACTTTACCGGAGCAAAAATATAGAGGAAGAGAGATGGCGTCACTTGGCGAGTCATAAAGTTTAAGATAAATTGTAGTGGAGTAGAAGGAGGCCAGAGGTTGAGGAGGAGTAGAAAGAGGCCAGTGGTCGAGGAGGAGTATGGGGAGGCCAGGGGTCGAGGAGGAGTATGGAGAGGCCAGGAATCGAGGAGGAGTATGGTGAGGCCAGGGGTCAAGGAGGAGTATGGAGAGGCCAGGAGTCAAGAAGCAGGAAGAGGTCAGGGGTCAAGGAGGAGGCCAGGGGTCGAGGAGTAAGAGGAGGTCAAGTGTCAAGGAGGAGGCCAGAGGTCGAGGAGGAGGAGGATGGCTGGCTGGCACAGTAGTATACGAGCAGAGGACAGGGAGAGGTGAACCAAAATAAAAGGATGTGGCAGATGAATCGGTGAAGAAGGAAAAAGTCTTAACGTGAAGAATAAGAGAACATTAGACTCAGGTGAGGTGTAACGAAGGTGGGGAGAGGGAAGGAGAGGCAAGGAACAAAGTGGTAGAAAGAAAATAAGGTAATGGAGATGGACAGTGAGATACCATTTAATGACCACTGAGACACTGTGACCAGGAAAGTGTATTTTATGACAAACATCCGTTATAAATTCTAACTAGTTATCTGTATCTAATCTTATGTCATTTAGTACAAGGAAAATTAGCTCGTGTATTGAACTCCTGTCAACCCTTCCCGCCCTACAACATATATTACTCTACACACACACACAGACACACCCTATCTTCCATCTCACTAACTGTCTTGCTCTCACCCCTTTATCTCACTCATCTACACACTTCTCTCGTCATAATTTTTTGTAACCATCCATTCCACATGCCTGCACACATATCAGAATGAATTTGTTTCCCTTTTCATCCATTCTATTTTTTGTTTTATTTAATTCCATTTCTCCCTCTACCATTTACATACCTTTCTACAGCCCCCTTACCTCGGTCCCTCTAGTAATCTCTAGGATAAAAATCATCTTCGAGGCTCGTACTGCGTGCATCACTCTCCCACTGATCTTAGGAGAGATAATCGATCTTTGACATGAGATAAAAATTCGATGGACGTCATAACTACTACTACTACTACTACTACTACTACTACTACTACTGACACTGCTATTGCTACTACTATTTCAACAACTACTACTACTATTACTACTATTGCTAAACCAGACATTTGCTCAACTTCTCATATGAGTTTGGTTTTGAGAACGTTACCAGAATGGATACGCGTGTGATGGCTTCTACACAGTTTATTTTAATTATGATATGAATGAATAAAATCAGTATTTGGAACCTCACTTCAATAAGTATTTTTCTTGGTAAGGCCTCGGGTAATTCCTCTCCCTTCTTACAGTGAAAATTTTTCGAGGTAGAGTTTGTTACTGTCCCTGACACGTGTCCGAGAATATTCCAGTTGTCTGGGATGAATCTTTAGTGATGGATGTGGATGCCAGACGCTCACATATGTAGGCAAGGCAAAGTCTATTTCCTGACCCTTTTGAGCCATTGGAGATTGGAGTGATGTTTCGAATATGGCCAAAACTTTCTTTGTGTGTGTGTGTGTGTGTGTTGAATCATAATTAAATAAGATTGTGTATTTTAGCATGTAACAACGATATACTGTATTTTACAAGACTGTATGTTATATTGCGTCTATGTTCGTGTCATGAACAAGTATATGACTGTTGACTTTTAAGTAAATTAAGCTAATTTTGCTAACATATTTTTCAATGTTTTACAATAAGTTTTCACAAAAATACAAGTTATCCTGTCATAAAATATCAAACCATGCTGTCGTCATACTGTTATAATGTAATAAACTATGCTGTTATTATGTACTAAGCTATGCTTTCATAATATACTAAAATATGTTGTCAAAATATACTAAACCACTATACTGTACAGTGTACATACTTCCTTTAAGGTGTGTTAAATACCGGATATATCATCATCTAATAACACTGTGCGCTGTAGTTAAGAGGGAGAGTCATTATTACTACCTGGTTCGAGACACAACTTCTGAAAACAAAATAACTCAAGTGACGCTTTAAGTCAGAGCTTGGTGATCAATCCCTCTATCTTATGAGTCATGGAAGGATGTCTGTGCCCTTACTTCCATAGTTAGTCATGTCACTATTAAAATGTATCCAGTTTTATTACGTATATTCATGAATCTCAGACTATTACCTGCTTGTTGCTGTGATTTTTTATCCACAAGATCAGATGACCATCTGACAAAAGCGAAAGGGTACACAAGATCAATTCATTGCAAGAAGCACCTGACATAATAATATTCTTACATTGCCATCTTCCTTTTTCCCTGCACCACAACAGACCAAATTCACCATCAGGTCACCAAGTACTGATGTGTTTACGTTCATGCTGACAATTATTATCATATTTTGGTTGCACGTGACAGTAACATTCATGATGTGGCACTACACGTCTGCAGATATCACACCACCGTGGGGGCTGGGCGACTCATCAACGAGTGAGTCAGACTGTAGTGTACAGCTAGTGTTCATCGAGGTTCTTGACTCAGCCGGTGATCACACTCAAAAGTAAACTCACATCTACAGTCAGTATATGCTGCAATACTGTTCTGTTTACAAAATTACATAATCAATAATCATATCAAATATCCAATAACTTTCTACTGTGGAAGATGTCTTTCAATACCAGCATTATTTTTCATCGTAATTTTCCGTCTCATGCAGCGCCTTCCTGCCTGATAGATTTAGCTGACAATGAGTGACTCGGCCCCTTGAACTCCTGCCACCTGAATGATACCATGCAATATATCGCCTAAAGCCGACAGTGGTGCCACATGTCGACCGTCATATAAAGAGCTGCCACATGTCAGCCAGGGCACTCACTGGCATTGCAAATATTTTAGGCCACATGTCGATAATAGTGTACATTAGTGATGTTATAGATCGTCTATAATTTACAGTGATGCAACATAGTAACCATAGTCTATAGTGGTTCCTCGAGTCGTCTATAATCAATAATATAAATGCATGTAACTATCACCAATACCCGTCAGTCTTGTAAAACATCAAGTGAAATTTTTACTGTTCCGAAAATAAAGTCCCGCTATTCATTAACATCGTGCAATTATCAGATCAAACAGGTCTCTCCCCTCCCTTCCTCCTCCTCATCTTTACTCCTATCCCGCACCATCACTCCTATTCCCCATCATCATCCCCTCTCTCCACCCCTCCCTCCCTCTCGGTCTCAACATCATCCTGGGAATCTTTGAGATGAGGTCTTCATCCCAGCCCTGATGGCTCCAGCATCCCAGAGTGAGTTATTCCTTAACTTATTTTGCATATTGAAGGAGGAGAGAAGCGGTCATTATGATAATACTAGGGTTTTTTCTGTTTTGTAATTCATTTATTTAAATATTTCACTTTACCTGTAAGTTTTAATGCGGTCGCTGCTTCGTATCTCTTAATTAACTAATGAAACAAGTTCCTTCTTCCTCAAAATTCATTGGGCTCTATATATCTAAACAAAGGTGAAATTAATAGATTTTATTTCACCAGCAATATTGATCTTGACGCATAACTGTTTTTATTTTTCCTGCATTTTGAAACAAAAAAATCTGAAATATACGCCGAGGTTTTCAATGTACATTTTTCCCCTTCCCCGCGTTGTTAAATTACCATAAACTGTCTCTGTAACTGGACCGTTAACAAGGAACCAACATATGTGTAGTGGACAGAATTCTAACTACTGTTCTGCACTGAGAAACATCGATATAATGTTTATTCATTACTTACCTTCCTAAAAAGAACCCCAAAAAATGCTTTGAAAGTTTAAGAAATAAGATGAAATCACTGTTGTTTAATATTCCCTGTGGGATCTCTGGTGTGAATACAGATGTGGAGGAACTTAAATCACATTTCTCTCCATAGTTTGATGTTCTTTCATAAAATAAAAGACAAAAGGAAACTTTACACAAAGTACAACACAACACATGGCATCTCTCCTACCCCAAACATAATGCGTACATAGATATTATAAAACACCATAGTATAATATTATACCATATTTGTTGATTATCTCTCTCGCTGTTTTCATTTTAACATAATCTCTTGTGACCTCAAATACGAATATCTTTGCATGACCTTCATTTTTTACTTAAACTGAAAACGATACCTGTATAGATCTTGTAAGAGATTATATATCAAGTCTAGACTTTTTGCTGGTAACGCGCCAACTAAGCAAGCTATACAAAATGTGCGGGCAAAAACCTTCTTAAGTCATCTCTGGACAATTTAAATGTGAAGGTCGAGATCTGATCTATAAGGATGATGATAAAAGCCTTAAACATAGTCTAATGACTGTGTGACCTTTGATCGACTCCCAGCAAAGGCATTAGAGCCACCAGGAGATATTATCCTTTAAAAAAATCCAACTTGAAAAAAAATTGCAAGTGAAAGTTAAAAGCGTTTAGGCGTTAAAGCACTTACGCCCCACAGTCGTACTCTGACCTTGATGTTCAGGAGTGAAGTTCTCTGTGATTTTGACCATGACTTTTGACTGAACCAAATTAAATATAATGTTAGAATCACCTGAAGATTTCCCCTCCAGCATACTTCACCTGAGGATTAACCACCCTAACGCTAACCTAACTTAACCTAACCTTACCTAACCTAACCCCCCGATTAGTGTTAGGGTGATTAATCTTTAGGTGAATTAAATAGGGGAAAAGCTTTAAGGTGATCCAAATGTAGTTTCTGCTCTGACCGTTTGAAGCCAATAGTTTGACAGACAATAACGAACGAACAGGATGTAGTTTTACAGCATACATTATGTGAGTAGCTATGAACATTATGATTACTGCGTGTAGATGGTGTACCCTTTTCTTTCTCAATTCGCTGAGGCAAATATTCACATTAGTCAGTGGTACAGTTATGCTATCTCAGTTTATGCGGTCAGAGGGCGGACTAATTGTTGATTTTCTAGTCTAAATTTTTTATTCCTTACGTTTTGAGAATACGATAATGATATTTTATCTGAGTAAAATTTGGCAGGTTTGTTGTACTGACTGTGTGCCCAACACTATTTTACCCCATAAATCATCAACAAATCTACAATCAATACCATCTCGTAAATTTTGGCTCAGTGACAAATAAAAGAATTATAAACGCAGGTGAACATTCGCTCTTCGACCATAGATCTTAGATGTGGGTCGACCCTTACAAAAAACAACTGTCCCTTTTGTCAAATAAATTATTCCATGACTGACTTAGGTGAACGTTGAAATATTCCCAGAGAACCAAGAAATAATACAAAGTCAAGAGGCTCTTCTCCAATACCCTCTAAATACATTATACTCGAGCTACATAAAAATTAACACCAGTACCTAAATCTCATAGCCATTACCACTGACTTGTTAGCCCCCCATCGTCCAACATGACCATAGACGATTACCACCGTCACCACACGTAAAAAAATCAACATCCCTAATGTTAACTAATACAACTAAAGTAATATTATCTTAAATTATCACCAATCTCTTAGTCATTATTCATCAGTCACATTAGAACTATCACACACACACACACACACACACACACACACACACACACACACACACACACACACACAGGGACAATTCTCCGCTGGTTACATCGTCACTGGAGGCTAGAGGCTGCCATTAGCCCTTTTCTATTATGTAGCTCGTGGGAGGGAATCTCGCCCTTTTCCACCTTTCACTCTCCCTTCCGCCACATATTTTATCGCTCCCACTGACTATTACTTACTATGCAGATGAGTGTAGATTATAATGCAATAATTTCCCTCCAGTACTCTATATAATTGCGTGTTGGTAGAGTCAGGCGGGGGATGGTGCATAAAAATAGGGCGTGGCTACTGCTTAATAGTTTGCGGTGGAGACTTTGTTTATTTTCTGTTGGTTAGAAACTGTTGTGACCCAGCCAGCAGCTCTCCAAGTTGTGGGTTAGCTGCTGACAAAGAAGTCTTTTTTTTTTACCTTTATATATTCATGGTAAACTTATTCTTGTTTCTAGGTGGTTAAGTAAAGTTTCTGTTTCCTGTTTGATGTTAAGTAATTACGAGTTTGTTAGTTTGGAATGATATTTGTCTTTCTCGTCTAGTTTCCAGGCACGTCCTTATTCTCATCGTCTCGTAGCTCAACCCATCTGCCCAACCCATTAACACACGAAACAATACATTAAGGACATTCCGATACTCATAACACTAATGAATTTTCTTGGAACAAGCTTTTCTAGAAAGCCTCCTCTTCTAGGTCAAGGTGAGAGTGCACGGTATAGTTTATTGTGTTGCACTTTTGATGACTACCATGATCACGGTTGTGTTCATTTGTATAGGTAAAATGAATAATAAATAAAAATATTCCGTACCTTTGAAAGTGGGTTCCATAGACTTGACTGCCCTTCAAGTTCAATGTGAATTCAGCACACTGTACGCAAGGAGGCAGCGTGCTGGAACTGCGCTCCAACTGTAATCCAAGTTAGAATAATAGTAATAATAATAATAATGCATACATACATACATACATACATACATACATACATACATACATACATACATACATACATACATACAAGCAGGCTGAACCCAAAATAGACCTTCTTTCCGTTACAATTTATGATAAAATATCCTGTATCCGGACGCCGCTGATCCACAGGGAGATAGACAACCTTTCAGCTGAGGAAAGTTTTTTGGACCCGGGTGGTCAAAAGGCAGGCAGCAGATAAGACTGGAGAACACACAGCAGTGGCATGTCTAAAACGGAACGGAGAAAAATGGTGTAGCCTGAAAACTATCTGGAGAAAAAGCTAAAACGAAGTTGGAGTGAGAGATGATCTGGTTAAGGAGGGTAGAAGAGACTTTAAGTAATAGGTAACAGCAGAACGGACCAACCACTTTGTTTCAGCGGTTTTCTCGGGCGGTGATTGGCTCGCAGACTAACAGTTGTTTTGTGTGATAGGACTTTTTTGGGGGGCGGGGTGGGTGGGGGTGAAGGGGTTGGTGGTGGTATTCGTTGCTCTATTTTTGTTCGTCTTTATTCCCTCTCTCAACACTATTTCTCTTTATCCTTCTGTCTTCTATTACTCACTGGCATCTAATATTTAGGCCAGACTTTTATTTACTGCACATATATTTCTTTATTTGTTTTATATTTTTGTATGTTCATTTGATTATTTCTTTCAAATTCATTGGTTGTGAGTTCTTATTATTTCAACCGTGTTTTGGGGGGTTCTTTCACGACTTAATTTCATTTATTTATTTGTTAATATGAATATTTTTTAATGTTTTACTTTCTTAATTGAAGGTGAAGTTCTTATGGCCTTAGAGGGATGAGATACCATGAGTTTGACTTTATTTATAGGCGATAATAAGCGAGTGGAAAACGAAAGGCTACAAGTCCAGAAACTCTACTTGTGCGATGAATTTCAACATGAACACTGTGACTCCTGTTGTGTCGGTAGAGTTATCAAAATCTTTCGTCCGTTGTGCTATAATGTCTAAAACAAAACTATATAGATACTTGTTCAATCGTGTATACAGTACTTCTAAGGTCAAAAGAACGGAAATTAAGGTCACTGTAGATGGGTCAAATGACTTCTACTGAAAGACTTAATGGAAATAGAAACAGAGAAACTATACTTGAGAAATTATTACCCAAAATGATACAGCATTATTCACTTGCACGTGTCAGATAATACTTTATACTCTTGGTGCCTAAAGTTCAAAAGGCGAAATTCACAGTAAAAGGTCAAATGCGATAAAAAAAAGGGCTTGAACTTCATTACTTAACACGCTATTGAGTCATCCTCTGTGATCATAATTGTCTACTAATGTTATTATATTCCAACACTCTATTGCTGTGCGTTATGTGGTGTTCTTATGTGTTTGTCGTTCTCCAGTATGTGATCTTTACCCACGACACAGGAGCTCCCAACAGACTGTTAACCCACGACACAGCAGCCCTCTATAGACTGTTAACCCACGACACAGCAGCCCTCTATAGACTGTTAACCCACGACAGAGGAGCCCCCTATAGACTGACAGCAACAATACCTGTACACAGATCAACATTATTTCGGGCATCACTTCAGATCTTCAAGCTATACAATGGACTGAAGGATAATGAAACTCCAGACCCTGAATTAATTACCAGAGTCCACAGCCTTAAATAGCACACTGATGATTGAGTCTTAAGCACCAATGTAAGCACTAATAACCATGTCAACATGACTGGATTAGTTTAAACATAAAATAGATAAATAAATTATTGAGGCGGAGTTAAATTTACAACAACTTACAGGAATGAACTCGAAGTGGCACACAGGAAACTGACAATGGTTTTGACGACCAAGCATTAACATATTAAAGAATAGAATGAAGAGAAACTTACAATAACTTCACGTAGTTTACCATCCAACACAAAAGAGAAGAAATGAAAATGCATAGATTAAAAATGTTGAATAGTTTGTTTGAAACTAAATAACACAAAACGTCTTAGCTGATGAAAGTTTTAAAGATAATTTAGAAGAGAAATTAAAAAAAAAGATGCAAAAGGAAAAGTTGAAAAGAAAATTATGGTGATTCAGCTGGATTATAAAGATGCTGATGATGTTGTGAACGAAGGCTGATGGGAGGGAACAAGAGGACATTCCCAGGCTTTGTAGACGAGCAGAAGAATTACCGTATGGAAGATAAAAACAGGAACAATTCTTGAAGGTTTATGCGTACGATATTTTCATAATAAAAGAGATGATTATTATTTTAAAATTAAGCTTCAGTATTGAAAAAGTCAAAAGAATTCTACACCAATTTGTCAACCCCCCAGAAGGACGTTAGCATATAAAAAAATTGCACATTAAACAATCAGAATGAATAAATTAAACGTTCAGAATGTCCTAAGAAGAAGAATCACACACCCAACATATGTGATCAACGTCACATAAATACAGACCACTACCAAGTACAGTGTAGAACAATCCATCCAACCTTTACACACAAACTAAGTAGAACTCACAGTAAAATTTTTCACTCCGCGCAAATATAATTTCTAGTATTCACTTATGGTTCGATATCACTCATGCAGTACCGTCTTCAAGGCTTAAAACAAAAGGGATAACTTACATATATAGTATTTACAACAGGAGTGTTTTTACAAAGTATATAGTTTAGTAATTAAAAACTACACTCTAACGTGTTGATGGATAAATAAATGATTAAATGACATTACTACCCTGTCAAAATGAATCCAGGTAAAAAAGTCACAGGTAAAAAAGTCACAGAAAAAAAGTCACAGAAAAAAAGTCACAGGAAAAAAGTCAGGAAAAGAAAAGTTAACTATCGAATTCTCACATTTTTTAAGGTTAATATGTCAACCTAACCTAACCTAACCTAACCTAGCCTTTATTACCGGCCACCATAAATTAATTGTGACTTTTTTTCCTGTGACTTTTTTTCCTAGCCAAAATTGTGACTTTTTTCCTGTGACTTTATTACCGGCCACCGTCAAAATATAGATCCTTTCATGCTGAACAAACGAACAGAAGAACACTAACACAACACTTCAAACATTAAATAACACAATAATAAGACTACTGCCAATTCTTTAGAAATACAATAACTCAGTAGACACTTTATTATTACCTGTGGTGGGGGTGTCGCCACAGGACTGGAGGGCCTCCAATGTCAACATTTCACTATCTGAGGAACTGCTGGCTATCACAGAACGATGCCGCCGTCATTATTAGTTAGCGTGATTTCGGAATGCTGAGAAAGGCAGTTTAGCAACTATGTAATTGATTTGTACTGGTTGCCCGCCCCAAGTGATGCGAGAGTGAGTGTCCTGAGCTGCTGCTATTTCTCTTATACTGGTAAACAACAGACTATTACAATTGCCCAGGAATAGTCCTTGGCCTTGGTAAAATACTGGACCTTGTTTTAGCTTAAAAATAATCGTAAATATTATGATAAATTTCACGTAAAAAGATCGCCAGTCGTTTACCGAGTGTGCTAACTGCCTGTTCTACGTGAACGAACTAAAAAATACAATTCATCTGTAAACACAGTTGCCGATTTAATTAACGATCATTGTAATTTGCTTTGTGCATTGTCAATGAATTTCGAAAGGAAACCACTTATTTATCTTCAAAGACTCTTGTTCTGAATGGAATATGAAGCAGTCAAAACACATATAATGTTCGGTGTCAGTAATATTACCACAAACTCTCACTGATAATCGATTGAAATGAATGAAATAATTTCCTGCAAGGACCAGTAAGTGTTGGCGTCTTTTATATTGATGCAGTAAAGAAATTTCTAAGTTTAATAATACTAATATCAAGAACGTGGAGGCTCCTCTGTATACATCCCAAGTAAACTCTCTAAAGTAATATTGTCAGCAGACTTAATGGCCAAAATGTGTACTTTACATAACTTGTTAAAAACTCTTGAAACTGAAAGGACAGTCTTGTAAACACCTAACTTCATGGTGACACTTTTAATGTAGATATTATATGTACAATAACTTCTTTTTAATAAATGTTCATTCACCTTTTGTTTACAATAGGTTATGGTGCACAGTGCATGTATCGGAAAAAATAAGAGGTTTTTTCGTCTGTTTAGTTTCACCGTGAACGCTGAAGAATAGATAGCCTTATAGCCTGAGACACACGGTTGTTCTATATCACAACAGAAAATATACTGTCAACTTTATCACCGAGTGTGATGTTCGACTCTTTACCTGGACTTTTTTTTACATACAGTATTTCCTGTTTCCTTTGTTCACTACCCCACTACCTTCTTTCTCTCTCGCTCTCTCTCTCTTATCTATCAAACCATCTCTCTTTTGCCTATTCTGTCTCTCACCATTTTCTATCTTTATAATCAAGCTACTTCCTCCTCTCCGTCTAAATCCCACTTTATTAGTCTCTTTATCGTTATCCCACGATCTACTGCGACATCAGCCTGTAGATAACACACGCAACAGATATGTAACCTACCCTAACCGAAGGCAACCTATTACCAACACAAGCTAATTTAATCTAACCTAACCCACGCTATCCTAGTCTACCTTATCCAACCCGAATATAACCTATTTCAACAGGACCTAACCATTTTAACGTAAGCCAACCTATTACTATCCTAAGTTAAGTTAATCTAACCTATTCTGAGATTCTTTGTTCTCTCTTAACTTTCAGTTTTATTTGTGTGTATTCAAAGAAGAAAATAGTGTATTAAAACCTTTATATTTCTGAAAACAATAAGTACAAAAAAATGCAATATAAATAAAAACATTACGTCGTTCCCTTGTCGATCATGCTCGTGAAAAAACGAAAAGAAAATGTTGCAACAGTCTCTCTGAAAAAGCATCCAGTGAACTTGTTGCTGGTGCGTGTAGCGGTTAGAGTACACTGTTTACGTTATGTACTCTGGTATTTTCATATTGAATAAGTCCGGTGAAATTAAGCGAAAATGTACAGCAAAATATTGAGATTACGACGAAGGACCTCAAAACTCCCGCCCATCTGTCACGTAGTGGGGTGAACGATACACTCTTGGGAAATTCGTTCATACATTTCCGCCTTTTTCCAAGCCAAGTGGGTTTGTGATTTGTATTCATAAATTGGCTTACACCTAACGTGAGTCTGTGATGGCTGTATATTAAAGTGGTTTTTAAGAACTTCATTATATGGGTCTGAATCCTGCCTCAGTAGTCGTTCTCCAGTGATGGTCGTGAGAATTACTGAAGGTGAGGGTCCAACGGCCGCAGCAGTAAGGTGCAGCACAACTCGTCACTCGCTGCCTTGATCTGGTAGCCTTCCTCTGTTGTTTTCGTCCGGATAATTAGTTTTCTTCCTTGGCCATAATGACTCGTTTTCATTCATGAAAGTCAGAGCTTCTTTAAAAATGGGCCTTGTCACATGGTTCAAAAATAAATCTTATGGTGAAAATACTGCTTCAAAAATTTTGTTCTGTATCAAATATAAAATGATCATCAATCTCACATCATACCGCTCCTCTAAATGCTGTGAAATTTTCTGATACTTCTCACTTAAGAAGTGGATCTTTATCTGGGACTTTATTTACACTTTGGGATTCAGGTACACGCTCGGTCCTCAGGTGATCTGTTCTCCCAGTATGAACTACCCCGTGCTGTTACGATTCCTTTGTCTGTTTATTATTAATATTGTGGTTGGAGATTTAACTCATTCGTATCTTTACCTGCATTTTAAAGTCTATTTCCGTACCATCATTCAGTAACATATTCATATCATAAAGGTGTATATTGTTAGGGAGGCGTAACAAGTTGAGAATAACAAATTTTCAGTGGATGCATATTTTTCCTTTCCAAATTTGTTTGTTGAATTTAGCAATGGGTGGGGGGTGGGGGTGGGGGTGGGGGGGTGGCAGGTGTGTAGGACAGCAGATTCACTGACCATTTATAAGAACATAAGAACATAAGAATGGAGGAAACTGCAGCAGGCCTATTGGCCCATACTGGGCAGTCCCGTTTACACCCAACCCCTATTGCTCATATGAGCATCCAACCTATGTTTGAAGCTATTCAGCGTATTCGAGTTAATGATGATATTTGGTAACTTGTTCCATTCATCCACTACTCTGTTTCCAAACCAGTGTTTACCTATTTCACGCCTAAATCTAAATTTGTCTAATCTAAAATCATTGTTACGAGTTCGCTCCTGGTTGGATAATTTGAGTACCTTTGTAATGTCCCCTTTGTTTAGCCCTGCCTTCCACTTATACACCTCTATCAGGTCGCCCCTCGCTCTACGTCTCTCAAGGGAGTGCAAATTAAGATGCTTTAACCTGTCTCTATACTCAAGGTTCCTAATGCCCGGGATTAGTCTTGTCATTCTCCTCTGAATTCTTTCCAAGGATTCTATATCCATTCTGTAATACGGTGACCAGAACTGAACTGCGTAATCCAGGTGTGGTCTCACAAGAGCAAGATACAGTTTTAGGATGACCTCGCTAGTCTTGTAACTAACACTCCTTTGTATGAACCCAAGTACTATATTAGCCTTGTTACGAGCAAAAACACATTGCTTACTTGGCTTAAGGTTCCTACTTATCATTACTCCTAAATCTCTCTCGCAGTCGGATTTCTCTATGGCATCGTTGTTCATCTGGTATCTGGTTTCCCTGTTTACATCTCCTATACTGAGTACTTTACATTTGTCGACGTTGAATTTCATCTGCCATTTTTCAGACCATTCGAAAAATTTGTTTAGATCTTCCTGTAGTTTTGCTGAGTCCTCGTCAGATTTGATAACACGTCCTATTTTAGTGTCATCAGCAAATTTACTTATGTTGCTGTCTATGCCGATATCTATGTCGTTTATGTATATAATAAATAATAATGGTCCAAGTACTGAGCCTTGGGGAACTCCACTTGTGAAGTTGCTCCAATGGGACTTAGTGCCGTTAATGCTCACTCGCTGTTTCCTGTCCTGTAACCACGCCCTAATCCATTTAAGGATGTCACCTTTGATGCCATGAGCTTCTACCTTTCTAATTAGTCTTTCGTGGGGGACTCTGTCGAAGGCTTTGCTAAAGTCGAGATATACCACATCATAATTGTGCCCCTCGTCCACCGATTCGAAAACTGATGAAAAGAATGTTAATAGATTAGTTAGGCAAGAACGTCCGCTTAATACACATAAGTTCTCATGTGTTACTCAATGTAAAGTAAAAAGAGACATTTCCTCTACCATGAATTCGATGACATTTTCATTTCGAATTGTGAAACAGAATTTATATGTAGTTACAAAAACTGAAAGATCAAAGTGTTCTACCAAAACAAACAACAACAGGTACAGTACGCGATATAATTACTTTATATGGCAGAATTGTCAAAATTGGCAATTTTTTTACATGTTAGAACACAAGATTTTCGTTGTTGCCCGGCCACATCACAGCTAAAAGCCTCAATAAAAGGAACACAGATATATAACATTAATATTTGCAATGAAAGGTTTCAGGGTATGAGGGGCAGTTCAGTGACCTCAATTTATTGTAGCAACTGATTGAAATAAAGTTGGACTTAATCACATAAAACTAACATCGGGAGATATCAACTTGACCACTGAATCCAAGTGGGATGGTTTGGAGAAGAAGGGAGTTAAAATGGGATTTGTACCTCGTTACATTCCCGTGCATTATAATTACTGAGGTGTAGCTTCTCAACACCTTCATTTACGTGGAAATAAACCGATTTCGGCCCCAAAAACCAATATATATATATATATATATATATATATATATATATATATATATATATATATATATATATATATATATATATATATATATATATATATATATATATATATATATATATATATATATATTAGAGAAAGATAACGAACACTCACAATACCAGTACAGTATAAAATAAGAAACAACACCAGAGAGCGGCAGGACACCAACCAAGGTATCCGGGGTTTAGCATTAGGTTGTAATACAGTGTAGATCGTGGAGGACTAACCACTGACTGATGATTCCCCCGGGAAGTGTAACCCACGCCAGGTACAGTACCACACTGTCTCAGGAGAGCCACACCTCCTTGAGAGAATCTGCAAGTCTAAATGATTTAACTGTACGTGTAATTGCCTATACCAACGAATATGCACTTCCTCGTAAGCGTGCACACGCACAGTACAATATAGACATACAATGACATGCATTTTCGTATATTCATATATTCGTGTAAGTGTGGATGTATAGCATGAGAGGTTCCAAAAATCCATCAGAAAACCCTAGCAGACAGAAACTCGTAGAGAATGATGTACATTAAGCACAGTGTGTGTTGTGCCAGGCGAGGTGGGCGACCTGGGAAGGCGTTGTGTATTATAACTTTCTGTATGCTCATGAAACATTGATTAGCAAGAAGAATGCAAAAAGCTGAGATGTGATTTCTAAGAAACGGGATACAGCTTGCAGACGAAGTAAAGAGAAAAATGTGGGAACTAGAGAGATACTTTTGCGCACTAAAGAATGATACTGAGGTTATACTGGTGTGTAGGGACAGTGAAGGCTCCAGGCGTGATAAACTCGTCAGACAGGTTAGTGAAATGGTAGGTGCAGTAGAGGGGATAGGACACAGTGGAGAAATTCGGATGGGAGAGGAATGTATCTTAAGAAAGTGAAGATGAGTCTCATAAGCCGATGTCCTATTAGATAATTAGGGACAGTGTGAATACAGCACACTGAATACTAAGCCTCGATATACAGGCACTGAACTTTATTTCATTCACTTCTCCAACTAAGAGTCAGGTAATAATTCGCAGCTGAAATAATCATATCCAGAGGCTGCTAGTGCGTCAAGAATGAGTTGACCGGAAATCCGTATTTGACTTAAACTTAGAAAGGCTATGATCTCTTCTCTCAGACTCTGACACATAAGAACATAAGAATGGAGGAAACTGCAGCGGGCCTATTGGCCCATACTGGGCAGTCCCGTTTACACCCAACCCCTATTGCTCATATAAGCATCCAACCTATGTTTGAAGCTATTCAGCGTATTCGAGTTAATGATGATATTTGGTAACTTGTTCCATTCATCCACTACTCTGTTTCCAAACCAGTGTTTACCTATTTCACGCCTAAATCTAAATTTGTCTAATTTAAAACCATTGTTACGAGTTCGCTCCTGGTTGGATAGTTTGAGTACCTTTGTAATGTCCCCTTTGTTTAGCCCTGCCTTCCACTTATACACCTCTATCAGGTCGCCCCTCGCTCTACGTCTCTCGAGGGAGTGCAAATTAAGATGCTTTAGCCTGTCTCTATACTCAAGGTTCCTAATGCCCGGGATTAGCACAACACCTGGCTGCCTATACCTGAGCATGGAGGTGCAAGAATGGTCTGAACAGTTCTGAATATATACAGGTTGATGTATATTGGTAACCTGAATCACCGAGGGAAGGTACTACAAGCCACCATCACACCTAGAAGTAGAAGCCCTACGCAGGATTAACAAGCTCAAGACGAACATCACCTTTACCAAGACAACAGATGAGGAGCACCTGGGACCATGAGCGACCTGAAGCGGAGCTGGTTGACGATCGATATCAACTCACCAGCAGGGAACTGAGGGTCTCGTATCAGACTCTGATTTTACCATTAATCAAATAGGTATAATAACTTACTGCCATAATAAAGGTAGGGAGGCTATTGAATACTGGATAAACTGAATCCTGTGTCCCTAAGTCAAAGTCCGTAGATGTACCCGGAAGTTAAACAAATAGTGAAGATATTTTCCTTCAGTGGCGTGTGAGTTGAGGCTTTGGACACTAACTGGTTCACCAGAGGATATAAACCCAATAAAGACTCATGAGATATTTAAGGTCAAGGAACTGTCCATAATACATCCATAATACATTGACATTTTTAACAGGTCGTGGTCGAGCTAGAATTGGTAAAATGACTGACTGACAATCCCATATTCATTATTGTGATGTGAAGGTTATGAAACTTTGAAAGAACGCTTACGGGGGGATCTGAATCACGGTTGAGTTACGTGTAAGGTTCGACCCGAGGACACGGGTAAGATGGAGAGTCTGTGGACGTCTGCTGAATGGTATACAGTATTTCTTAAAGGTTTATTCTGAGCTACAGAGTGGTCTGCGAGGACACATGGCAGGTCAGTATACCTTGTCGTACCATGAAGTAATACATTTGGCAGCAGATGAGTCAAAATTGAGAAAGAAAAAAAATTGAGCAGTCGTTCACTCGTGTACAGGAATACAGAATGTGGAATATACGGTAGTTAAGAAGGACAAGGATGTCTAGAAAACATGAATTATGATTTGCTATTTAGTAATAAGACACAACCAAGTGTTAGGGTGAGAGATAGACATGCGAGGCTGTGAGGCTGACTCTACTCCAGGGGAAAGTGTTTTGCATACGGTAAGTGAAGCCACAGGGCCACTGACTGTTGGCACTGAGGTCGAGGCCATATTGGAAGGAACGACCCTGGAAGTGACGTACCACTCGAGCACTCAACCTCCCTGTAGACCAAGATGAGAGACGTTGGTTCCAATATTCAAGGACAAAGTGAAACACTAAGGAACAGCTCCCAAAGTCGTGTCCTGAGTGGATTCAGGCTGGATAATCTACATTCTAAGGACGATTTACGTATACCAATTTCAGTCATACCATTAAGCGTATCCAGTCAATATATCATCTCTCTTTTATAGTGATCACTACATATATAAATTTTCCTTGCACTGTAGTGTGATGTGGAGACCGTCCGCAGATAAATAAATTAATATAACATAAATGAGGAGTGATACAGACCGCACGCCAGGGCCGCCGCGGGGTATTGACAATCAACCAGCACAATGCTCTCCCAATATTCGGCAGGAGACACCGCCATCGCCTTCAGATCGCTTTATTGATCACGGAGAACTACCCATGCAGCTAAAACGGGTTCATTAGGTGGACTGAACGAAGAGGACTTCAAGCGTATTTCAGATCTGAGAGTAAAGTTACAACATAAAAAAAGTTATGATGCAACTAAAAAGGACGTCTGTTAAACACTTGTATTAAACATAATTTTCAATCAATTGTTCTCTTTTCTATAATCCCCATTTAAGCGAGATTAATATAAATTAAATATAAACACATGTGATATGAAGACGTTGACACAGTGTGGAAATGCTGTAACCCAGGCAAGAGTAGCCCACGTGGCGCCGGTTTTAGTCGATCGGAGGAAACGAGACCAGCAACTTCCAGACAACACTTACTGTCTTATCGTACTGGTGTGAATTTATACCTGATGCTGATGTTATGATGTAATACTGCGCCTTAACAATTCAGTTCCCCAAGCACATCCTCTAAGTTACATTATCCCCATGAAATCAACCGACAAAACAAAGGAGGGATGAATCTCATGTGTAAATAAAGGTACTTAACTGTTATACGACAAATTTTACTTTTCATCTAAGTGGATATTATAACGACAAAGGCATTTAAGATGGTTTTACTTCAAGTTGATCACGGTTTCTTTATTCATTATTTTTTATACCAATTGAATATTTCAGCTACTATTACAGCAGGTCATCTGATCACAATAAGCTGCCTGGTACCATAAGAGATGTAAAGGGCAATTAAGTGACTGGGAGTTGGAGGAGTGAGGTCTTTATACACCTCCTTTATTGGTGAAGTAATTTAAGGATATCTTTTTGGCTGTGTCTAGTGAATCAGTGAGCAGTAAACTAATATGAAAATATCCTTTTTATATAAGAAATATTTTTTTTTATTAGTATATGTAAAGTTTACTAAAAGATTATTATCAGTATTTCGAAATTACACACACACGCACATATCTCTTCGGTAACCACAAAATTTAGACTATCCTGATAAGATTATTGACCATAAAAACGTTTTCCTCAATAAACTAATTTAGTCTACCGCCTCTAACCGTACAGTATGCGGTACAGTCCTGAACACTATATATTTCCTCAAGAACACTATGTTTTCTCAATTACCATTTCAATTTTGTAAGCTACACGAAATATTTTTCCTGAAACAACTTTTATATTCCATATTTCAGGAAAATCTTTAAGTGGTGTTGTGTTGTATAAAAACCCCATAAAAATCAGGCGAGAATTTTAAGAGAATCGTTGTAATATAACATTTTTTTTAAGTGACTGACCCCCTTATGTGATATATTTTCTGTCTTTGGAATATGTATAAAGGATTGTAGTAATAGTCACAACAAGTCCTTCAGAGAGCAAATATTAATATTAATCTAGACTAACTGTGTCTGTACTAATGATCACCGTACTACTATACTATGTTTCTCTTGTTTACCTCCCTACAAACAGCGTCATGAATCATCAAGCTTCATAACCATTGTGTTTCTATACTTAAGGTCCAGAAATATTTTGGTGGATCCATTACATAAGGTCAGAAGAGGTCAGGGATCAGTAAGGTATAAAATAAACTAGATTGTACATTTAGTAGAATATATCAGACGATGACTCTATATTAACTCCATACAAAATTCCCCTTTCAGTGTATATTGTTTCCTAATATTTATCACGAACATCTTTCTCAATTTCCGGACGCAATATGTAGAAGATGGAAGTACAAATAATTCCCAGTCGCACCGAATTACAATCCTCGATTAAAGAATTAATTCCAACAATTAGAATTACAGGTGGATGGACTTGACAGACAGAGAGAAAGGCGACT
Source organism: Homarus americanus (assembly GCF_018991925.1). Taxonomy (NCBI): domain Eukaryota; kingdom Metazoa; phylum Arthropoda; class Malacostraca; order Decapoda; family Nephropidae; genus Homarus; species Homarus americanus. The sequence goes on from NW_024749779.1 coordinate 5,135,764, forward strand.
GAAATATAGATAGAGGAGATGGAGGATGGGAGGATGGGATGAAGGGAGGATGGGAGGATGGGATGAAGGGATGATGGGATGATGGGAGGATAGGAGGATGGGAGGATGGGAGGATGGGAGGATGGGATGAAGGGAGGATGGGAGGATGGGATGAAAGGATGATGGGATGATGGGAGGATGGGATGAAGGGATGATGGGAGGATGGGATGAAGGGAGGATGGGAGTAATAGAAATGGGAGAATAAACGGGAAGTGATGTAAACAACATGCAACAGGAATGAGTAACGTTGACTTATAAATATAAATGAAACAGAAAAAGATAAGATATAACTTGAGGAAATATATACAACAGGAGAGAGCATAGGTAGTAACACAGAGACACATCCTTACATATTTCTAGGTATAAGAAGCTTACGGGGAGGGAGGGGGAATTTTTAATTATGGAAAACACAGAATCCATATTGGTAAAGGAATTACGTGAAAAGCATTCTCTGCCAGGAAACCGTAGTGAAGAGTTATGTACTGGAGTGTGGGGGATGGTGGTGTGGTGTGTGGCGGTGGGGACAAGGCCTCAGCATATGGCAGTTGGGTGGTTTCAGAAGATAAGCAGATAACCCCAAATTCAATAACTATGGAGTAAAAATTTTAATGGGAACTAATGAAATTTGTATTTTTTGTCTATATTGTATTAGATTAATTAAGATTTACCTATGACTCTGGCATTAAAATACAACACATTCATTGTCATTTACATTTGTGTGAGATATTACAGAAAACTATGTAGATCTTTACATATAAAAGTGAATTTTTAAAAGTAGAGATTATTTCGCCATATTTTTCTTCTGATTAAAATATGTCTAATGAATTTATGATAAATTTTTAGTATTTTCTAATGCAGATACAAGAAGACGGACACAAACACACACAAACACACACACACACACACACACACACACACACAGCAAATAATTATACTTCAGGCGAGTCAAGAAGAATCACATGAACATTAGACACCCCGAATATTGTATCTGGTGATTAAACCTCCTAACACCACCTGAAGGGGTTAGCTTAGGTTAGGTTAGATTAAGACAGGTTAGGTTAGGTTAGTAGTATTGTGCGTCTCACCACCTTATAAAACAAGCTGGGGGTACTAATCTTCAGGTGATCCCAAGACAACATGAGCATATTATGAATATGAATTTAACACCGACTCTATTTTTTCTACAATAAACTAAGAACAGCGATGGTATTGATTTACTGCCTGTTGGTGGACGAGGAGCCCAGCATGTTGTCTCCTAGTAACACTGTTTCCCCCTCCCTCCCTCTCACTCTCTCCCTACCCCACTCTTTCTCCCTCCTCTCTTTCCCTCTCACTCTCCTACTCCTCTATTCATCCTTACTCCATTACCTTATTTCCAATCACATTTTCAAGTTTTGACTAATTATCATCTTCCCTTATACCTCTACAGCACAAAAATAACTTACAAGTGGAGTACCTGGTCGGGTATAAACTCTCCCGTTCGTCAACCAAAAGAGTGAAGTACATCCAATCCTCTTACCTCCCTGGGTCCTTGAGGCCCTAAATCCTCTTAGCCGATCCTTTACGATCTTATTGTGTTTATTTTCTCTCAGCTTTTCTTAATACACCTCATAAAATATTAACTTTCAGCGCGTTTATAACTTCGAGGGTTTATTGGGTTTTGTAGTGGGAGAGAAAGGAGGGGTATGGAGAGGGGAAAAAGAGAGTGAGAGATGTGAGGAAAGAAGACAGAAATATGAGAGAAAAGAGAAGTGTGTGAGAGAGAGAGAGCGTGTGTGTGTGTGTGTGTGTGTGTGTGTGTGTGTGTGTGTGTGTGTGTGTGTGTGTGTCGACATATTCTGAAGTATCGCTTCACTCGGCCACGAATGTATCCCGTCATCGTCGACTTACAGGAGGCAACATAAAAACATAAAAACATAAGAACATAAGAAAATAAGGAGTCTGCAATAGGCCAGTTGGCCTGTGCATGGCAGCTCCTGTCGAGAGTTACTACCACTCTCTATCATCCATGAATCTATCTAGCCTCCTTTTAAAACTTTCCAGCGTTCCAGCACTTACTACAAAGTTGTTAAGTTTGTTCCACTCGTAGGAGTATTGTGGAAATTTTAAGCGAGTTTTATATCCAGTCTTCCTCATCCTTCTCTTTCCGTATTACTGTCCGTTCGTCAATCTTCCTCTGTGTCATTATCTCGCTCTCTGTTTATATACATATAATTATGTCTTTAACGTCTATTTTTCTGTGTGTGTGTGTGTGTGTGTGTGTGTGTGTGTGTGTGTGTGTGTGTGTGTGTGTGTGTGTAATAATAATTAACGGTTTATTGAAAAAGTTCTGCAGCCCGAAGGCTAAAAATATACATTGGACATAAATGACTTATTACATACATTGACATTGGTGGTTTAACAAAAGCCGTCATTAGAGAAAGGTAATGGAACACACAGTGAACATACAGGTTAATGTTTACAGTGGAGGTCACGTAGATCTTGTGCGCTGAGGTGTTGAACAGCAAACACGTAGTGTAGTAACTCCCTCACAGATGGTGTTATGAGGGGCCTCACGTGGTGTAGTAGTTTCCTCACAGGTGGTGTTATGTGGGGCCTTATGTAGTGTAGTAGTTCCCTCACAGATGGTGTTATGGGGGACCTGACGTGGTGTAGTAATTCCCTTACAGATGGTGTTATGAGGGGCCTGACGTGGTGTAGTAGTTCCCTCACAGGTGGTGTTATGAGGGGCCTGATGTGGTGTAGTAATTCCCTTACGTGGTGTAGTAATTCCCTTGCAGATGGTGTTATGAGGGGCCTCGTGTGGTGTAGTAATTCCCTCACAGATGGTGTTATGAGGGGCCTGATGTGGTGTAGTAATTCTCTCACGTGGTGTACTAGTTCCCTCACAGATGGTGTTATGAGGGACCTGACGTGGTGTAGTAATTCCCTCATAGATGGTGTTAAGAGGGACCTCACCTGGTGTAGTAATTCCCTCACAGATGGTGTTATGAGGGGCCTGATGTGGTGTAGTAATTCTCTCACGTGGTGTACTAGTTCCCTCACAGATGGTGTTATGAGGGACCTGACGTGGTGTAGTAATTCCCTCACAGATAGTGTTATGAGGAACCTCACATGATGCTGTAGCAACTCATTCACTACGTTGTGTCGTAGCATCATGGGGACACCACATAGTCTGGTGTCACAGGACCTCACTCACCCAAGTGAGTAAGGTGTAGTCCCAGGCCTCCCACTCACCCAAGTGAGTAGGGTGTGGTCCCAGGCCTTCCTATCGTGGGCGGATTAACACATAGTTGGTGTTGTTGGGTCTCAGGGGCAGTAATCACTGGGTACCTGGGACCTCACTGTGTGAAGGTAAGCTTGGGTATGACTCAGCTGTTACTTTTGAGTTGTTTTTCACTGACTTAAGCACTAGAATATAAGAAGAACATAAGAAAATAAGGAGTTTGCAATAGGCCAGTTGGCCTGTGCATGGCAGCTCCTGTCGAGAGTTACAACCACCCTCTATCGTCCATGAATCTATCTAGCCTCCTTTTAAAACTTTCCAGCGTTCCAGCACTTACTACAAAGTTGCTAAGCTTATTCCACTCGTCCACCACCCTATTTGTGAACCAGTTCCTTCCTATCTCCCTCCTAAACCTAAACTTATCCAACTAAAATCCGTTGCTGCGAGTCCTATCCTGCTCGGATATTATATGATATAGTAACTTCTGGCGAGAACTTGTTGATATTCCGGTGGGGAGGAGGGGTTCAGGGTAGGGAGTTGGTATGGGCCAACATAACCGGTACGTCTTGACCCTTCGGTGGTCAAGGATGTTTGTGTTCATTGTTTTTTGTTATCTGCCTGTTTATTATTTGATTTTCTGTCGCTACTTCAAGCTCTCTCTCTCTCTCTCTCTCTCTCTCTCTCTCTCTCTCTCTCTCTCTCTCTCTCTCTCTCTCTCTCTCTCTCTCTCTCTCTCTCTCAGTTTTATGTCAATTAAATAAAATAGTGGGACACCCTTGATAGTCTTTACTCAGTTCACACGTTTTTGGTAAAAATAAACCCAACCTTCATAAAGTCCATTTACATATAAAAGGAAAATTGTAAAAAACTTATTAGACGTTAACAAGTATTAATTGGCCAGGATGCCAGCAGCACCACCAGCTCACTGAGAATTCCTTGTTGTTCGCTGGTCAGTTGCCTTTACTATCGCAGACTTTAACGAATCCATTTATTCCCTCACCAGTGGGGCATCGGCTCGAGGCTGTTGGCTTGTGTTTGAAGTCCGATAATTAATTAATCTATTATCTCTGCACGGAAGAAATTTTGGTCTGTTTATTTGTGTGATGTGTCGAGACCTGTCTAGCGTGACCAAGTTCAGATACATCATGATATATATATATATATATATATATATATATATATATATATATATATATATATATATATATATGTATATGTGTGTGTGTGTGTGTGTGTGTTTTAGTCACCCAACGAATGGTAAACGCAACGCTGACGTACAACTGAAAAGGTATGAGGATAGTCTTAAAACAAACCTGAAAAAGTGCCAATTCGACCCCCTCACCTGAGAGACGATTACCCCACACCGTAAGGCTTGGGGGAGCACCACACAAGAAGGTGTCAATACTTTCGAGTTAGCCCAACTGCAAAGCGAGGCAGACAAGCGCCAACGCCGGAAAGACGCTGCCACTAGATGTAGCCCTCCACATGTGCAACATCTGTGAACGACCCTGCCGGTCCCAAATCGGCCTCGTTAGCCACCTTAAAACTCACCAACGAAGGTGACATCCTTAATAACTCATATCATTGTCTCATAGCTGGAAGATCGTCATACTCGATTCCGAGTGACAGTAAAGTAGTCACCGTAACTTAGCTCTCGATGCTGCACACAGGAGGAACGAGAACGCCAAGATAAGGGGATACGTTGATCAAGGCAGCAGCTTCACTCCTCTAGTGTTCACAACCTCTGGTGGGATGGAACCAAGTGCAAGATGCTTCTACGCCAGACTCGCGGAGGTGATATCCGAACAGAAGCAGCAGCCCAGAAGTTTGTTACAGCCTGGATGAGATGTCGCTTGTCCTTCCCTCTCCTTAGGGGAACGAGAGCATCGGCCCCAAAGCCGACAACAGTTGCAGATATCGACTTTGAGGCAACAGTCACTGAATGCCGCATAGATCTGCGGCTCAACTAACTCAACATAGCTAGGATAGCTACTTATGTATTAGGATATTAAATATTAAGGAAATAAAATGGTGGCGAAGGAATGGCTATTGGGGGAGGCTGGAGGCCAATAAAAAAAAAGTCGTAGTAGTAGTAATAGTAGTAGTGTGTGTTTAAGGCACTATTATGCATTATATAAACCAGCACTGGAAGCCACAACTGGAACACGGAAGTAATCACGACTTCGAGAGGGAGACTCTGGAAGCTTATCGGGTGAGACTGGTCCTGATTGCTCAAGTCGTCTTGGATGCGTTGACAGACGCACACACACACACACACTCTCAAAGTACTGGTATTGTATATTATGATGGAGTTATCGAGGTAAATATAGTAGCAGTAAAAGCTTTGAATAGTTTTAAGATACTATTTTTGTTATCTCATATTTTCCTACATTCGGTTTATATAAAAGATGTAACAATACATTTACCATCAGGAACAAATAAGTGTTAATATAGACTTAGAAGTGAGATTAATCCCTGATGACGTATATCTGAAGCTCATTCACTCAAGCACAAGGAAAATGAAATCAGATGAAAATTAAAAGAAAATTACCATCAGTATCTTCCACCCATGAAATTTACTACCAGGGCGATGTTGAAAAAATGTAACGCCCTCTAGCGCCTCCCCAGCACAAAATAGTTAAAAACACTTATGATGAATTTTGAGATGGTTCGTGTAGTGAGTTAATATCTATTGTGTTATAACCGTTCAAGTTTGGTGGAGTTGTTGATATACTGTACAGTCAAATAACCAGCTGACTGACAGAAGGATAGAGAGAGACTGTAGATCATTACTGAGACTCGGAAATATGTGTAAAATATTTGTGTGACAAGAAATCAATAATTAGTAAGGACGAACTTCAACAAATCGGGATAAGACTATTTAATGAGTAGAGATAGGAACAATTAGATGAAGATATATTTTGGTAAACAGATACATAAAGACAGGAAAAGAGATAAAGGGAAGGAGATATATTAAATGATACAGACAGGAGAGAGAGAGAGAGAGAGAGAGAGAGAGAGAGAGAGAGAGAGAGAGAGAGAGAGAGAGAGAGAGAGAGAGTTATCGACGTTGCACAAATATCACCCTAAACGCCACTCTGCCTTTCATCACATCCATCTGTTACCAAGAGCAACAATATCCCTCCCTTCCCTCAGATTCTCCTCCCACCACTGCAAATTATCTGAGAGCCATTTGGCCAACACAGAGTAAATTTTTACACTGGCGAAGATTTAGTGGGCTCGGAGGGGCGATTCACAAGATGAACGGGTTGGCATCACTCGACTTTTACAAACGTTTGAGACAACTGCACACGAATAATGCGCCAGGTACACTACAAGTTTAAACATCTCTTGTAAACAATGAAAAGGAATGGTTGGTGCAAAGTGCGAAGAATAAAGAAGAATTTAAGAATTTATCGAGGAAATACCGTTAATTGAAAGAGCCTCATCGCATTTTCTGTGAGATTCAAGAAAAGAGTTTAAACCATGGAATTTTGAGTTTAGGAAATCCTCGAACATAGTTCCCAACTCTTACGTCTTAATAGCAATATAAATATATATTAATATAGAGGTTTTATAAGTGCCGTAGACCTACAAATGCGTAAATACAAAAATAGCACAAGTTACTTATCATAAACCAAGGCTAAAACTATACAAACTATTCTTATTCTTACGCCATAAAGAATTAACACCTGAAGAAGGTGGAGCCACTAAGTTTGAAAATAAACTAAAATATATTCCTGTTTATGAGAACAAATGGGAAAACTTGTGCCTCGATGTTCAAGAGGCCAGGCCGGGGAAAGGGGCCAGACCAAGGCAAAACACCTAGCCGGGGCACATGGCCAAGGGGCCAGACCAAGGCAAAACGCCTGGCCGGGGCACATGGCCAAGCAAGGGTAAAGGGCCAGACCAAGGCAAAACACCTAGCCGGGGCACATGGCCAAGGGGCCAGGCCAAGGCAAAACGCCTGGCCGGGGCAAATGGACAAGTCGGGGCAAGGGTCCAAGACGGACTAAGAGGCCAGACCAGGGCAAGAAGCCAGGCCAGGGCAAGAGGCCAGGCCAAGTCAAGCTTTTCCCTCCCCCACACACGGACACACACACACTCACATACCCCCGTTCATAATAATACACATGCACGCACCTAAACTTGTAGTAAACTCGTATCAATCTTTCGAAATTTTCCGTCTTGATCTTATTACCCAAAAAATTCTTGTATCGCCACAATCTACCTGTGATTTACAACTGAAAAATTGTGTCGAGAGTTTTATGGGGGACGTTGGCTCTTGCCTTGTGTATGACTCTTAAGGTGGTGACTACGACTGAGGTAACTTTCAGGTCTTCCTACTTATCTCCTGTCCTCCTTAGCCCCTTGAGTAAGATGACTTAACCCCTTGAGTACGTTGACTTAATCCCTTGAGTAAGATGACTTAACCCCTTGAGTACGTTGACTTAATCCCTTGAGTACGATGACTTGACCCCCTGAATACGATGACTTAACCCTTGAGTACGATGACTTAATATCCTTGAGTACGATGCCGACCTCTCAAAGGGTTAAATTACGCATCCCACCCACGACTTAATGGGGGCCGATCTCCCTGTATAGTGTCACTAATACCTTGTTCATCATTCTCTCCTACATCCTTCTCATAAGTCCTATATCATTTTCCTCGATATCTCATTCATCTTTACACTTCTCCAGGTATATATCCAGTAGACTGATTCTCCTACAGCATTATTTTGTCCTATCCTTCACTATACCTGTACTCATATTGTCCTCATATACAGTACAAGAGCATTATTATTGTCTTCCAACACTCATCTGGTACTTCCCTGGTTTCTTGGTCACCTGACATACTCTTTAATAGGATGGTTCTTATCTTCTCGTCTTTCTCACAATCCACTGCCAGAACTTTCCTTAAAATCTTCTCTGGTTATTGTTGATAGATATTTTATGTCACCTCCCTTTCTCCACACACGAAATTGTTATTGTTTTTGTTGTTTTCGGCATTTAGTATTATTAAATCTTTAAGATATTCCACCCATCGTATTTTCTCTCTTTTCCTTCAATAGTCTGCTCTCTATGTCTTTAATTCTTCCTCTTATTTCATTTAAAACTTTATAATATATATATATTTTTATTATTTCCTATAAAATCAGTTCCTTAATTTCCTCACAATCCTTTCAAATTTCGCACTTTTTATTTATTTTTTATTCTCTATATTCCTGTTTCTGTCTTCCCACCACTCGCCATTGATACTACATATTCCTATAAGGCTTTTCTCTTAAACTCTCCCTTCATTACCCAATACTCTTTCTTTTTTTATTGCATAGTCCATCTCCTTTCTATTATCTAACTAATGTCTCGCCACTAACAGATTCTACTACTTCATTACTACACCGTACTGCTCCACGCCTCCCCCCTCCACACAATGTTTACATCTCTCTCTCTCTCTCTCTCTCTCTACGCCTCATCTAACTCTTCCGCCGGTTTAATCTTTACTTCCCCTATATTCTTTCACTCTACTTTCATATCTTTTATCTTTATTTATGCTGTTTTCTGTCCCATTTACTTATCTTTAATTTTCTTAATACCAGGAGGTAGACTTACTCTGTCATCATTCTTTTATTATCATTTTTGTATTATTTTCGTATTTTTTAATCCTATCCTCTACTTTTATACATTTAATCCAGGATTTATGTTCGGGTTAATCCTCCTGCCATCTTCTCCAAGTATTAATATATTCATAGTAAAAAAAAATGGAAGGAACAATTTTATTTTATCATAAATGTCAATAAATAACCTAATTGCACCCCCGTCTAAAACACCTCATATCCCTACCTGAAACTCATCTTTTATTTTTACTTTAATATCACCTAACAAATTTTCTTTTTACTTTGCTAGAATTCTTTTGATGCAAATATTCAAATTATCTCAAAAACCTTCTCAATTTTACGTCTCCCTATTTTCTATTAATATTAATTTTTTTTTTATTATGCATTTTTTTTCTTTCTTATTCTATTGTTCTTTTATCCTCGGTAACATGAGGGTCGCCATTGATTAATTATCTATTCCTCCATTCTAGAAACCACCACCACCACCTTTCTTGCCTTCCCATTTATTGTTTCTCCCGCCGACCTGCTTCACTTCTCCCGCCGACCTGCTTCACTTCTCCCACCGACCTGCTTCACTTCTCCCAACCGACCTGCTTCACTTCTCCCGCCGACCTGCTTCACTTCTCCCACCGACCTGCTTCACTTCTCCCACCGACCTGCTTCACTTCTCCCGCCGACCTGCTTCACTTCTCCCACCGACCTGCTTCACTTCTCCCACCGACCTGCTTCACTTCTCCTAACGGGTTGTGTTCCCTAATGCTTCATATATCTCGTCTATCTTATGTGAAATTTTGAAATATGATCCTACTCCTTCTCACTTCACTAAATTAGTTAAGAAATGATCCAAGTTTCTATAGTTGGATTTAGCTTCCCTGAGGGCTCCACCGTTTCCCTACTACAAGTTACTACGAGAAGGCAGGGGGGAGGGGGCGTCTCTATTACCGCACTATTTAAGCATAACTAACCGAGGTACTGTACATTACTACCAAACATTTTTTTCATTTTGCTACTTGTACCAACCATACAGTTGGTAGTATACAAGCATATGGACACAAGTTTAACCTCATTGGTCATGATTGTGTCACTGTGCTTTTAGTATCAGGAAAATATTATAATTGGCTAATGAAATGATCCAAAGCCAATTATCAAGCGGCGTAAGCTGTGGCCTCAGACTAATTGCTCTGATAATTCGCAAATGTGAGTCACGAGATTGGAAAAAAAAATGCATCAGCCACTAAACTTTAATCAAAGATATTCTGAAAAATCTCTCTTGAATCATGATATTCTTCCACGGGTGATCATCTACGTCTCTCTGATGGAAATCAAATTGTAAATGAATGTTAAAAATGGAAGAGGATAATTCATCATTAACGCCAAGGACGATGGACCAGAGAAGAAAAAATGTCCAAGCACATTGAGGCCACCAGAGTGTACAGCATCCCGGTAGTCCAGCACCAGGGAGGAGTGACGCTATAATACATCACTGGGATTTAACAGCTAAGGTCTTTAAGCGCATAACAACGTCACTAATTACACTAGTCAATCAACAATTATAAAGTATAAGAGATAGAACTCGTGTGATTACACGAAAGCTCTTGGGAACTTCGTATTTTCTTGTTTCCTATGTGGTTATATACCTTTCACTTTGTTGCCGGTAATTATCTGTTAAGCGAGATTATCTCTCTCTCTCTCTCTCTCTCTCTCTCTCTCTCTCTCTATATATATATATATATATATATATATATATATATATATATATATATATATATATATATATATATATATATATATATATATATATATATATGTGTGTGTGTGTGTGTCACACTAAATAGGGATAATCGCCGATTAAGGTTTAAAACACAACTAATGTTTTTTTTCTCGAATATGAATAAATTTATTTTTACTGCAACAACTTAACGAAAATTAATTCATATGATAAAATTTGCACTGTTCATTATAAGACGTCGTTTACCGTCATAGTTAGCGAATTATACCGAAAGTAAGTAAAGTAAGATAAGATTAGGTTAAATTAAGTGTGGACCCTCCCCCATTACCCCCTCCTTCACCCACACTATCCCCTCCACCCACACTACCCCCTCCACCTACACTACCCCCATCCACTTCCCCCACCCCCCTCCACCCACACTACCTCCTCCCCACACTACCCCCTCCTCCACCCTTCTCCGCCCGCACTAGCACCCCCCCCCCTCCACCAGCACCACCCCTTCCCCCCTCTACCACCGGGCAGCTAGGGGAGGGGGGAGAGAGAGCCTAAAGAGTGGAGACACAGACAGAGTAAAGTGGGACGCCAGATCATGAAGCGTGCAAATGTAGCCTGGGGATGAGCCTGATGACGTATCGGTCCAGCTAAGGTCAATCCTTTTGTAAACTTTATTAATGCGTCGCCAAATCCAACTGCAGCGTCAATTTCCCGGTTTCATTATTAGTTTTTTTTGAGCTTGTGGGTGGAAGGTATGAAAGAGATTGAAGAATGAGGTGATAGGGAAAGGCAGGATAATTTTCCTAAAGGGGACGACTTAAAAAAAATTAGGGAAAATAGAAGGAAGAAATTGGAAAGGGCAGGTGGTTGAGGGGTAGTGGCGCACAGTGTTAAGTCAGGTGGTGTATACATAAGAACATAGAACATAGAAAGTGGGATACTGCAGGAGGCCGACTGGCCACTTACAAAGGCAGATCCCTTTCACCCATCCCAGCACTTCCATGTGCCTATCCAACTTAAATCTTGAAGCTCTAGCATCCCCGATCTACTATAGCACTCGGTAGCCTATTCACATATCCACAACTCTATTACCAAACCAGTGCTTGCCTATAACCCTTTCTGAATCGGAATTTATCTAATTTAAAGCCATTTTGTTCATACACCCTGCCAATTTGTAGCAGTAAATGTGAACTAAACAATGGCTGTCATCACTTGTCATCAACCGAGTGATAAATGTAAATAACTGAGGTGTGGATGCTTCGTTAGTGTTCCATACACCCTGCCAATTTGTAGCAGTAAATGTGAACTAAACAATGGCTGTCATCACTTGTCATCAACCGAGTGATAAATGTAAATAACTGAGGTGTGGATGCTTCGTTACCCAAAGAACATCCTTTCAGAAGTGATTGGACACCCAACAAAATTATTGAATAAAAAAATAAAAATTTCAGGACCAATGGGTAAAGTAGATCTTTATGCTATACAGACAGACCTTCACTTCCATAAACTATTAGTCAGCACATAAATTATTCTCTCTGATGTTAAGTGTATATAAAGAGTTAATTACGCTACTCACCTCGTGTATTCAATTGCTTGAGCCTGCTGTTGCATATGCACATGATATCAGCTACTGAGCACATTAAATTCGTTGTCTGACCTGTAAAGAGAATGTAAACAGGTTAGTGAGCTGCTGATTGCATTAAATACGTTTGCCTGATCTGATGAAAGCATATAGGCAAAGTGACCAAGCTGCTGAGTACACATATGAGTTGAAAGATTCTAAGGAGATGTAGGCTAATGGTGTTTACATGACCTGGTGTATATAGAGAGAGACAGAGGCAGGTAACAACAGAGAAACATGATACATTCTGATTATCTAGAAAACAGAGTATGATTATAAAAACCTGTATCGAGTTATGAGATTGTATGTGAAGTATTACCGTGTTGACAAAACTTTAGGTGTTGACTGGTGTGAACACGTCATTATAATTAAAGAAGTCAGAGAGATGTTTTAAGATGTTATATGGTATAAGAAAAGTGTTCATTTAACAAAACTTAACAGCCGAAAGTGTTTATCAGCATCAAGTAGTGACTAAAGATTCAGGACTCAGGTGGTGTACACAGTTCGACAATACATGTACAATTGTGCATATATCAAACCTGCATTTAGTTTTAATGCAGCACCGTCCCCACTCCTCAACGGTAGAGATTAACAAGCCTTACCTGAGAGCTGATAAACCAACACTGAGGCTAGAACTTGTGCCTCATTGGCAGTCATAACACCACCTAGTTTGATCATAAGTGAATCCTGCAACCAAAACTAGACCGAGGGCTAGGATTTATTTTGAATATGAGTTCATTTGGAGTCAGAGATTTGCAGCCATTGTCAGAACGGATCGCTGCTAGTCCCTGGGGCGGGGCTTGCATTAATTGTGGAAAATAGTGGAAGCATCGAGTTAAGTCAGGCATGTCCACCGTTTTACGAAATAGCAAGTTTATTATCAGTTGAACCGCTTTCACTTTGTTGCAGGTAATTATCTGTTAAGCGAGATTATATATATATATATATATATATATATATATATATATATATATATATATATATATATATATATATATATATATATATATATATATATATATATGCATGTAGATCCACAATGAAAACGTGATAAGATAAATCTATAATCACACGAAAAGGTGCTCCGTTGTTTCCTTTTCCCATTTTATCAAGATATATATATATATATATATATATATATATATATATATATATATATATATATATATATATATATATATATATATATATATATATATATGCTTTTCCGTGTAATTCACATTCTTCAGGGGTGAGTACAGAGGAGGGTGAGACCAGGTCCACAATGGTCAGGTATTAGGTTAATGACCCGGCCGGGTCACCTGACCATCTGACCTGACCACCAACCGTTGTGTGCTATTTAAAGATTAGTAGGGTCATTACCTAATACCTGACCATTGTGGACCTGGTCTCACCCTCCTCTGTATATATACACCTTGGTTTGTATTTCTCTCTCTAGTCTGTACTCACCCCTGAAGATGTGAATTACACGAAAGCGCTTGGGAACTTCGTGTTTTCTTCTTTCCTTGTATCAGCATATATATATATATATATATATATATATATATATATATATATATATATATATATATATATATATATATATATATATATATATATATATATATATAGTGTGTGTGTGTGTGTGCCAAGCGATTTGATCATAATTGCATCATAGTAATAGTATTAAATCTTTGTAACTTTATTAAAAACGTCAAACTAAAATGTACACAGGAACACCTTGGTTTGTATTTCTCTCTAGTCTGTACTCACCCCTGAAGATGTGAATTACACGAAAGCGCTTGGGAACTTCTGTGTTTTTCTATATATATATATATATATATATATATATATATATATATATATATATATATATATATATATATATATATATATATATATATATATATATATATATATATATATATGTGTGTGTGTGTGTGTGTGTGCCAAGCGATTTGATCATAATTGCATCATAGTAATAGTATTAAATCTTTGTAACTTTATTTAAAACGTCAAACTAAAATGTACACAGGAACATGATATAGAAAGCTGCCAAAACCTCTCAGTAGTTATCGTCAGTACCTGCCTAACTTAACCAAACCCAACTTAATATAGGTTGACACAGGTAAATCTTGGTTAATCATGAAAGCGAAGTGAAGTATGTAGGTTTACCACACATGCACTAATTTCCATGAAGTTCTAACATTAATAACAACTAGTTATCCTTACTCCGCAATAAGGACGTAGAATTTAATAGTTTAATCGGACCATTATTCCCACAACACGTGACATATGGTAGTTTATAGCCATTACCTATAAAACGTAACATGAAATGCTAAAAACAAAAGTCTCTCGTCAGTCCCGTTGAATGTGACAATAGGTTATGGACGGGTAGGGAGGGGTGAGCAAATCTGATTTTTGAACACACTGACAACTTTTTTTTTCCAAGCCTAATGTTACAACCATGGAAGTCTGATCCAATTTCTCTAAAATAGAACCTCTGGTGAACGTTTTATAAAAGGTTTAGTGATCTACATAACACTAACGTGACAAAATGATTTTTTAGTTACATTTAGAACATAGAACATATGAATGGAGGAAACTGCAGCGGGCCTATTGGCCCATACTGGGCAGTCCCGTTTACACCCAACCCCTATTGCTCATATAAGCATCCAACCTATGTTTGAAGCTATTCAGCGTATTCGAGTTAATGATGATATTTGGTAACTTGTTCCAGTCATCCACTACTCTGTTTCCAAACCAGTGTTTACCTATTTCACGCCTAAATCAAAATTTGTCTAATTTAAAACCATTGTTACGAGTTCGCTCCTGGTTGGATAGCTTGAGTACCTTTGTAATGTCCCCTTTGTTTAGCCCTGACTCCCACTTATACACCTCTATCAGGTCGCCCCTTGCTCTACGTCTCTCGAGGGAGTGCAAATTAAGATGCTTTAACCTGTCTCTATACTCAAGGTTCCTAATGCCCGGGATTAGTCTTGTCATTCCCCTCTGAATTCTTTCCAATGATTCTATATCCATTCTGTAATACGGTGACCAGAACTGAACTGCGCATTCCAGGTGTGGTCTCACAAGCGCAAGATACAGTTTTAGGATGACCTCGCTAGTCTTGTAACTAACACTCCTTTGTATGAACCCAAGTACTTTATTAGCCTTGTTACGAGCAAAAACACATTGTTTACTTGGATTAAGGTTCCTACTTATCATTACTCCTAAATCTCTCTCGCAGTCGGATTTCTCTATGGCATCGTTGTTCATCTGGTATCTGGTTTCCCTGTTTACATCTCCTATACTGAGTACTTTACATTTGTCCACGTTGAATTTATCTGCCATTTTTCAGACCATTCGAAAAATTTGTTTAGATCTTCCTGTAGTTTTGCCGAGTCCTCGTCAGATTTAATAACGCGTCCTATTTTAGTGACATCAGCAAATTTACTTATGTTGCTGTCTATGCCGATATCTATGTCGTTTATGTATATAATAAATAATAATGGTCCAAGTACTGAGCCTTGGGGAACTCCTCTTGTGACTTGCTCCAATGGGACTTAGTGCAGTTAATGCTCACTCGCTGTTTCCTGTCCTGTAACCACGCCCTAATCCATTTAAGGATGTTACCTTTGATGCCATGTGCTTCTACCTTTCTAATTAGTCTTTCGTGGGGGACTCTGTCGAAGGCTTTGTTAAAGTCGAGATATACCACATCATAATTGTGCCCCTCTTCCACCGATTCGAAAACTGATGAAAAGAATGTTAATAGATTAGTTAGATAAGAACGTCCGCTTGTGAAGCCATGCTGGGAATCATTGATCAATCGGTGCTTCTCCAGGTGATTTCGTATGGAGTTTGAAATGATTGCTCCCAGTAATTTGCCTACTATTGATGTTAGACTGATTGGGCGGTAGTTAGAGGATAGTGATCTATCCCCCTTCTTGAAAATCGGTATTACATTCGCTATTCTCCAGGATTCTGGTACTACACCTGTTTTTAAGGACATGTTAAACAACTTACATTCGTTTAATCCTCTGGCAAATATCTCATCGGGACCAGGTGATTTATTGGGCTTTAGTTTGTCTATTTGCTTACTAACATCGTTACTAGTCACTACTATCTCGCTTAATTTGTTTTCTTCACTATCTCTGAATAGAGTCGGTGCCTCGGGTATCATGTTTAAATTTTCAGTGGTTTTGTGTGTGAGTGTCTGGAGTGAGTCACTATGAAATGTTACTATGATTTTTAAATATTTTCCCGCATGAGGTACTAAAAGGCGCATAAAAGCAACAGTAACTAAGAGGGGAGAATATTTGGTACACAGAGAAAGGTGGATACACATGGGAGGCTTGAGGATGGCGCTAATCTTGTGGGCGATGCAAAAGAAAAATTACCAATAGAGATGAATGATTTTAAAATAAGCAGAGAAGATAGCCAGGGAGTTGTTTCAGATATCTAGAATTAGTTGTGTCTGTTAGTGGTAAGAAGCGTATCTCAGAAGGCAAAGATGGGGGTGTAGAGGAGAATCGTGGAGACGACTATATTATATAAATATGACGTTAATAGGATACAGGGAACAAGAACAACAGGAATAACGAAATAAGGAAATGTGAGAAGTATCGGATAGAAGGCTGACCGAGCAAGTGACGCAGGGAAAGTATAGGAAGTGAAATACATGGAAAGAGGGTAAAGGGAAGATCAAGGAGAACTGGGTGAAGTACGCACTAGGAGAGGGATGGATTTGTAAAGAAAAGAGACGTTAGGAGAGCACAGTGTCACGTGATTTATTGGGATTTTACAGCAGCAAGAGTAAGCGGATGACAACAAATAAAGAGAGAGCGTGTGTTTGCTTTTTGTTCCGACCAGCCTGCAAATACTGTATACTGCAGTGAGGAAATGCCTGGAAAAGCATATAACGTATGCAATATATATATAAATATATATATATATATATATATATATATATATATATATATATATATATATATATATATATATATATATATATATATATATATATATATATATATGCGCTATGGTATAAGTTTACAGTATTGTTAAACGCGATGATAAAAAAGTATATAAAACCTAATTAAACGAGGAAGTGAGACAAGTTAGTAACTCACTGCACATAAACACTGAAAACAGTCACACAGTCTTTGACTACAGTACGTAAATCACACCGGTCACACTGCGAGTATAAAGATAGTTTTTGTAATAATATTTAACAGGGGCAGGAATAAAGTAAAATTATCACGGACTATCAATAAATTCAGTACAGTATTCAAGTTCACTAGTCGCCATAAAAGACCAGCCAAGCGGGGTGGGTACAGCAGTGATTAGCTGATGAGTCTCACTTGTTCCCCACCACCATGGGATAAGCCAGTGTAAAATCTCAAGAGACAAGTGAGGTCAACTCAGGTGATGACCACCAACACCTGATACCTGCCCACCGTAGTGCATTTTAAATACGTCCGTTAATAAAGATTCTCAAAAATCTGTTTAGTGTTATAGGCAATCATGAAGATACTGAACATGATTTTGTTGTGAACTGTTCTACCTCTAATAACATCACCTCACCTTCCCTCTAGTAACCTTCAGGTGTGTGTTCTTTTTGTGTTCCATTTTAAGTTCATTGAGTATCAACCAACTTGTCGAAATTAATAACTGCTTAATTAAAATCCAATGAGAATTTATTATAAGATATAAATGAAAAATATTTTTCGACGTGCAGTTAGGAAAAAATGTACAAGAAATGAGGCAATAAAAACACTGAATCAAGACGACATCGGTGTGGCAACAAGTGCCGCCAGACTTCCTGGTTTCATCATTGCATCTTCTCAGCGGCCTTCAGGGTCGCCTATTTTCTCGAGACACATAACTGGGAATCTTTAGACCACTGTTTGTGTGCTCTTGCGAAACGGAACGACCACTGCCATGTTATCACTTTCCTCCTTACATAAATATTTTGTATTTTGGTTTGAGATTACACCTAATCGTTCCCTCCCTGTACTGTACATAAACACACTGATACCTGGGCGTTTTCATCCTTTTTTATCATTAAACTTAAATTTTTCTCATAATTGGATTTCACCATTTATACACAGAGCTTCCTTGTATAGCTAATTCCTTAGTTTTATGTTTTCGTCCACCCACGAGTTAGATGCTTAACTCTATACACCTGTAAGTTACACTAAATCTATTCCTTAATGCATAGGTCGGACGTGTTTTGCCACTGAAATTAACCTTAGTCATAAAACTGCACTGTGGTTGGCTAATGATGTGTTGCTCTCGTGGGATTTTCTGTCCGTTTGTATTGTCATTGTTCACAAAAACCTCGCCAGTGTTGTGTGCTGCCTACCCTGAGTTCTGAACCAAACTTATCCTCGGGTTTACTGGCATATTTAGTCAACAGAATATAAATTTGTCTTTTCTTTGTGTAGAGGAATATAGGAAAAAATATTACCAACTTCTCTCTATTACTAATACTTAACTAATCATTTAAGTGGGATTTATATGGCATTTGAAAATATTACTCTTCACTTATAATCAAACCATTCGATGAAAATATACAATTACAAAATAGCGTAACGTGTAATGGTAATATGCAAATACAAAAGCTCACACGAAGATTTTATTTATCACATATCAAAATTAATCACTTTTATTCTCCTGATGAAAACGAATTTGTATTACCTTTATAAAACTAATACTAAGCTGTGGATATTTGGATTCTCATCAGTAATCATTAAACCCAAAGAGAGAGAGGGATGTATTTTTCACAGGCAATATACTATCTTCCTGGTGTTTCATTTACAGTATATCTAACTAACGTATCCCAGTTCTCGTAATGGTGGTGGTGGTGAATAGGTAAATAAAAGCCATTGATTGTTGATTATCTGTGAGTTGTTATTTCTTTTTCATAGTCGAAAATTTCTGCTCTGAGGATATAATAAAAATCAAGGTTTCTGTTCGTTGTTAATTTTCGTTGGCTGTTGTTTTACTTGTGAATGATACAATGGTATATAATGTAAGCGTCTAAAACAAAAATGATCTAATTTAATGTTTTGTCAAGTCATTGGTTAAATATTATCTTAATCACTAGAGTACGATAATTTAACCCCATGAGTACAATGCCATCGTGCTCATGGGAACTGATCGTCGAATTACATGCGCTTAGACATAGTACTTAAAGATTTCATTAATCCATTATATTCAAGTGGTTAAATCATCGTACCTAAAGGATTAAAATGTGTGTGTGTGTGTGTGTGTGTGTGTGTGTTACCTCCTCGTAATGTATAAGACCTTGTGGATGGGAACCAAGTGTAAACAGGTTAATTTTGTACAAATGTCAACAACGGGTGTCTTATAATTGACTATAATGTATTAATATAAATGATATGTTTAATCTGTCTGGAGCTGTCATGTCACCCTGTTGTGAATTTAAGATATACTGTAGCTGTAGTTATCACAGATGATATGCAGGATGATCTCAATAAAATTTAATGCATATTTTTGGATAATTTCTTTGATTTATTCTCTCTCTCTCTCTCTCTCTCTCCTATAAAAACCTTTCACAAGAGCGCCCAATATTGGTTTCATGCAAGTCAAACCTATTTGCAAAGAACAAGAGTGTGCAGTTCGAAAGCAAGAGGTTTACCACAAGAGCCAGCTGGCCCCAATGGGATTTAGGGCGTTGGGATATATATGCATGACCTGCCTCTGTTACACAGTACCCGGATTATGGAAACCAGAAAATGCCAACGATATGGTATTTCGTTTTTGTCAGACATATATCTATCTCTCGTCTGATTTCTCCCTCACCGCATCCCAACCTCAAATAAAAAACTGTGAATGAGAACTGGTATATTGTTATTAATCTGAGCTTTATGAATTTTGTCTCGAGAGGTTTGGTGAAAAATCATAGACCTCACTCTCTAAATCACGGCTGTGGCTCGAAAATAGAAAACGGGTTTTAGTGGTTTGCTGGGAAATTGTCATGCTTCCTCTTAAGACAGTGGTTCTCAACCTTGTTTGCCCCATGCACCCCTTTCACCATATGTCAGAATGTCATTCCCCCCTCCTTTCCAAGATTGTCTGCCTCAATAAGTGCATTCCAAATAATATGCATATAATACTGAAAATCCTTTATTTTTTCCATATTAGTACATATACATTTACAATTTTACATGGATTATTTTTATAGTGGGGTTTTACAAATTAAATGCCAATTGAAAATGTTGATGGATTTATAAAACTTGAATAAAAGTAAAATAGTTTTTCTTTTATTTATAATGAATTACTTAACAGACCAAACTGAAGCATAATGCAATAAACAAAAAGTTCAATAGAATACCAGGATATTGTAAATTTGTAATTAATTTTATTCAGATGAAGATTACAGTCAATGAGAAACCTGTGATTGTTTTTTCTTCGCCAATTCTGGGATACGCGGAGGAGTGCTTGAAAGGGCACAACGCAGGTCATTTTCTACCTCTAATCTACTACGTTGCTTCGTTTTAATTTGCAACAGAGTTGAAAAGCCTGACTCACAAAGATATGTCGACACAAACGGAAGCAATGCACGGATAGCTCTTTCTGCCACTTTTGGGTAGGAATCGCACATCAAGGGCCAAAATTCTGTGATTGATTTCTCATCGAACATATCTCTTGCTCCCGAATCAGTTTTCCCCCCTGAAAACCTGAATTCCCCCCCTAGGGGGAATTCCCCCCTGGTTGAGAACCCCTGCTCTAGATCATGCTGTGTTTACTGAGGGTTACGTTCCCCCAAGAAGCATGCATGCATATATATATATATATATATATATATATATATATATATATATATATATATATATATATATATATATATATATATATATATATATATATATATATATATATATTTATCTCACTAGTCTGGAATCGAACCCCGAACCAGCGCGTGATGAACCCTACTCACCATGCTATCTTAGAATTTAATAATGCAAACTTTGTCGGCAACCTTCGTCCCAAGCTAATGCAGCGCATTAAACCCCACAAAACCCTTGTTGGCAAGGGTTATGGAATTAGCATCACCTATGCTCGTACTTTCTATCTTCACTTCATTCGTTCTGTAGTTGACTATCATGCTCTCCATCTTGTGACTATTCCGCCTAAACAACTCAACAGCCTTGAGGTAGTGCAAAATGAAGCCATGCGCATCATCCTAGGTTGCCCAAAATCAACCAGAATTGTAAACATGAGGAAAGAGCTCGGACTGCCCTCCCTATCTGAGAGGATAGCTCTACTTAATACCATGTTTTGTGTCAAAGTTTTGAAGAACAATGGTTCTCAAACTACAGCTCAAACTGAGTTGATGTTCTATCTAAGTAATCCCGACCATCTCGCCAACCTTCCACAAAAGACTCTCTTTGGGGCGTGGCTTCATAAAAGTGTTGCAGATCTCTTGAAACTGAATGTCCCAATCACCCCAGACGAACCTATTAATGCCATTCCTCCTTGGCTGGATATATCAGTTCCTATTAATTACACTCCTGTTGGTAGTAAGCAAATGTTAAACACCGATGTGGTGAGATGTGTCACACTAGAAACTATTAACAGACACATAGAGAGTATTAAATCAAGTGAATGTTATGCTTTTACTGATGGTTCTGTGCAGACAAACACAGGTAGAACAGGCTGTGCAATTGTAATATATAAAGAAAAAGAGATGATAGTGTCAAACAAACAAAGGCTGAACAACTGGGCCAGCACAACACAAACTGAACTAACTGGAATCTACTTAGCCACAGACTACCTCAAAGAAAATGGAGGTGGGGTGATATTCTGTGACTCTCAAAGTGCTTTGAAATCAATGAACAGCCCGTCAGGCTCTATGTCTAAAGTTGCATGTGATATTAAAAGGAATGTGATAACTGCCAATGAGAACAACTTTCGTATCGAATTTGTGTGGATTCCGTCCCATGTTGGAATCAGGTATCATGACCGTGCTGATAGACTGGCCAATGAGGCATGTAAGAAAGAAAATGTTGACCGTGACCTTGGTCTGTCCAATGCTGTAATTAAAAACATTCAAGTCAGAATCATGAACTCTGATCTAGAAGAAGTGAGAAATGCAGAGAGACCTGACAGTTGTAGCATTAGTAAATATGACAAATTTTGTAACAAGAGGTACCGGTATGGCCAGCATAAGGACAGAACGAGACAATGTGATGTAGTCGTGGCCAGAATTAGGCTAGGATACAGACACATCTGGCAAGTTAGTAACGCTGTACCCATACCGGAACACTCAGCATGTAAACTTTGTGATAAACCTTTAAAGCATACACTTGAACACTACATTATTGAATGTAACACTGTCAAAGACTTCAGGCTACCTGACTTATTGTATCTTGAACTATGTAATTACTTCATTGAATCAGGTGTGCTTGAGGACATTCTTGCTGTTTATCCCAAATTTGCTAGCCCACACTGATTAGTCTTCAATTAGAATATGACTCCAATGTATGTGATCCACTGACCTATATATGCTGCTGGTGAATGTGATGTATTTCCTTCTTTGTGTACGAACCTCTGTCCTGCATGGCAGTGAACAGTGGCATTACCCACATGAATCTGACCGACGTATATGTATGTACGTGTGCGTGTGTGTATATATATGTACATGTATATGTGTATGTATATATGTATATGTATGTATATGTGTGTGTGTGTGTGTGTTTACATATATGTATATGTACTGTCAATGAATATGATGCATCTCTTTGTGTACGAACCTCTGTCCTGCATGGCAGTGAACAGTGACATTACTCATATGAATCTGACCTCTATACATTTATAGTTGTTAATGAATATGATGTATTTCTTTGTGTATGAACCTCTGTCCTGCGTGGCAGTGAGAAGTGATACCACCCTCAGTGTCAAGACCTGACTGAATTACTCAGAATAGGCAAACTGTACTACAAGCTCTGCCAATAAATTTGTTAAACTAAAAAACTCTCCTTTGGTCATACAAGTCGTAAAATTAAGTTATAAGCAATGACTTGGTTCCATCCCTCCCTTTCCCCTTCTATCTCTTTTGCCGTCAAGCATTCCTTTACCTATCCCCTTTATTCCCCAACTGATTGTTTTACTTCTCCCCCTTCTTTCTAAATTCATCCAGTCTTTTCCCTTCACACCCACTTTCCTACCTCCTCTATTACCACTCTACCTTTCCTTCCCCCCCCCCCTTAGTTCCCAATATTCGTGCTCTCTCTCTCTCTCTCTCTCTCTCTCTCTCTCTATCGTTAACTTTTTATATACTCCGCCAAACCGATACACGCTTTAACATCTTTAACTGCAATTTTCATTCTCTTGCCATAATTTTCCTTTACATCATACAGATATTAGCTAAACCAATTTTATCCAACACAGTTTCCTCACAGATGGCACGAACGAAATATAATTATAGTTTGATTTGGTCTACTCTTAGTATGTAGCTGTAAAGGTGTGTGTGTGTGTGTGTGTGTGTGTGTGTGTATGTGTGTGCGTGTTACAAGAAGAAGAATTGTGTGTGGGAGTTGGAATGTAAGTGAGGATAAAATAAAATTGTCGATAAAGGTGTGTAAATGGTGTGGACGGAGATAGGCATGTCTGGTGTTAGCTTGGAGGTGCGTAAACATGGTGCAGGTGTGTATGTGAGTGTGTGTGTCCAGAGAAGTGTACCTGTATTCTGGATGTATGGTGTATGAGGAGGTGTGTACGTGAGCTGTAGTGTAGTTTACCCATTAAAGCTGCAGGTTGGAGCTGAGAGAACATTGTACACAGGCTCGCTCTTCATAGTATTTTTCGTTTACTTTCAGTCCTGGTGTATGACTATAACTGTGACGCGTTCAATACTTCACAATTATAAACTCCAGGAAGATGCAAGTGCTTAGTCGTGATCATTGTTCAAAAGTCTATGTCACAAAGTAAAGGTTCACCCGGACAACTGAACACGGTGATTCCGACCTTCGGCTCCTGGACATAATATTTGCATTGGCGTCAAGTGTTGTTGTGGAGACGACCCTTCACTGTGTCTTCCCCTCACTTACTGATTGTTCTTCGCCGCCCCTCTACCATCTCCAAGTGTGTTTTCAGTTCTTATACTTAAATTATCATTTATGTATTGTTTTCTTTAACCCTGATGAAAAAATATATATGTCTCTTTCATGATCATTTGTTTTGCCTGTGCCCCTATTTACTACTCCCCTTCCGGAGTCAGTCATACCTGACCTGAGCGAGGCGACGGATCTCCTTATGTTGCTCCACTACTGTACACTAGACTGTCGTTGCACCAGAAAGACTCGCATTCTCGTCTTCCTTTTTCGTTATAGCACGAATTTGCATGTCACTCCTATTTTGTTCAAGGAATACAAACGTAGCTTCCTTCGACTTTTTAAGTTCCTCAAAGCACCGTGGCCCATGGAAAAATATACCGGTGGCAGAGCACTGTACACCCTTAGCTGCTAAAGAGAATATCTGTATCTCACATTGTTGGTAGGCATAGTGCAGCAGAGCTAGCTGGTGCACAGTGTGATATAGATTATTCTGTACCCTTTTCATTGTCTTTTCTGTACAACCTGTTGTATATACGAGAGAGATGAAGCAACGGCAATTTTCTTTTATCCAGTGTAGTTTTCATCATGTATTTTTTTCTGTACACTCGGCCCGAGGTGAGAAGGGAAGACGACTAACAAGAGAAAACGGTCAGAATAGATTAACAGAAGAGGGTAGCAACAATTGTAGGTTATGGTTATGTTTTAGTGAAAAAAGTAAGACTGGAGTTAGAAAGCGTTAGGAATGATCAGAGTTATGGAACTGTGGTCTTAATATAAAATAAAAACAAATTATGTTGAAATATGAATGGCTGAAGCCGGGCTCCGCTACTCAGCTGGTGCTCTCCAGTCCACAAAAGTAGAACACGTGTGATTATGGCCCCATGACGTTGCACTATGCAATTTTTTAGACTTGCAGACGCTGTTAACTATTGAAAGAGTATAAGTTTAATATCTGTCCAGGAAATATCAAAACACTACGAATCCCCCGAGACGCGGCCCCCGGGGAAGATAATCAATTAAGACCTTCCCAAGAAACCCAGAAATAACACTTCCACCCAGCGAGTCTGACCACAACTTTCTGGTCGTCCAGAAATAGATTACTGGCTAATGAACCAACACGACATTGAGTTCCAACACAACTTTGAGTTTATCACGTTAAAGAAACAAAACTGAATCTGAAGATCAACCTTTGGAAAGATCTGATTGAATCAGTGTATCTAATAAGTGAGGATAAATGATAGAGTTAGATCTGAAGAACATAAGAACATAAGAATGGAGGAAACTGCAGAGGGCCTATTGGCCCATACTGGGCAGTCCCGTTTACACCCAACCCCTATTGCTCATATAAGCATCCAACCTCTGTTTGAAGCTGGTAAAGTAGGCAGCCCACACCCTCACATCTTTGCTTACACCGAGAACACCGGCACAGGCAACAACATCGCCGAGATACTCAGCACAGTGGACAACAAACCAGCTCTGGTGGTCTTCCTCGACCTGGAGAAAGCCTTCGAACTAGCAAATCCATTGGCCATTACAACTACGCTCGCTAAAAAAGGCGTCAAAGGAAGGTTGCTGGGGTGGATCCAGAACTACCTCACACAGAGAGAAGCACGAGTACGCTTTCAGGGAGCAACCTCAAGCTACAGGGTCCACGAAAACGGAACCCCACAAGGAGGCATCCTCAGTCCAATGCTGTTCAATGTCCTGATGGAAAATCTAGTCAAACTTCCCTTCAGACAAACAGCCAAGCTCCTATGCTATGCAGACGACTTACAGCTTATAGTAAGAGGATCGAACAGACTAGCCAACACGCAACACGCACTCCAACTTATAGAAGAGGAGTGCAACAGACTTGGACTCAAGATAAATCCAGCCAAGTCGAAAGCGATGGCCATCTGCACAGACACACCAGACAAGTTGCTCTCCATACAAAACACGCCGGTAGTCTGGACCAACGCCCACCAGTGTCTTGGAATCTGGTTTGACCAGAAACTCACCTTCAAGCCGCAACTCGAGTATCTCAGGCACAGGACGAAGAGCAGACACAATATAATGAGGTCGCTCACCAGCAAATCCGCAGGAGCAAACCTTCATGTGCTCAAAGCCTACTACACAGCCGCCATCAGATCGCTGGTAGATTACAGTGCTCCAGCACTCATTGGACTGAGAGAAGACCAAATAGCTAAGCTAGAAGTCATCCAAAACAATGCTCTCAGGACCATGCTCGGAGCACCCATGTGGACCAGAATTTGCAATCTGCAAATGGAAACCGAGCTACCACCCCTGGCAGTACGAGTCAAGCAGGTGACAGCCGGTCTCCTCGCCAAAATCTGTAGAGCAGACAAGCCCACAGTTGCCAAGATTCGAATCAGTGCCTCCCTCCACCTCGACCACAGAGTGCGAGGGGCCACCTGGTCGCACGAGGCAAGCGAGGTCATCCGACACCTGCAAGCAGAAACACTCGTCAAGAACAACCAAGACACACGAGACAATGGTTACGCTGTTCCTCCACCATGGAGCCCTCCACCAGCCACACTCAAATTTACCGACCTAGGCGATAGTAAAGCCAACCTCCAGAAGGAGGACCTCAAAAAAATAACTCTCGAAGCCATAGCCACCGAGACACCGGCTGATGCAGCATCATACTTCACAGACGGCTCGGTGGACCCAAAACATCATAGATCCGGAGCGGCCTTCTACACCCAAGGTCAGACCCTCCAATGGAGACTTTCCAACGACTGCTCCACCCTACAAACAGAACTGGTAGCAATCTCAAAGGCCCTACAACACGCTGCAACACAACACAACAAGTCCGTCATAATTCACACGGACTCGAAATCGGCCATGCAGGCGCTGCAACACAGTCAACCAAGAGACAACGTCCACATCATCACCTCGATCCTCGCACAGCTACAGGAATTCCAAAGCCAAAACCGACCAGTCGTCTTACACTGGATTCCCAGTCATGTAGGGATCGGAGGAAACGACGTGGCAGACGAAGCAGCCAAGGCAGCTACACGTTCTAGTAGCGTACACATCCAAGTTCCAGCAAGTGTGCAACAGATCAAGAATCACCTCAGAAAGACTACCAAGCTCCACATCAAAAAGAGCTTCCTTCATGCACTCAACGCTGGTTCCCAATCAGCCAAATGGTACCTGGCGGCCACAAAAGGGGAACCACCTTTCGCTGACAAGAAAACTCCAAGACAAACCCAAGTCAGCCTTCACCGACTACGACTAGGGTACAAGTGCTCCTGGCAGATGATCGGAAATGACGTCATGGAATGCACCTACTGTCAGGAGCCAGCAGCCAACCCACTTGAACACTATCTCCTCGATTGCGAGGTCACACAAAGCCTCCGAAACAGAACTCAAATCTCCCAAGAAACACACACAACACCAGCGGCCACTCTAACCCGAAAGGCCCATACAGACCACATTCACCACCTACTCCGGGTCATCACACGATACCCACCACCCAGATAGCTTAGAAAGCATCCTCTCCCAGCAAGTGCGGACCCCAGTTCGGGGGGCGCGCCACTCCGAAGCTGACCACGTCCAAGAGTGGGGGCCGGTGGTAAGCGTCCACTGATCGGGGGTCCGCTCACACTTGCAACCTGCAGTATCCCTCCAATCTGCAGGTGGGACCACCTCCAATCCCAAATCCGGTCTGGCTGCTCCTGGAGCTCCAGCCGGAACCACCAAACGGGCCGCCTATAGGCAAAGGCCCGTGTCGGACTACGGTCCGACAATCTATACAACAACAACAACAACGTTTGAAGCTATCCAGCATATTCGAGTTAATGATGATATTTGGTAACTTGTTCCATTCATCCACTACTCTGTTTCCAAACCAGTGTTTACCTAACTGACGCCATTGTTGTCCAGTCCACACGTGAAGAAAGAGATCCAATTCTGTTTGTTTACTGAATAATTATTAAAGATACATTGCTCATGACTATACAGTGAAATGGGGAATTATACCGATTTAGTCAAATATACAGCATATGTTACACTAAATAGGGATACAGCAATTGCCTAGTAGCGATAACTTCTATGTATTTTTTCTTAAACTTCTGACTTTCCATAGACGATCATGTACATAATCATAATGCATATAAATGATTAGTTTAATAGAAAACCTAACCTAAACTAACTTCTAATCAAGGTTGGCAATACCAATTTTAAAATGATGTTGGATTTAATAAATTTTGTGTCAAGTTAATTTAAAATTTTATGGAATTATGTTCCAAGTAGCAGGCACGAGTATAATTTCGATTGCTAAATATTGAAATAATATAAGAATACAATTTTTTTCTGAGTTTCCCGATGAATTATAATGTATTTCAAGGAGTTATGATTTGATTATATGCACAGTTTGATAATTTACCCTTCTTAAAATAAATTTTGTCATGAAATAGAAAATTATTTATACTGTTGATAATTCTTATAAATGTTAATACAAGATTGATCTCTGTTTATAAACAATAACAATTACCCGTTAAGAGAAAGGTGACAGAACACACATAAAGATAATGTATACTGTACACAGTAACACTAAATTACCAAAAAGGCCCAGAACAATGGCAGGTGTGAATAGCAGCAGTAGGAGCTGAACATATTTGACACAGCAAGGGGAAGGAGTAGGACCGCTAGGACCATTATAATACTTGGGAACTCATTTTTCGTCTGAGTATATGACTTCAAGACGTGGTGTTAAGTTAACCATATAATGAAGCAAGTTGTATTCATATACTTGGTCATAGCTTCAAATTTTATTTTAAACTTTAATCGTGACAATCCTTTTAGCATTTTTGGCGATGGAAATCTACTATAGTGTAAATAATTAAAAAAAAATCTGGAAATAATGAAAACCAAAATAAAACAAATTAAAAATGGTTTTTGTCTGGTTTAAAACATAGATTTAAATCAGCCAACCTTGCTTCTAACAGTACACATTAATAACAACGCCAATGAGAAAACCTCCCTGGCTACATAATAATAATAACAAAAATAATAACAATAATAATAATAATCGTTTTATTTCCCAAAAGCGCCAGTTGTTCTAAAATTCACTAGCGCTCGAAATACGAAAAATTAAGGACGCTGCTATTAAGTTATTTAGTCAGGAAGTGAGTAAATGACAAAATGGATACAAACAAACCATGAGAGCACTTTGTTTTGTTGGTGATGTAGAAATAAAAGCTAAATTATTATGTCAACAGGAGCAGATAAAACTGTTGGTAGTTAATTCTCTTCCTTAAATATCAGTTTATTTTTTGTACGTTTATAAAAAAAATTATATAAATAAATATTACTTGGAACCTGTCTTAGTTTATTACAAATAGTAGTTATATATAGAACATTTAAATGAATTTTCAGAAGAAAAAAAACTTTACTACTGAGCCTGAAACTTTTATTACCAGCTAGAAATTTTTACTACCTAGCCTGAAACATTTATTGCCCGGACTAAAACTTTTAATTCCAGCCTGAAACTTTTATTACCCAGCTTGAAACTTTTACTACCTAACTGAAACTTCTACTATCCACCTTGAAACTTTTGCTACCCAGACTGAAACTTTTAAAAATGCGCCATTATAGCCAGCACCACTATAAAGACAGTCATTCTTTATAGTAAACTAATGCATACTTTTTACCTAGACTGGATGTAAGGAAATAGTATTTGTTTATTTCTGTGCTTCAACAACTATGGTGAAGAATTATAGAACAGTTACCTTCTTGAATCTATAATATAAAGGATTTTCTTTGTATAAGTATGATGATGATGATGAACCACCTCAATAATAAGTACGTGTGCGGACCCAAGGCACTAATCTTATTCCACAGTCAAATTATTCACTCTCTTCCAAGAAAATTTTTCTACAGATTACAATTTTATTCTCTTTAAAAAAATAATACTTGTGGTAATTATTGTTGTTTTAGGGTTAGTTCCTGTCTCTGCTAGTAACGTGTGGTCTAAGTTCCTCTTCTGCTAGTAACGTGTCATTTATTTCGGTCCAATATAACATTATAGCTCTCATGGTAACTTGGGTGTGAGGCTCGACTTGCGGCAGAAATAAACACCTGTATACATGTTGGACTCAGAGAAGGCATTATGTGCCAGACCTTGTCACTCATTTCAACACCAGACTTGCTTAAGTATTTGTAAATAAAGGACATATTCCTCAGGGATTTTAAAGCAATATATTGTATTTGGAGAAAATTTTATATTTCTCGTTTTCATTGTTCTAAACTACATTTTACCGTTAACGATCTGAGTATCACAGTGTAGTTTTTTTTTTGCTTCATCATGAAGAAACAAATATAAAATGAGCAAAAAATATACTGAAAACAATAGCGCATGTAACAAAGTGATTAATGGAATGAAACAGAAACTGAACCATACAAAGTTATATTTCCTTTATTCGTTGCTGATCAATATTAAATATTCGCATAATTTGATTTTTTGACAATATCTGGAAGCAATTGTGATGTTACAAACGTAAGGTTTATCTAGTCTTTACAGTCTGTTTGATGGTAGACACACAGTGCGGGTGATCATCTTGGTGAGGGAGTGAGTGTTGGTGGCTTCTCTCACCTCCACCTCTGTGATGGTGGTTGCCACAGTGGTGACAGGTACGGGCTCAACCACCACCTGTGTCTTTAGCTGGTTCTTGGTCACCGTCACCGTGGAGAACGCGGTCTCTGTCGCAGTACTTGTCAGCTGGGAGAAGCGGGTCTCTACATCAGTGACTGTTTGGAGGAAGGTTTCTAACACAGGCACAGTCTGGATGTCGGTGAGGTAGTTGGTGGCTGTGCTGGTGAAGATGTTCAGCTGCGTCTCAACCAGTCTGCTGGTGATGGTGTTGACTCGAATCAGTATCAGAGGCTGTGTGACCTCCACCACCTTCACGTCAGTCACCTCCAGAAGTAGGGGAGACGCAGTCACCGTCTGGATGGCGGTGCTCGTCAAGGGCACAACACTGGTCTGGTACACAGTGTTGAGGTTTATACGGTTGATGGGGAAAGGAACTTTCAACACCTCAATACCTGTT
The DNA here is from genome assembly GCF_018991925.1 of Homarus americanus. Lineage (NCBI taxonomy): Eukaryota > Metazoa > Arthropoda > Malacostraca > Decapoda > Nephropidae > Homarus > Homarus americanus. The sequence goes on from NW_024749779.1 coordinate 5,167,111, forward strand.
GCAGACAGAGACTCGTCCTGGTACTGTACAGTCTGGGAGACAGGACAGACTAGTGGTCGTGCCTTGTAGTAGCGGGCGGCAGCCAGCTGCACAAACAGCACCAGACAGATCACAGCCTTGAACATGGTGTTGTGTTGGCGTCTCGTTGTCTGACAGGAAAGTGGATATGACCAAGCCAGGGCAGCCGTTTTATAGCCGATGTCTTGTTGGTCACCACACTTCATGAGGTCGTGAGGTCAGGTCTGGAAATATCCGATTTTCTGTATTCTCTTGGGAGCAACATGTCAGTTTACTTTCTTTCTCTTTTTTTTCTTAATAATTTAGTTCAATCCACATTTCTTACAATTGGCTTATCTTGTACTGTAACACAAACATACGCTTCTATTTCATAAAACTTATAAAATATAAATGCGTTCATAATATTATTTATCCGCTAACTTTTGCTAAGGTTCTATTGTAATTGCATCTAACCCCCAAAAAGTAAATGACATTATGAATAATAATAATAATAATAATAATAATAATAATAATAATAATAATATTAATAATAATAATAATTATATTAATAATAATAATAATAATAATAATAATAATAACAATAATAAAATAATAATAATAAAAATAATTATAATAAGCGACTCTGTGTGTGTGTGTGTGTGTGTGTGTGTGTGTGTGTGTGTGCTCCTGCTGTAGTTTTAAAAATAGAGTTCGTTTGAATCTGGTATGGCAATGCGTATACACCCTGTAAGTGCCAAGGTATAATTTGGGGGAATTGGTCCCAGTACATGACCCATTACCTCCATAGGTGAAACTCCTTATTAAAAATACATGTACAGTACTTTTCTTTCTTTCTTTCCTTCCTTTTTTTGGAGGGGGGGGGGGTGGGGCTATACTTCGCTACATATTTTTATGATAGAGTGCTGAAAACTGGTACAGTTTTCTTTTTTCATGTGCACCAAATATTGGCCAAGGACGGACATAGATTGAAGTGCCCCTCTGCTTCAAAGGTTGCGTGTGTGTTTATCTGTTTTATATTGGCTTCACCTTCTTTTTCACACAAAGAGCTGAAATTTGGCCTGTCTATGTAATATTGGTGTTACTATAGTAGGCGGTCTACCGAGCTGAAGTTGTGTCTACCAGGATATTTACACTGAAGCATCCATTAATCTAATAGACGCGACAGTGTAAATACCCCGGTAGACCAACTACAATGCGATAGACCACATACTGTAGTAGCACCGTAATTTTTTATTGTTCACGACTAGTCTCTGTACAAACCTAGTATACGCGCTAAAAGACATTCTTTGTTGAAGCACTGTAGGTCATTATAATATCCACATCCGGTTGTCTTTTCCAGTCTTTGGATCTTTATACTAAAATGGTGACAATAAGAGAATGATACTGATGAAATCATTCACATGTGAGATACAGAAGCAATAAAGAAAATGTAATTACATTTTACGTGAACATTTTGGCGAGTATTGATGTACAGAAATGAGGAATGTTAAATAACATTATGTACAGAGTAAAACACACACACACACACACACACACACACACACACACACACACACACACACACACACCGAAGGGTCAAGACGTACCTGGCGCTCCTCTGGGAGCAGCCAGGTCAACTGTTAAGTTGGCCCATTCCAACTCCCTCCCCTGAACCCTCCTCCCCACCGGAAAATCAACAAGTTCTCGCCAGAAGTTACAATTTCATTTAGGAAAGGAATGGAACCAGTGTTGAACAGAGGTGAACATTGGTGAACAGTGCTTAAGTCAGTGAGAACACCTCAACAGTAACAGCCTCACACAGTGAGGTCCCAGGTACCCAGTGATAACTGCCCATGAGACCCAACAACAACGAGCAATCCGTCTAGGATAGGAAGGCCTGGGACCACACCTCACTCATATAATACCATCTGTGAGGGAATTACTCACGTGTGGTCCCTCATAACACCATCTGTGGGAATTACTACACCACGTGATGCCCCTCATAACACCATCTGTGAGGGAATTATTACACCACGTGAGGTCCCTCATAACACCATCTGTGAGGGAATTACTACACCACGTCAGGTCCCTCATAACACCAACTGTGAGGGAGCTACTACACCACGTGAGGTCCCTCCTAACACCATCTGGGAGGGAGTTACTACACTACGTGTTTGCTGTTCAACACCTACATTAATCTGTATGTTCACTGTATGTCCCTTTACCTTTCTCTAACGAAGGCTTTTGATAAACCTCCAATGTATGTAATAAGTCATTTATGTCCAATGTATATTTTCAGCCTTCGGGCTGCAGAACTTTTTCAATAAACCGTTTATTATTATTATTATTATTATTATTATTATTATTATTATTATTATATACACACACACACACACACACACACACACACACACATGAGAGGGAAAGACAGACACAAAGGAAAATATTCAAAGCCAAACATCTGGGCCTCAGGTATGGTGGTCATTAAACACACGGTCAATTCACTGTGGGTCAAAAATGGTCTCTTGGGTGGTTGAGGGTGACCCTCTCATGAGTACAAGTCAGGTGAGGTTCAGGGAGAGGTAAAGGAGGCTCACGGGTGACGCCCTTAATCACATCAGGTCAGGACAGGGAGATATTTTCGTGTCTTTACAGGTCATTTAGTTGAGGTCAGGTGAGGTTGGCAAGGGATAATGACACGCCAGGCTGGAGGCAGGAGTAACAACAGACCGACAAACAATATTTGTATCTATATTTTTTTTCTAATTTCGTAGACATTAAATACCATAAACTGTATACAGATTATTAAGGCCTATTGGCCCAGTATGGGCCAATAGGCCCGCTGCAGTTTCCTCCATTCTTATGTTCTATGTGAGGACGTTTTACCCTGACAATAAGCATTAAATAAAAGGAAGAATAGCTAACGATAACTAATGTAGCAACTACTCGGACGTTATTCTGAGAACTTGGAAAGAAAGGAGACAACTGGGTGGCTGTAGCGACTGTGAAGATAATAATAATAATAATAATAATAATAATAATAATAATTATAATAATAATAATAATAATAAACTGTTTATTAATAGAGTTGCAGCCGGTAGCTGAAAATATACAAACTTATATTTGATTTAGACATAATGATATGCGTTGAATACATTTATAGGGCTGTACAGTACATAAACCAGGAGTTGTTTATTATTTTAACAATGGATGGGATGGTGCTATTCTTATATCTATCAGTGCGGGCTCTTATGGGCTGAATTTTGTTGTAGTGGCAGACTGCGCGAGGTGGACAGGGGACTGCCGGTGGCAGATTGTGGGAGTAAGATGCTTAACTCACTGGAAGTCATAGGCGATTCGCTTTAAAAATAAATGTATGTATGGATGGGTTTAGTGTCCGGAAAATCAGGCATAAATTATTATAATTCTTTTAGCTACACCTAAGGTTTCTTCGTATCCTTGGCCTCAATTCTGTGTGGTGATCGACGAGAATCAACGGATTATGATTTTTCTTATTGCTCTTGTTTATGTTTCAGAATATGTTCGCTTCATGTGAACAGTTGAAAAAGAGATCTTGATGGTGATTGTAGTCTGACTCAAGGCAATAAATTCACTATCAATACATTCCTTATCCATAATCCCTCCTGTTTTACCTAAAAAGACAAAAACCTTCACTTTCGTACACACCGAGCGTACATATCCAGCGTATTCGAGTTAATGATGATATTTGGTAAGTAGTTCCACTCGTCCACTACTCTATTTCCAAACCAATGTTTACCTATTTCGCGCCTAAATCTAAACTTGTCTAATTTAAAACCATTGTTACGAGTTCGCTCCTGGTTGGATTGTTTGAGTACCTTTGTAATGTCCCCTTTGCTCAACCCTGACTTCCATTTATACACCTCTATCATACCGCCTCTCACTCTACGTCTCTCGTGGGAGTGCAGATTTAGATGCTTTAACCTGTCTCTGTACTCAAGGGTCTGAAAAATGGCAGACGAGATTCAATGTGGACAAATAAAAAGTACTCAGTATAGGAGATGTAAACAGGGAAACCAAATACCAGATGAACAATATGTTATTGAGAAATCCGACTGCGAGAAATTTTAGGAGTAATGATAAGTAGGAACCTTAAACCAAATAAACAATGTGTTTTTGCTCGAAACAAGGCTAATAAAGTACTTGGGTTCATACAAAGGAGTGTTAGTTACAAGACTAGCGAGGTCATCCTAAAACTATATCTTGGGCTTGTGAGACCCCACTTGGATTAGGCAGTTCAATTCTGGTCACCGTATTATAGAATGGATATAGAATCCTTGGAAAGAATTCAGAGGAGAATGACAAGACTAATCCCGGGCATTAGGAACCTTGCGTATAGAGACAGGTTAAAGCATCTTAATTTGCACTTCCCCGAGAGACAGAGGCAATATGATCGAGGTGTATAAATGGAAGTCAGGGTTAAACAAAGGGGACATTACAATGGTACTCAAACTATCCAACCAGGAACAACTCGTAACAATAGTTTTAAATTAGACAAATTTAGATTTGGGCTCGAAATAGGTAAACATTGGTTTGTAAATAGAGTAGTGGATGAGTGGAATAAGTTACCAAATATCATCATAAACTCGAATACGCTGGATAGCTTCAAACATAGGTTGGATGGATATATGAGCAATAGGGGTTGGGTGTAAACGGGACTGCCCAGTATGGGCCAATAGGCCCGCTGCAGTTTCCTCCATTCTTATGTTCTTATGTTCCTAATGCCCGGGATTAGTCTTGTCAGACAATAATAATAATAATAATAATAATAATAATAATAATAATAATAATAATAATAATACAGTAATATGAAAAAGGACAAAGAAAAACATCTCTACTGACCCAGAGGCAGGTCAGATGGGGGCGGAGTAATGTCCGCTGAGCCCATATAAAAGGTCGAATATCAGTCAGTCGAGTCATTCCTGGACCATCAGTGACAACCTTCACCATGCTGCGTGTCATCCTCGGCTCCTGCCTGGTAGCTCTCGCCCTCGCCAGCGACTATGGCGCCCCACAACCTGCTTGCCAACCCAAGCAGGAGAACATCATCATCACCAGGACCAACGTGGACTTAGCTCAGAATAAAGTCACATCTTATGACATCCAATATGGCCACCACACCCTCGATGTGACCAGCGTCATCTTGGTACCATCAACCCTCATCGAGACGCAGACACTCACAGCCTACGCTCATCCACAGATTGCCACTCACACCAGCTACTTGACCATCACAGTCTACCGGACACAGTACCAGACCTCCCTGGCCACAGCCGTGTCCTCCCAGACCAGCCAGCTTCTGGCCTCAGCTGTGGAGATCAACGAACAGACCATCACCCAGACCGCTATTGTGCCAGAGACCATCACTCAGACGGTGACAATCACTCAAGAAGAAACGGCCTTCAGAACACTCACCGACACCGCCACCGTCAACTCCTTCGTCACCCAGACGGAAGCAGAAACCTTCTACGTCACAGAGACCAGCCACCAGACTTACTTCCAGCCCATCACCGAGACCTTGACCTCCTTCAGCCAACAGACGGTGGAGGCGACGGTCACCCTCACAGAGCGAGAGTTCGTCACCAAGTGTCACCAACCCAAAATCACATACGATCATTAATTAACAGAAAATACCAATTCTTCTCATAGTTGACGAGTGATATACAGTATATGTGCCACCTTAATATATTTTTTTTAATTAAATGTTAAGCCTGAAACATTTCTTTCAGGAGCCCATTAAGGAATCCAATATTTTTTTTTCTCGGGTGATAATATATTCAGTTCACATTATATTAAATGTTTTTATGATAACCCTTACGAAGAATATCTTAGGTTGACTATCCTTAGACTTCAGTTTTCTGATATTTATATTATCCATTAAAGGTGAAGTCTTGATATATATATATATATATATATATATATATATATATATATATATATATATATATCATTTATAATTGCTATGCAAGTACACACGGGTATATGATGGTATACGACTGATAAGCCGCAATTCTTTTCAGCATCCATGTTAAGTCTTATGAAATCTGGAGAAGATGAACGTTAAACAGAAAATCAATGTCACTGAAAAAAAATCGTAATTTTGGCTTGAAAAAAAGTCAGACTTCTTATCAATATTATTAGTATTTAAAGTAATAAATCCAAAAGTAGGTTAGGTTAGGTTAGGGGGTCACTGTATAGTAGCGCACCGTTCTGTCTCTCGGTGTTAAGTATGTTTTTCTGAATGTTTAGACAAATTTAAGATATAAATTCTTCTAATACTAAAAGAAATATAACCGAACTTAACCTACCCCCTTTTCTGTGTAAGAAACCATAGAAAGTCATCCAAAACCAACCTAAGCAAACCTAACCTTACCCAACCTAGCCTTACCTAACCTCACCTCTAACCTAACCTAGCCTAACCTGACCTCAACCTAACCTTAATTTCCGACGAAAATATCATAGGAGAAAAAGTCATAGAATTGCCTAAATAATTGGAAAAAACATATTTCTAACACCGAGAGATAGAACGGTGCACGAATATAAAATGACCGGGACTGGTGGGGTAGGTTTTGAATGTTTTCTTTGGTCATTAAAAACTAAACTACCCAAAAGTAACGAATTTTCGACAATGTTCAAAAATGAACACCAAATTAATCTATGACTTTTTTCCTGGGACTATTTTCCCTAGACTCAAGATGAACATGGCACACAGGTCCATATTCTTAGTCCTTCCCTCTACTTGTTGAACAGTCTCGTCATTGTAATGACGTACGAGAATTCCAAATAACAGACGCAAAGTTATGAAACTCGTAGTCTTCCGTGGTGAGGCCCTCCATCCCATGAAATGGCTGGCTTTTAATGAATACACATAATTACATTATACGATGCCTTGAGATTTAATCATGATAAAAATAACATTATTTACAAAAACTATTACAGGTAATTGTTACCGCAACAAGATACCCAAACGAGCGGGGACGTTGGATTTTTTCCAAATCATTTGTTGTATACGGCAGAGCGTGAGTCAAAACATCGACGACGGTGGCCAGCTACTTCGTAGCATCTTTTGTACCACATTTTCAGTTTTACTTAGGAACAAACTGAAGGGTCAGCGCGTCGCTGACAATGTGAGGCTTCTGTTCACACTTAGGTGAGCCAACATGACTGTAGGCCACAACAATAATAAAACAGACATTTACCCGGAAAAGGTTGAATATAACAAACCATACAGCAGCCACAAAACACTTATCCCTTATAGGGACAAAATAATACTTCGAGGACCCTTCATTGGGTTCAGTGAAATAAATGACTTACAAATTAGTACACCTGGCTCGGGCTGGTTAAGACACACCCACTCGACGGTGTAGAGGCGACCACCAATACCTCTCCCTTACAACCGTTTTATCCCGGGGCGATGCCAGTATTTACACCGTGGTTTTGATAATTGATGCGAGGGATTATTAATATGGCCGACAGTCTCACGCTAAAGCTCACACCCATTCATCTATCCATGTATCCATCTATCTATATACCCATCCATGCATCCACCTATCCATCAATCAATCAATCCATTCATTCATTTATCCACCCATTCATTTATCCATCCATCCATATAACTATATATCTATCCATCTATCTACATATCCATCCATCTATCAATCTATATATCTACCCATTTATCAATCTACCTATCCATCCATCCATCTATGAGTCTATCCTTCCAACATTTAATCTTGGCATCCCACTATCCAACCTTCCATCTATCTATCTATTTATCCAACCACCTATCTATCTATCTATCTATCTATCCAACCACCTATCTATCTATCTATACTATTTACTGGAATAAGATATCGACAAAACCTTTTAAAGTATCTACAGTACATATTCATCCCTCTATCCACATATCCATCCATCTATCCTTCCACATATTTTAAGATAGATGACATTAATGGAGACTGCCCCAAGGCGTCATTCAATTTATGGTCATTTAAAGCCCATAGCTGTTTAGACTAAAATAATTACAAATGTTGTTTGGGATGGAGAACTATCCACTTGGTGTGAGTAGTGGCTATTGCTGGCCTTAATCACAGTTGACAAAAAATGTTGTTTGTTTGTATTAAGCCATAAACCATTGTTAATTTATTTGTTAATGCTATTATGTTGGTTTTAATAAATTTAAAGTAAAGTTAGATTAAAATTTGATTGACTTGTGTTCCAAGTACCAGGTACCAGTATAATTTTCATTGATAAATAATACAAGAATGCATTTTGTTTTGTATTTTCCAATACAGTTTATTTTGTTCAAATGAATTATGATTTGTTAATTTACAATGATTGATAATTTACCCTTCTTAAAATAAATTTTATGCAAAATAGAAAATTATTTATACAGTTGACAATTCTCCTTAATGATAATACAAAATTGGTTTCTGTTTATAAACAATAACTATTACGTGTTAAAATAAAGGTGACAGAACACACTTAAAGAGAATGTATAATGTACACAAAAATTGTGACAAAATACCAAGTTGCTGATCTGACTTTCTGCCTCATTTATACACAATTACAGAGTCTCAATTGTTTCTCTTACTTTGATAACATAACACAAATATATCGTTCCCCACTATTGGTCTTTTTTATATTTTTTGTATTTATTTATGGCAGTTGTGAATAGCAGCAGTAGGAGCTGAACATATTTGACACAGCAAGGGGGAGGAGTAGGACTGCTCGGACCATTATAATACTTGGGATATTTTTTTTTTTATCTGGGTATATGACTTTCAAGCCTGACTACAATTATCTAAGTTGTTTGGTCATCTGTTAATTTAACAGGTGACTTGCCGATGCTATATGTCGAAATAAAACTATTTAATGTCGTTTCAGCAGTAAGTCTCGCTTCATCACGTGAAATATCGATATCAAATGAAAATTGTCGAACAATTAATCGACTTGCTGATTTTTATTGAGAAAAATGTCGATTCGGAGAGAAAAAGTTGTATTTAAACATTCATTTACAGTTAACAAGAAACATATTGTAACGGTGAACCTCTCGACCGCAACATTTGGTAAACACTCAATGACCATCAACTTTCCATACGACTTAAAAGTAACAGTTTGGTAGAAGAATCCTAACCTGTTAATATATCTGTTATTGTCACTGTAAATTTGTTTTGACATTAAACAAACACTTAATTATTAAACCTATTAAACAACAAAACTGAGGCTACGAGCTATAGAAGGAATGTGTTATCGTTAACAGGCTGATGTGGGGGAAGGTGACTTGCTCTGACAGGTAAAATGCTTCATATAATTTCAAGACGGTCACTCCTGCCACTTGCCTGACACACCTGACTACTCAACCACTAGTAATACTTGTGCACTGATTACCATTATATTATTATCAATCTATAGTTATCATTATGACTCATGAGTTACATTACACCATTGTATAACCTTTATAAGATTATCTTTGTAAATAAATTGTAATTTTATTTTACTCTGTCGTCTGTATTTCCTTTGATTTAATGCAGTGGAGTTCCCCTTATGATACAATATATTAAAAGAGCCGAGATTACCTAACGTAAATTAACCCTCTACACCATCATACGATAATAGTTCAATTATAACTAAGGTAGGTTAGGTTAGGTTTAGTATTAAGTATTTATTTATATGTATTATGGTGATTTACATGGTCGTCATTTTCCTTTCCAAACAATATGAAAATAAGAGAGTTTTTACGAGTTTACATGTTGAGCAAAATTGATAGAATATTATAAAGAAATAAGCCTATGATTCCGCAAATAGTCAATCGCTTTTATTCTGGAATGATTGTGATGTGAGAAACACTACAGCAACCAGTGCAATGCGGAGAACATAACAGGAGGCCAAACACTTTTTTTCCTGAACAATCGTCTTTGAGCAAATAAGACTAGCCTTCCCAGCATCCAAAAAGTAAACTTATTTAGAGAAGAATATTGTGAAAAGTTAACAAATCCTACTTGTTCTTATTTTATGTGCTGTTGGCTATATTTTTGTGACAAATAAGGAAAACCTTAGCCTACACAATTGATGTAGTAGAGGATATTGGAAAAATAAATAAATTTGTTTTAGGTATTTTGCTTCCAACAGACATTCTGAATATGTTTACAAATTAAGTTACTTATAATAAACATAAGGAAAGTATTCGCTCACACATATATACATAATATTTTTTTTTTTAGATTTAGTCTTATCGAAATTAACACATTTAATAATCTTACAATGTTAAGGTAACAGCATGGTGTTAATAATTAGAATGATGATGGTAGACACACAGTGCGGGTGATCATCTTGGTGAGGGAGTGAGTGTTGGTGGCTTCTCTCACCTCCACCTGTGTGATGGTGGTTGCCACAGTGGTGACAGGTACGCGCTCAACCACCACCTGTGTCTTTAGCTGGTTCTTGGTCACCGTCACCGTGGAGAACGCGGTCTCTGTCGCAGTACTTGTCAGCTGGGAGAAGCGGGTCTCTACATCAGTGACTGTTTGGAGGAAGGTTTCTAACACAGGCACAGTCTGAATGTTGGTGAGGTAGTTGGTGGCGGTGCTGGTGAAGATGTTCAGCTGCGTCTCAACCAGTCTGCTGGTGATGGTGTTGACTCGAATCACTATCAGGGGCTGTGTGACCTCCACCACCTTCACGTCAGTCACCTCCAGAAGTAGGGGAGACGTGGTCACCGTCTGGATGGCGGTGCTCGTCAAGGGCACAACACTGGTCTGGTACACAGTGTTGAGGTTTATACGGTTGATGGGGAAAGGAACTTTCAACACCTCAATACCTGTTGCAGACAGAGACTCGTCCTGGTACTGTACAGTCTGGGAGACAGGACAGACTAGTGGTCGTGCCTTGTAGTAGCGGGCGGCAGCCAGCTGCACAAACAGCACCAGACAGATCACAGCCTTGAACATAGTGTTGGTGTTGACGTCTCGCTGTCTGAGAGCAAAGTGTGTGTAGCCAGTGTATGTGGGCCGCTTTATAGCCGGAGGTGTGGGCGGCCACTTGAAGTAATTCAGGTGTACAATAGGAAGGTAAGAGCACGCCCACTTCTCTAATCCTCCTGCCGATCAGTAGCGAGATCGGCACCCAGAGGACCAGGTTAAGGATCCAAGTAACTTTTTGCTTCATAACAATAGTGCATGAAGCAAGAGAACAATGTTAGCTATTGAGTTTATAAGATAATTTGGATGAGCAAACAGTGATCAGATATTCCAACTACAACTTGTTAAGGTTTCTGACATGAATATTGGACAAATTCTTTTAGTTAATGTTTTCAGGGATGGTGTACAAAATTCAAGGCTCTCAAATAAATAACTTCCCAATCCTGATGATTAACTCTGGGAGGTAAAGTGTAAAGATTAAAACTTCACCCCCAAAAGATTAATTAATCGTAGAGAAGTGCAGTTTTGTATATCAGTTATATTCTTAAATTTTTGTCTATTTACTCAATTGAAAATGGATATTAAGCGTAATTAAAATCTGGTAAAATAATCATGAAAAAAATTACCTCTTTTAAACAACGAACCAAATTGTCGACTCACTACACATTGTCACGATTAATTTTATTTTTTTTATGCACGACTGTAAAAAGAAACCTCTCTTCACCTTCCATATCATGCGCACTATTCTTGATGGTCTATCTATCTATTAGGGAAGAAAGATATTATAGAAACACCAGAGCTCTCTAACCTACACGTTATGATGCTTAGAATTATCCTTTAACTTTGTGTGATATGACTATGGTCTCTATTGCATTTTCTGTATAACACGTATCTATTAGTGTCTATATTGCTCTATAATCTTCAGCTGTCTGTCTGTATATTTACTTTTTATGTGAATCATTCAATATGTTTGTGTTTTTTTTAATGCCTTTTCCTGTCCCATTTTGTGTTTTATCGGCAAAGACTTTTTTATGTATACTCGCTTCAAAATCCATAAAATTCTAAATGTTCTTTGATATGTTCACATGAAAGTGTTCAAACTGTTTTAACATCCAAATTTAAGACTCTATATGTAAATGATGATTTTATATATTTAAGTCTTAAATTAGGAAGAGGATTTACACAGTAGATGTGGTGAAACAGTAGATGTGGTGGTGGGACAGAAGATGTGGTGAAGCAGTAGATGTGGTGGGACAGTAGATGTGGTGGTGGGACAGTAGATGTGGTGGGACAGTAGATGGGGTGGTGGGACAGTAGATGTGGTGAAGCAGTAGATGTGGTGAAACAGTAGATGTGGTGGTGGGACAGAGATGTGGTGAAGCAGTAGATGTGGTGGGACAGTAGATGTGGTGGTGGGACAGTAGATGTGGTGAAGCAACAGTAGATGTGGGACAGTAGATGTGGTGACAGTAGATGTGGTGAAACAGCAGTAGATGTAGATGTGGTGACAGAAGATAAGCATGTGGTGGGACAGTAGATGGGTGGTGGGACAGTAGATGTGGTGGGACAGTGGGGACAGTAGATGTGGTGAAGCAGTAGATGTGGTGAAACAGTAGATGTGGTGGTGGGACAGTAGATGTGGTGAAGCAGTAGATGTGGTGGGACAGTAGATGTGGTGGTGGGACAGTAGATGTGGTGGGACAGTAGATGTGGTGGTGGGACAGTAGATGTGGTGGTGGGACAGTAGATGTGGTGGAGGGACAATGGATGTGTGTGTGTGTGTGTGTGTGTGTGTGTTATTGTGCCACATATTCTTTACAAATGAAACATATCACTTCCTTTTATACAAAAATAATAATCTTTCCTGCCTATAGTTACATCCGTTATCCATCTGCAGCTAAAGTAGTCAAGGTAAAGTTTGACTTAAATTTATCAGTTTACAATAAATGTTAGCTTAATAGGAGATGGACAATGTGGATATTGTTGTTCATATTGATCTGTGGATATTCTTTTTTCAAGCATTAGTAAGTCTCACAGGGCGTCACTCACATCAATGAGCAGTGACCGACCATCAACTGTGTATGATGGATGAGAGCTCTAACAATATTACTTGTAAGGTATTTAAGTCTCATAAAAGCATTGTTGCAAACTTTGTGAACAAAACATAAATTTTAGTGTCGCCCTATCAACCTGTTTCAACTATTCAAAATATCAGGTAACAGCAACCATCAAGCATCGTTTTGATAGTAAGCACTGCTTTGGATACCGGGTTTTTAAATAAAAAAATTCCACCGGTTAACGTCCCTAGCAAATCTAAAAGGTTATTTTATGCTTCATCACGTTAAAAGGCTTCATGAACAAAGCAGTTTGTACACCTCCCAGCTCCCACTCATACCTGACCTGACCCAGAATATGGGCGGAGCCAATGACCGATCAAGGTCAATATAAATTGCCCAGCCGGTAGTGAGCGACTCATTCCTGGACCATCAGTGACAACCTTCACCATGCTGTGTGTCATCCTCGGCTCCTGCCTGGTAGCTCTCGCCCTCGCCAGCGACTATGGCGCCCCACAACCTGCTTGCCAACCCAAGCAGGAGAACATCATCATCACCAGGACCAACGTGGACTTAGCTCAGAATAAAGTCACATCTTATGACATCCAATATGGCCACCACACCCTCGATGTGACCAGCGTCATCTTGGTACCATCAAACCTCATCGAGACGCAGACACTCACAGCCTACGCTCATCCACAGATTGCCACTCACACCAGCTACTTGACCATCACAGTCTACCGGACACAGTACCAGACCTCCCTGGCCACAGCCGTGGCCTCCCAGACCAGCCAGCTTCTGGCCACAGCTGTGGAGATCAACGAACAGACCATCACCCAGACCGCTATTGTGCCAGAGACCATCACTCAGACGGTGACAATCACTCAAGAAGAAACGGCCTTCAGAACACTCACCGACACCGCCACCGTCAGCTCCTTCGTCACCCAGACGGAAGCAGAAACCTTCTACGTCACAGAGACCAGCCACCAGACTTACCTCCAGCCCATCACCGAGACCGTGACCTCCTTCAGCCAACAGACGGTGGAGGCGACGGTCACCCTCACCGAGCGAGAGTTCGTCACCAAGTGTAACCAACCCAAAATCACATACGATCATTAATATAATAAATATATGGATAAATATGTCATAATTAACACTTTAAGACAACTTACCTTTTTATATTTTTCACATAATCATTATTTTACAGTTAATGTTAACAAGATGTACAAAGTTATTCAAAATAAATATCAAATATATTTGGTTACATTATGTTTATTTTTTGTGATAATAAAGGAAATTTATTATTATTGTCTGATATAATCAAGACCAGACGACTTTTTAATTGACTAACTGGGGTGCTCGGGTCTGGTTTTGATGGGCAGCTCATACTAATATCATACGTCCGTGACTACACTATCACCCACACTACACAATCAAAACTACATTCACTACAGATAAGATAAAGTCTGTCTTAACTCTGTATATGACGCAGCTTCTGTAGCTTGGTTAACAAGCAGGAACTCTTTGCTCGAAGGTCCAACACAGAAGCCATAATACACACTAGACTGACTATAGAAGTTACAGAGGGAGACTGATGATACAGGAGACTGGTAGTGACAGGACACTGTAACAGGAAGCTGGTAGTAACCGAAAGAGACTGGTAGTAACAGGAGACTGGTAGTAACAGAAGGATACTGGTAATAACCGAAGGAGACTGGTAGTAATAGAAGAAAACTGTTAGTAACAGAAGGAGACTGGTAGTAACAGAAGGAGACTGGCAATAAGAGGAGACTGGTAGTAACAGAGACTGGTAGTAACAGGAGACTGGTAGTAACAGAAGGATACTGGTAATAACCGAAGGAGACTGGTAGTAATAGAAGAAAACTGTTAGTAACAGAAGGAGACTGGTAGTAACAGAAGGAGACTGGCAATAAGAGGAGACTGGTAGTAACAGAAGGAGACTGGCAATAACAGGAGACTGGTAGTAACAGAAGGAGACTGGCAATAACAGGAGACTGGTAGTAACAGAAGGAGAATGGCAATAACAGGAGACTGGTAGTAATAGAGAGACTAGTAGTAACAGGAGAATGGTAGTAAAAAGAGACTGCAAGAAACAAAAGATTGGAAGTAACAAGAGACTGGTAGCAACATGAGAGTGGTAGCAACAGGAGAGTGGTAGGAACAAGTGATATATGGTAACGCCAAACAATGGTCTCAATATGCTGTAAATAACATGAGACGTAGCGAATTTTCAATATTTTCAAGTAGATTTATGTGCGGTAATAGTAGAAGTAGTAGTAGTAGTAGTAAGCAAGAAACTCATTGCATCTGTTACAGCCGGAACCAAAACTGCACAAACTGTGAATGTGTAAGAAATAACCGCCGTTGTGTGAGTTGCAGGAAGGGGAACAGCTGTCAGATTCCCCTGGGCAATGATGTGTGGGACAAAGTGGATACTGCCTTGACAGCACCGGCAGACGACATCCTGAACGATACCATGAGTCCACTCAGTCTGAAAACGTAAAGTCAAGAAACGTTGCGCCAATAAGAGAAGATGAACATAAGGTGAATGACAGTCAACACATTGAAAAGGCATGATATTGGGGGAGAGGCAGAGGCAAGGATCAAAGATATGATCAGGAAGACGACACGCCTCATACATACAGTAATTACACTCACGACAGCTCCCTGGACCCATTAGCTCTCCATATACTGGCAAAAATGATCCATCTATTCTGCCAGAGAACAATCGCAAGCAGTAAGTGCAAGGAAAATATGGCAGCAATAAAGAAAAGACTGTTAATGTGACAGAATGAGGCTCTTGGTGATCTCCTAAGTGAGGCAAGACCATTGCAGGAAAAACTTAACTTTCAGGAGACGGAAAGTAAGTCACTGAGGATGCTGCCAGAAAGTTTGGTAATAAGATGCTTGCCGGAAAAGTGACCTCAGCAATAATATCTCACACAGGAATCTTCCAGCGGTGTGCTGCCAATAAACACAGAGAGCATGCAACTACTGAAAGACAAACATCCTCTGCAAGTGAAGAGGAAGGCATTAGGTTCAAGGGTGCTTATTTCCCTCTAAACGCCGTTATGTTTGAGAAAATAACAGAAGGAATGGTGTGGAAAAAAAAACACTGAAAACACAGGGAAGCACTGAAGACACAGGGAGAGGCTGGCCCATCAGGCCTTGATGCACACTGGTCATCCTCAGCATTAACAAGTTTGGTGATCTCTGCAGAGTCATTGCTGCCCTTGAAAGAATGCTGGCAACCTCTTGCTGCTATTACCTTCAACCTCTAACGGCCAGCCATTTCATCTTCATGGACAAAAATCCAGGATGTAGGCCGATAATAAGGGTGGGGCAAGTGCTGAGACGGATCATTGGAAAATGCATAGTGGAGGTGGTCAATGATGTCAGGGCAGCAGCGGGGAACTTGCATTATGCGCCAACCACTAGGCTGGGGGAGAAGCTACCATTCACGTCATGAATGGTGTTCAACGGAAGTGCGGTCAAATTAACAGACCAAAAACACCTAGGTGCGGTAATCGACACAAATGATTTCAAGACCAAGTACGTTACAGAAAAGGTAAATGAATGGGTGAAGGAAATCCAGGTTTTGTCTGATATTGCGAAAACTGAGCCACATGCAGCATTTGCAGCATTCAATCACGGAGTCAAGCACAGCTGGAACTACCGAGCAGGGTAGGACTCGGAACAACGGATTTAAGTTGGATAAGTTTAGGTTTAGGAGGGAGATAGGAAGGAACTGGTTTACAAATAGGGTGGTGGACGAGTGGAACAAGCTTAGCAACTTTGTAGTAAGTGCTGGAACGCTGGAAAGTTTCAAAAGGAGGCTGGATAGATTCATGGATGATAGAATGGTAGCAACTCTCGACAGGACCTGCCATGCACAGGCCAACCGGCCTATTGCAGACTCCTTATTTTCTTATGTTCTTATTGGAACTCTCCTCCACCCTCTGGAAGAAGCCACCAGGGTCACTTTTATTCCAACACTATTGAAAAACCACCACCTAACCCCAGCAGAAAGGATACTCCTTGTACTACCACCGAGACAGAGAGGAATGGGAATTACAGGTAACCTGTGATTGAAAAGTACCCGAGAATAAGATTTAGCTGCAGAATGACTATAGTTTTAGTAGTAGTAGTAAATAATAATAATAATAATGATGATAATAATAATAATAACCTGATATTTTTAGTAACGTAGCTACATTGATAATAACGCTGTGATACCAATAATAACTCAGCAGTTCTTGCTAGTAGTAAAGTTGTGGAAGCAGTCGTCACATTGTTTCAAAGTGATATCGTTACTGTCCCCGACAGTAACGCTACTGCGCAGTAATATTAATGTGTGACTGAAGAGAAACGGCGTGGGATTCGTGCTACTTCTATGAGATAGTTCTCAACTATTTAGGACAAATAATAACAGCTACTAACGTTGTCGCACTGTTACTGATACTGTGAGATTATCTTTATAGGCACAAGTTTTCTCGATTTCTGTTGCATTGTACATAAGCTTGTGTTAAGTTCATACCTCCTGAAGCTAAAATTATTATTTTCTCTCTCATTCCTGCTATTTCTCTTTTCTTTGGTCTCCTTTCTTTAATGTTATCTTCATCAGTGTTATTTTAGGAAGGTTATGAAAACATTCATTATAATAGGAAAGTGAGTAGATATATTAACCATTTATGTCATTGATAAAGTGGTGATAATCGTTAAGCATAAGGTACTAGCTTAAGAACACATAACAGTTGTTTCTTTATTTATATGAATACTGGAGGTGGACATATGGTCTGAGTGATCATCTTGGTGAGGGAGTGAGTGTTGGTTATTTCTTGTATTTCCACCTCAGTTGAAGTGGCGGCAAAAGTTGAAACAAGAACGCTCTCAACCACCACCTGCGTCTGTACCTGGTTCTTGGTCACCGTCACTGTGGAGAAGGCGGTCGCTGCCACAGTCCTCGTCACCTCGGAGAAGCTGGTCTCTACACCAGTGACTGTTAGGTGAAAAGTTTCCTGTACGGGCAGAGTCTGGATGTCGGTGAGGTAGTTGGTGGCGGTGCTGGTGAAGATGTCCAGCTCCGTCTCAACCAGCTTGCTGGTGATGGTGCTCACTTGGATCACTTTCAGAGCCTCTGTGACTTCCACCAGCTGTACTTCAGTCACTTCCAGAAATTGTGAGGCCGGCAAGAATGACTGTGAAGTGAGGCTTCTCACAGGCACAATACTGGTCTCGAAGACAGTATTGATGATGATCTGATTGACGGGTAACTGCTGGTGCACCACCTCAATCTCCTTAGCCTGCAGTAACGTATCCTCATATTGGATATGCTGGGAGACAGCACAGACTAGTGGTCGTGCCTTGTAGTAGCGGGCAGCAGCCAGCTGCACAAGCAGCAGCAGACAGATCACAGCCTTGAACATGGTATGTTGGTGTTGACGCTTAGCTGTCTGAGATCAAAGTGTGTCTAGGTGTCCTGGGAGGGTCCTTTTATAGCCACAGGTTGGGTTAATGACCTGACCTCAGCTGTGACCCGAGGGAATCAGTTTAAAACAGCAAATCCTGGGAGAGGTTTAGAAAATGGCCACCACAATACCACCTGGAGCTTCCTTGTTAGTCTTTCACTTTGTTTCATCTTTACAGTATATTCATATGTTGCTCGGACCAACTCAACACGATTTTCTGATTCTTATGGATGATCTTTGTGTTGCTGTTGAGAATTCGTATTTTAAAATGACATCCCAGCGGACATTAATGTGATATCGATGACAGATATAAAAAATAATAATTCGTAGTATATCTATTCTTTACGTTTTTGGGGTTCCCACAATAACTTACCTAATGCTATTATACGACTTACAGGCATGAACAAAAAGCTAGTGCAGCGTACCCAAAAAAATACAATATAATAAAAATGCGCAGTGCGCACCTCGCCAACCTGACCACTGTATCGTATGGAATATTTTTGTGTTTATCATCGATATAATTTACGTCTACTAGAAAACTGAATACATTGAAATTTAAAACAACAACTCTTTTAAATTGTCTTCCTGAAATCTATTTTTTTTATAATTGTACCACAAGAAAAATACCATTTATGCTTAGCATTTTCGTATACATGAGAGTGACATCAAAATTCACCGATACCAGATTATGAATACTGTATAAAATGATATATACTGAATTAAAATTTTCCAACAAGTTACTTACCAGTATCTTCTTTCCCAGCTCAAAAGCCAAACAAAGTTGTCACTCCTACACCCAGTATTAAATTTATCAGTGGAATCTAATCATCATACACTCAAATATTACTTTGTGTACCACATTGCGAATAATCCTTTTTAATACAGGTATAAAAAAATAAAGGAGTATAATCACCTATTCTCATTTTTCTAAGTATTTTCTTTTTCTTTTCTTTTTTCTTCTGTCTATCATATTAAGGAAGAGAAACATAATCACATGTGTTCTTTTTCTAGTTAAAAAAAAAATTCGATTCCTCGCAGTTTTTCAAGTGATTCAATTATCTTAAAAGACTTGTTATGTGTGTCTAACAATGTCCATTTCTCTCAACCAGTTTTGTTTTAATTAATTTTATTATAATTTGATCGTATCATTTCTGAATCCGTTCAATTTCTCGGTAAGCCCCAGTTAGTAGTGTTCAAGATGATTGATTGATTCACAAAAAAGACAAATAATTTATGTTGTCACTATAACATTTTACTTTTCTCTCTCTCTCTCTCTCTCTCTCTCTCTCTCTCTCTCTCTCTCTCTCTCTCTCTCTCTCTCTCTCATGCACATTCACCTGTAACCTTCACTTTCACCAAAATTAATATTATCTTAATTATCAAGTACCAAGATTCATAAAAGCTCTATGTTATTGGTCAACAGTGTCTTTAACAGTGACTTCTGATCTGTTGTCATAAAAAAATTAATATTTCCCATATAGATACTCCCATAACTCGCCAAATAAGTTTCCCCAACTAAGTTCAGAAAACAAACAAGCTGCTTAAAGTTGTCACCCTGGTGCTGGTGTCTGTCTGAAATCTCACTCCTACCTTAGAAATAAACCTTAATTACTATGTTAAATAAGTGAGGTTTGCTTTGTTCTTCTAACGTGTGATATTACTTTAAGTCATCTTGTTCACACTCGCAAAATGAAACGAAACACTAGAATATATTTTAAAAAATCGAGTATGGTTTGGTTGATGTAATTAGGTCAAAATAGATGAAAGGTCAAGGCCACATCTCAAAGAAAATAAATAACGTAAGATTGTTATAATGACTCAGTAGGTTAGATTAGGTTAGGTTAGGTTAGGTTAGGTTAGGTTAAGTTAGGTTGACTTGTCCTGTAAAAGTCTGAATGAATTAAAGACTAAGACAAAAAAAAGAAGGAAAAGCTTCACTCCCACGCAGAAGTGACTCTATTTATTTTCATTAGACCCGAATATATCATAACTTCTGTACACAATAGATAACTAACACACATAGGAGGTCCAGAATATATGTGGTGTAGCTGTAGGATACGGCATATACAGTACTTAGGTCTGGTTGATTCGTCATTCATTAGATAACTTAGGTGTACTTGGCTCTCTAGTAGTCTAGTAGGTATATAAAGTGGCGGCCACATGACTGTCTGTAATAACAACAGCAATAAGGAACGACATACACGGCTCAGGTGCTAAATCTCAAACACTGTAAATTGTTGGATGAACCATTTCCACCGCTCGATTAATCCTTAAAACATGGCTAACGTTTTTGTTGAATATATATATTTTTTTGTAAGGCTTATTTCATTTCAAGCGTAGTTTATTATTACAACAACCAAAAGTATACCTACATTAGCTACGAAAAGGTTATGTTTGGATATTAATAAGATTGTTTTTTTTTTATTAACAAGGTACATTATTTATTAGCAATTCAGAACAGACGTAAACAGAGCAATAATGAGTGAAAACCATGTAAGGCTGTAGGAGGCGGTGAGGGAGGGTGTGTGGCGGTGAGGGAGGGTGTGTGGTGGCTAAGAAGGTGTGTGGCGGTGGAGGGTGTGTGTGGTGAGGGAGAAGGAGGGTGTGTGGCAGGTGTGGAGTAGGGGTGTGTGCGGTGAGGGAGGGTGTGGGGTGAGGGAGGGGTGTGTGTGGGGTGAAGGAGGGTGTGTGAGGGTGTGTGTGACGGTGAGGAGGATGTGTGTGGTGTGTGTCGGTGAAGGAGGGTGTGGTGAAGTGGTGGCGGTGTGTGGCGGTGAGGGAGGGTGTGTGGCGGTGGGGAGGTGTGTGGCGGTGAGGGTGTGTGGCGGTGAGGGAGGGTGTGTGGTGGAGGGAATGTGGCGGTGGAGGGTGTGTGGCGGTGAGGAGGGTGTGTGTGGTGGAGGGAGGGGTGTGTGGCGGTAAGGGAGGTGTGTGTGGCGGTGAGGGAGGGTGAGTGTCGGTGAGGGAGGGTGTGTGGCGGTGAGGAGATGTGTGTGTGGTGAGGGAGGTGGTGTGTGGCGGTGAGGGGAGGATGTGTGTGGCAGGTGAGGGAGGGTGTGTGGTGGTGAAGGAGGGTGTGTGTGTGTGCGGTGAGGGAGGGTGTGGTGGTGAAGGAGGGTGGTGTGTGCGGTGGAGGGAGGGTGTGTGGGTGAGGGAGGTGTGTGGCAGGTGGTGGAGGGTGTGGCGGTGAGTGGGTGTGAGGGGTGTGGCGGTGAGGGTGTGTGTGTGTGTGGCGGTGTGTGCGGTGAGGGAGGTGTGTGTGTGGGTGAGGGTGTGGCGGTGAGGGAGGTGTGTGTGCAGAGGGTGTGGCGGTGAGGAGGGTGTGTGGCGGTGAGGGAGGGTGTGTGTGTGTGAGGGAGGAGGGAGGATGTGTGGCGGTGAGGGAGGGTGTGTAGCGGTGCGGTGAGGGAGGGTGTGTGGCGGTGCGGTGAGGTAGGGTGTGTAGTTATGAGAGAGGGTATGCGGGACAAAGAGTAAACTGGTACACCGTTCAAAGAAGGAAGGAATTTTGCATCATCAGTGAGTGACAGAGACAACTAGATATAGCGGCTTTCCTTCTTTTTGTTTACCGAAAAAGACTGATCATCCGTCACTGTTTCAATTATAATGGCCTATAAGGGGAAATAAAGGTGTTCTCCGTTATTGAGTCAGTATAATCTCATGGTGTACTGAGAAGTTTGTGTACCTTAAACAATAATTATATATGGATGTGGTGAGGTGGGTGTAGATAGAGAGCTGAGTGAAGGGTGTATGGAAGTAAAGCGGGGGTGGAATGAGAGAAGAAAAAGTTATACATCCGAGGTAAGAGAGGAATATGTGGTATAGTGTATCGTGGTGGAAAGGTGTGTGTGTGTGTGTGTGTGTGACTGAGGGAAGGGCTATGTGAGTAGGAGGAGGCGGGCAGGGGGTTGTCAGTGAAAGGTGGGAAGAGGAATGAGTACAGAGCATTGTAGGACAGAGGTACAGTACGCGTGAGTTGATGATAAGTGGGAAATATCTATAATAAGGAAGAAGAGGAAACCGGCGCCACGTCAATGATCGTAAATTCGGAGAAACGAGAAATACTGTCAGAGAGGAGGAGGAGGAGGAGGATGTGTTCGTTCTCTTTCGTATCTGAAAATGTTCGACAGTTCCTAAAACATCCACTGGATATACAGTAGAGGTACTAACTGGTCTCTCGTGTTTACTTCCTCCCTTGAGATTTTCTCCATGACGACTCGGGGAAAAATTCTGGCTAATGTAAATCTCTCTTGCATATGTAACCTTCTCCTCCCTCTCGCGCTTTTCGTTCTGTAAACTTCTCATTACAGTCACTGTGTAATGAGACACACTAAGAACAGTAAAATGAAATGTTGCAGAGGAAGGACGTGAATCAACTCGGAAAAAAGATTGAACGTGAGTGGGGTGAAGAGAGGGTGATGTGGGGGTGGGGAGAGACGTGGGGGGAAGTGTGTCAGAAAGGGTAGAGCGGTGTGTGGGAGGGAGTAGAGAGATGTGTGTGTGGGGGGGATAGAGGTGTGTGTGTGTTGTGTTGGAGGGAGTAGAGAGGTGTGTGAGTGGGGGGATACAGAGGTGTGTAGGTGGGGGAGAGAGATGTGTAGGAAGGGGGTAATGAAGTATGTGAGAGAAGGTAGGGATACTCGTATGTAGTATGTACGACACAGGAACAAACATGCACCACAGGGCGGAGGGACAACACAGTAGTTTAAAGAGACTCTCCTAGCATCGCCCAAATCCATCCTCACAATCCGCTTACCAGTTCCCTAGTGACTTTCTTATTTAAATTTTGGGTTCTTTCGTATAAACAAACATAAGGCACTTCTCTCGAATTTACACAGCAAAAGGAGAACTAGAGATATAAAGGTTGAAATACTGTATATATGACAAAGGCTGGTTTTTTCGTACTCTGTGATACATTGCAAATATCAGATGAGTACCTACTGAAAGCCTCCCCTAACTTCAATGTAAGGAATTTGTTTGGAGAACGTAATCTCGAGAGAGTATTAATATAAAAATAAATACTCAATAATGGTTGCTAGGTGAGGCTGAAGCTGCATTATCAAGGCATCACTTTGTGCTGGTATCCTCCAGGGGCACCCAGGTCACGGTGGGTCATCAGTCGGGGTGCAGTGGGAAAGCATTAAAGGATTTCCCGACTCCCTTGGGTATAGTGAGGTGCCTAAGCTGGGAGAAGAGCTCTTATGGAGACTCGCAATAAGTATCGCTATGAGTAAAGGTCAAAAGGAACCCGAGATGGTAAATGAGGTCAATAAGGAGTGGCTGTGGCCTATTTTCTGGTCCAACATTGACCTTATCTAAAATGGAAGGAGGCGGCGTCAGATGAATGTAGGTCAGCAGAGTAGCCTACCTTTTTCAGACAGGATACTACACAGATTTAAATTATTCATTTATGTTTATTCTTTCACTTCTATATGATACAAACTCTACTGCATTGATTTAAAAACTCCGTATTATTATTCTTCCACATACACATAACTTGTAGTCGTCCATTCGCTTGTACTACTTCCTTATTAGAACTTTAACTCGACTTAACCAATTTCCGTCATCTATATTTATAAAAGAGCTTCACCTTTTTAAACCATAAAACATCTGCCTCCCCTCAAAAATTATCCACCAAGTGCTTTAACCTTCATAGTCAATTACAGTCTACTCTACTAGGCATAATTATGTAGTCTAAACAAGGACCCGGAGAAGCACAGATTGATCAATGATTCCCAGCATGGCTTCACAAGCGGACGCTTTTGCCTAACTAATCTATTAACATTCTTTTCATCAGTTTTCGAATCGGTGGACGAGGGGCACAATTATGAGGTGGTATATCTCGACTTTAGCAAAGCCTTCGACAGAGTCCCCCACGAAAGACTAATTAGAAAGGTAGAAGCTCATGGCATCAAAGGTGACATCCTTAAATGGATTAGGGCGTGGTTACAGGACAGGAAACAGTGAGTGAGCATTAACGGCACTAAGTCCCATTGGAGCAACGTCACAAGTGGAGTTCCCCAAGGCTCAGTACTTGGACCATTATTATTTATTATATACATAAACGACATAGATATCGGCATTGACAGCAACATAAGTAAATTTGCTGATGACACTAAAATAGGACGTGTTATCAAATCTGACGAGGACTCGGCAAAACTACAGGAAGATCTAAACAAATTTTTCGAATGGTCTGAAAAATGGCAGATGAAATTCAACGTGGACAATTGTAAAGTACTCAGTATAGGAGATGTAAACAGGGAAACCAGATACCAGATGAACAACGATGCCATAGAGAAATCCGACTGCGAGAGAGATTTAGGAGTAATGATAAGTAGGAACCTTAACCAAATAAACAATGTGTTTTTGCTCGTAACAAGGCTAATAAAGTACTTGGGTTCATACAAAGGAGTGTTAGTTACAAGACTAGCGAGGTCATCGTAAAATTGTATCTTGCTCTTGTGAGACCACACCTGGACTACGCAGTTCAGTTCTGGTCACCGTATTACAGAATGGATATAGAATCCTTGGAAAGAATTCAGAGGAGAATGACAAGACTAATCCCGGGCATTAGGAACCTTGAATATAGAGACAGGCAAAAGCATCTTAATTTGCACTCCCTCGAGAGACGTAGAGCAAGGGGCGACCTGATAGAGGTGTATAAGTGGAAGGCAGGGCTAAACAAAGGGGACATTACAAAGGTACTCAAACTATCCAACCAGGAGCGAACTCGTAACAATGGTTTTAAATTAGATAAATTTAGATTTAGGCGTGAAATCGGTAAACACTGGTTTGGAAACAGAGTAGTGGATGAATGGAACAAGTTACCAAATATCATCATTAACTCGAATACGCTGAATAGCTTCAAACATAGGTTGGATGCTTATATGAGCAATAAGGGTTTGGGTGTAAACGGGACTGCCCAGTATGGGCCAATAGGCCCGCTGCAGTTTCCTCCATTCTTATGTTCTTATGTTCTTATGTTCCTCTAGCTGGTAAACAATAAACAAAACCGCCAAAGGTGACAATTGTAGTTTTCTCGTAAATTTATCCGCCATTGCTCTTTCCATTAATGTCTGAAATTCTCTAAACGCTATTTGTAATAAATCCACAATGCTGTACCGTTAATTTTTTTGTTCTTAAAATACTGTATTTATTAATTTTTCATGAAATTTTATATTCATATATTGTACCTGTACAATTTTAATTATGAACTATTGTATTGTTTATTTCAGAAAATTATTTTCCAGATTTCTTAAAAACATTACTGTTCTGTCCTTTAATAATTTCACTGATTTAAAAAAAATATTTATGGCATGGCATGGCCTATATGCATATCCCTAATTGTTGATTATAATTGCTACTATTAGTCATTAATTTAATTACTAGGAAGGTCGTAATTAAAAAATGCACTTCATGAAAATATACATATATGATATTCATGAATTGTTGACGCTCTTAATGTGTTAAAAATTACTAATTTATATCATGTTTTAAATCATTGTTTTAAATCACTTGATTTCAATCATGCCAACCCTGGTTCATAATGGACCGATTAAGACCTAACTTGCATTTTTTAATATATATTTACAACTTAAGTATGGTTAAGTAAGTTACGTTGGGTTTTATTTGTTCGCTGTCTGTCTTATCTACAGTCGGCATGGCTTCACAAGTGGACGTTCTTGTCTAACTAATCTATTAACATTCTTTTTATCAGTTTTCGAATCGGTGGACACTGGTTTGGAAACAGAGTAGTGGATGAATGGAACAAGTTACCAAATATCATCATTAACTCGAATACGCTGAATAGCTTCAAACATAGGTTGGATGCTTATATGAGCAACAGGGGTTGGGTGTAAACGGGACTGCCCAGTATGGGCCAATAGGCCCGCTGCAGTTTCCTCCATTCTTATGTTCTTAAGTGCACAACACTACAGCCGCCATGATGGAATTGAACCGCTATTATGACCTTCATTTCTATCGCCGATTTTTCTTATACTCGTTTTAGTAAGGTACTTAGTAGAAGTGCTTAAGACTTAAATCGACAAGGTGATAATCACATGGACTGGTGTGTGTGTGTGTGTGTGTTCAATCATATATAAAATTTTGTGATTGTAGAAAGTAATAGAAAAAAAATAACTTTCGCGTTGTGTTCGCATCCTGTTAACACCACTGATCACAAACTGTACAGTATAGGTGATGACCTTCAGCCGGTATAATTGGTGCTACTACGTTCTGATCATGTCACTTGATGTAGCAAGTCAGTAGCTATTAAGTTTAAGAAGGCTTTGTGAACGTACTAGCCAGCGCTTAAAGACCAATAGAGATCTCAACACCACTGGCGCACTGGAAAACATTCTTCGTACAGCCGAGTTTTTTTTCTTAAATCCCTAATTTCCAAAATAAATCTTTTCGGTTTTACACACATTTAAAAATGTTTTTTTAATGTCCCTTCAATTTACTCTTTCCCAAAAAATTTGAAAAATTATTATGCGAATGATGAAAAATAATGAGATGTAATTTGTTGTAATCTGAAATTCATGGATTTATTATTAGAATGAAATAGAGATACATTTAATGCAAATAATAACAAGAACACTAAGACGGTCAGGTCAGGTCAGGTCTAGGACTCATCACCTCGTCTTCCACGGAAGGGGCGGAGTTAAATAGCTCACTCCGGCTATAAAGCAACCCTGGTGATAATGAGCGTCTCATTCCTGGTCCATCAGTGACAACCTTCACCATGCTGCGTGTCATCCTCTGCTCCTGCCTGGTGGCTCTCGCTCTCGCCGAAGGGTATGGCGCCCCACAACCTACTTGCCAACCCAAGCAGGAGACCATCATCGTCACCAGGACCAACGTGGAGACCGTCCGTGAGCAGGTCACACAGTTTGATTACCGGTATAGCGACCACACCATTGATGTGACCAGCATCATCTTGATTCCATCACCTTTGGTCCTACCTGGTGTGTTTTCCAGTTTAATATCTGCAAGGGTCAACACTCAGACTAGGTACCTGACGACCACAGTCTACCAGACTAATTACCAGAGGTCACTGGCTACAGCCGTGGTCACCGAAACCAGCAAATTGTTGGTCACAGCGGTGGAGGTGGCAGAGCAGACCATCACTCAGACAGCCGTCGTGCCGAGCACCGTCACTCAGATCGTCACCGCAGTCGACTTAGAAATCGTCCAGAATACTGTCTTTGTCACCACTGACGTCAGCGCCCGCGTCACAAAGACAGAGACTCAGCCCTTTTTCGTCACGGCGACCAGCATCCAGACTGTGCCCGTGCTGGCTACCAGGACTGTGAAGAGCTTCATAACCAACACCATAGAGGCGACCACCACCCTCACCCAGCATGACTTCGTCACCGTGTGTTACGAACCTAAAATCACCTATGATCACTAAAGTTCTTGCCTCATGCAATACTATGTTCATTTTTGCGATATGTAAAATATAAATATCTTAATAAGCCTAGATTGGTCTTTCATTTCTAAACCATCTCATAACTCATAGGTACAGTATAAACAAATCTACGCGAACAAAAGATACAGCATACACCCGCACCAGCCTGACACAAGCACGCACTTGAACCAGATAAAGTACAATGAAAGACAAAAGTCGTGTCGTGAAATTTGGTGAAAACATATGCCGACGGGCTAAAACTTTTGGTGCGCTCTGCCTTGTGGTAGAGGGCTCTCATAATGTTTCACGAGTTATATTTAATCTTGGGACAAAACAGCGACACGACTTTTGTCTTTGATTGTACACAACTAAAAGATGTTGCAACACAGTCTCTCCACTCACCATCAACTCACTCCAGACTTCGCGTGATACTCTTAACCACTTGTGCCCAGGGGTCACATCGATTTAATATACGTAACATTATGTAAAAAGTGACTACAAGGTTGACGAACACTGGATATAAATAAATGCGATAAAAATAAGTGAAACATAACACCAATACAATAAACGTAACATCAAGTTCTATCATGCCATCCATCACCCCATGATACAAATAACATTCTTCAGTGCATGATGTGATATTCAGATGTACTTGCATACCTGTCTCTTTATGAAAGGTTAAAATACTGTTTATGTTTAATATTCAAGAACTAATATTATGGACTGGAGTTTCTTTTGCAAATATATGCTGTCAGGTGCAGCTCACAAATACATACAGTACACACAGTACTACTACTACTACTACTACTTTGCTGTCACTCGGAATCGAGTATGACGATCATCCAGTTATAATACAATGATATGAGTTATTAAGGATGTCACTTACGTTAGTGAGTTCTGAGGTGACTAAAGAGACCGATACGGGGCGGGCAGGGTCGATCACTTGTGAGGGGGCTACATCTAGTGCGGCAGTGGCTTTCCGGCGATGGCGCTTATCTGCCTCGTTATGCAGTTGGGTTAACTAGAAAGTATTGACACCTTCTTGTGTGGTGCTCCCCCAAGCGTTACGGTGTGGAGTAATCTTCTCCAAGGTGAGGGGGTCGATTTGGCATTTTTTCAGGTTTATCTTAAAACTATCCTGATACCTTTTCAGTTACCCGCCACCGTTGCGTTTACTATTCGTTAGGTGACTGTAAAGTAGCTGCTTTGGCAGTCTCCTGTTGTCCATGCAGGTAACATGGTCAGTCCAGCGTAGTTGTTCATGGATAATGGTAGCCTCGATGCTCCTACAGTTGGTGTTAGGAAGAATACTGGCATTTGTTTTCTTGTCTTCCCAGCGAACTCGGAGGATGGAACGTAGACTACGTTGGTGAAAGTTTTCAAGTGACTTGAGGTGCCTCCTGTAAGTGACCCATGTCTCGCTGCCATACAACAGGGTGAAACAGGGTGGGGAGGACCACTGCTCCTATATATGTGTAACTTTGCATATAATTTCAGCTTCCTACAGCTGAATACACGGTTTCGGAGTCTGCCAAAGGCTTGAGATGCACATCTGATCAGATGTTGAATCTCTTCATCGATGTCCGCGGTGGTGGACAGGTGGGAGCCAAAATACCGAAAGTGGGCAACATTAAGTAGAAAGGGTAGCACCGTTAAGCTGGATGGATGGTGGAGCTGTGTCTGAGCCAGGGGCAGGCTGAAAGAGAATCTGAGTCTTACGTACATTCACCTCAAGGCCGAAGTGTGCATACGCATCTGCATAGGTGGTCAGGATCTCCTGTAGGTTGCACACACACACATATATCCACACATACCTCCAACACACACATATCCCTCTCGACACACGTACCCATCCACACACACACACACATACACATTAACATACACAAACACAAACATATACAAAAATAAAATCTAATGAACCTTTTACCTTCCGCCAACCGTCATTATTGATAGTCGTAAGCTGCAGTGTTCCTTACACTGACCGTCATCAGGATGCATCGCTCCCATACCCTGCTGTGAGTCAGGGCATTTGATAAATTAAAGTTAAGAGAGGTGTTGGGGTGTGCCACTGACCCGGGTCGCCCTGTGTAAGAAGTCACAGCCTGACTGCCGTCTCACTCTCCCCAGAGTCTCCTAGACATTTTTTCATCGACACAATGATTAGCCAGCATCGTCACGTATATGACGTCATGCATGTATAACGTCACGCCCAGCACCGAGTTGCTAGCCACTGCTATAATTAACGCTTCTTTATTTAATGGTTAGATTAGGTTAGGTTAGGTTATATGGTGCATGTTTGCATTGTAAAGAGGCACATTAAATGAACCAGTATAAGTTATGGCAGTGGCTGGCAACCCATTTGTGGCGTGACATCATAGATGTGACGTCAAGGACTCCTTTGTAAAAGTGTCTAAAGGTGGCGGCACACTGGGCATTTCCCTCCAAATAATTGCCCGTCTTGCTGGCCGTTGGCCTGAATGCCCAGAAAGCAGCAGGAATTTGGCTGTTGCTAGAAATGGACAACGGTTTGTCGGAGGTCTTTGCTGGCTGGATAAGTGCTCAAATGAGCTTCATGTAATTTCAAGTAAAAATTGAAATAAATCAAGAAATAATAATTTAAAATATAACATATGAACGGTGACATATTTATGTTTATTCGTCACTTTAAAACTTCTTTAGTATTATTAAATAATTATTCAGGGTCTTCTTTGACCAGCCAGCCGCCACCACTTTTAAAGAAACTTCACGACGCAACCAAGTGAAGAACTATAGCACAATCCTGTACGGCCTCAACCGTAGTAATGGGGTCCCTGGCGAACCTCGTCTAGACGCTTTGTTGTTGTTTACTAAACACGTTTGGAGGAGTGCCCAGAGTGACGCCGCCTTAAGAGACTTCGTAAAAATGCTTCCCGCCTGCCTACCATATACCTCAGCCTATTGAAGTTTGCGCCAAACAAGCGGCAAACTGCTGCTAAGCCGAGAGTTGGTTATTCACCCTGACAGGCATATTCCTAGAATCTCTACTTTTAGTTAATGATAACCTAATTTAACCTAACCTAATGGGCTGTAAACCAAACGGGAGTGGACCAAATGGTAATTGTAGGTATCACGTGATTTATCTGCTTTCACTCAGTCACGCCATGGCGCTCACTGTGGAAGAACGTGTTTCTCGTCAAATTGCATTTAAAAGTCGCTGAGGTGGTCGGACGAAACCTTCGAAATTAGTGATATGGAAACTGGTGAAGCAGTTCATAGAAACAAGCTGCGTGAACGTTTAAAAAAATGCGACAGCCAAGTGTTGTTACACCGCAGAATGTGGATGAAGTGCGGGAAAGATTGGAAACAAGTCCGAAAAAAATTCTGAGACGTTTAGCACAACAACCTCACTGTTCATATACCAGTACAAGGAAGGCGGCCAAGACAAGACAGATCCATGCAACCTTTGTGTTTTAAAAGCAATAATCAGTGACATAATCAGCAATATTCCCAGAGTAAAAAGGTCACCCTGCATTAACCTTTTATATGAATAAGATTAATTGTCAAAGGTTGGTAACACTGACCAACATATTTGTAGGTGAATTGAAATAGAATTCATAAGTTTTCTAATTGAATTTTTGTTTATAATTTCAACAAAATAACCACGTTGTAGCTAATGTATAGAAAAAATATATAGAAATGTACAATATTTCACGGTCTTGGAGCTACGGCGCTAACTGACTTACACACACACACACACTTTTCTTATTAAAGGTGTACTCCCCTGTAGCCTTTTGTAAAATATTATTAACCAACTCTTTGTACAAGGATTCTGTAACACTTTCTCGCATAAGGTAAATATCAAACAAGGTCTATCACATCTTACATTAATCTTTATATGTATAATGAAAATATTTAAAACAAAACATAATATTTATCAGTAGGCCTACGTATACCTGGACTCAAGTGGTGCTCACAAAGTATTATGTAATTTATCATATATTTTTCTTTACTTCGGTTATTGGTTAAATTGCGTTTGCTGGAGGTAGGCAGACAGTCTGAGTGATCATCTTGGTGAGGGAGTGAGTGTTGGTCACGTCTCGTACCTCCACCTCAGTAAAGGTGGCCTTGACGGTCGTGACAGGTACGCGCTCAACCACCACCTGTGTCTTTAGCTGGTTCTTGGTCACCGTCACCGTGGAGAACGCGGTCTCTGTCGCAGTACTTGTCAGCTGGGAGAAGCGGGTCTCTACATCAGTGACTGTTTGGAGGAAGGTTTCTAACACAGGCACAGTATGGATGTCGGTGAGGTAGTTGGTGGCGGTGCTGGTGAAGATGTTCAGCTGCGTCTCAACCAGTCTGCTGGTGATGGTGTTGACTCTGATCTGCTTCAGAGGCTGTGTGACCTCCACCACCTTCACGTCAGTCATCTCCAGAAGTAGGGGAGACGCGGTCACCGTCTGGATGGCGGTGCTCGTCAAGGGCACAACACTGGTCTGGTACACAGTGTTGAGGTTTATGCGGTTGATGGGGAAAGGAACTTTCAACACCTCAATACCTGTTGCAGACAGAGACTCGTCCTCGTACTGTACAGTCTGGGAGACAGGACAGACTAGTGGTCGTGCCTTGTAGTAGCGGGCGGCAGCCAGCTGCACAAACAGCACCAGACAGATCACAGCCTTGAACATGGTGTTGTGTTGGCGTCTCGCGAGTTGGGAGAAAAGTGTGACTGGCCAGTGTAGGGCGGTCATTTTATAGCCGGTGAGCAGCCGCCTCACGTTATCAGGTGGTCAGGGGAGGTGTGGATGGAAGCAGTGGGAGGTACGGTTCAGTGATATTATCCCCCTTAATAAGTTGTCATCAGAGCTTAGATCTGACATATATGCTTTAAGACACATTTTTCACATCTTCATTAATAAACAGCTCAGGACTAATCTTGCCCTTTGCGTTTATAATTGTTAATTTTAGGGGAAAATTTCCTTTTCTTATTTTCGCCCAAACAAGACAATTTTTATCAAAAGATATATAATTGTCATAAGTTCTTATTGTTCATGCGCATCTTACCTGATATCACTTTACTAAACAGATAATCATAGAACAGAACTGCGTGATAACTTTCCAGAAAATTAAACTATAAAGTTAATTCACTGTGACTCTGAGAGAACATCACCAGGCAATGATTTCGGAATCAGATATTGTGGCAATGCCTGAAACACCCCGGCCACAACATAATGAGTGGGCCAGCATTACTTATATCATTAATTAAAGTGGCACTATTTAAATTAAGTGATTTATAACAGTGATGTAAACAAGTTTTATATAAGTATATTTTCACGACATATATTTTTCAATTCCAATCTTCCTAATAATGAAATTAATGACTAGTAATAGCAATTGTGAGCAACAATTAGATATATGCAGACAGAACATAAGAAGACAATGTAACCTGACAATTGTAGTCCTGCTTGTATTTATACATGCCATAAGTTAGTATTTTCAAACATGTAAATCAGTGAAAATATTAAATTACAGTATTGTGTTTTATGTATTACGGAAGGTGAACTGTAATACATAAAAATTTTAGCAATTGCAACTTTACAGGTATTGTATATGAAAAAAAAGGAAAAATTAATAAAGAATAATACAAAGAATTAAGAAAATATGGCAGTACATTACTGTAATTTAATGTTTGTTTCTTGCTTTATAAAATTACAGTATCAGGAATATTAGCAGTTAAATTTATTTTATTATTTTATTCATTTTAGTTTTTAAAAATAAATAAGATTTTATTTTAATTTAATAAAGACAACTTGATAAGTATATTAATTTGCTTGTTTGTTGCTCCGTACCTCATCATATTATCAGGGAGATACATCAGTTAGTAAATTAATGGAGCGACCTTTACAACCATTAGTTATTCTTACTGTCACATTGTAAGTCTTGGTCCTATTAAAGTAAGTTCAGTTAGGTGTTTGTCTTCATCTGCCATACAGACAGTACTGTAAAGGACAGTGTTTGTCTTCATCTGCCACACAGACAGTACTGTAAAGGTCAGTGTTTGTCTTCATCTGCCATACAGACAGTACTGTAAAGGACAGTGTTTGTCTTCATCTGCCATACAGACAGTACTGTAAAGGACAGTGTTTGTCTTCATCTGCCATACAGACAGTACTGTAAAGGACAGTGTTTGTCTTCATCTGCCATACAGACAGTACTGTAAAGGACAGTGTTTGTCTTCATCTGCCATACAGACAGTACTGTAAAGGACAGTGTTTGTCTTCATCTGCCACACAGACAGTACTGTAAAGGACAGTGTTTGTCTTCATCTGCCATACAGACAGTACTGTAAAGGACAGTGTTTGTCTTCATCTGCCATACAGACAGTACTGTAAAGGACAGTGTTTGTCTTCATCTGCCACACAGACAGTACTGTAAAGGACAGTGTTTGTCTTCATCTGCCATACAGACAGTACTGTAAAGGACAGTGTTTGTCTTCATCTGCCATACAGACAGTACTGTAAAGGACAGTGTTTGTCTTCATCTGCCATACTGTAAACAGTACTGTACAGACAGTACTGTACAGTGTTTGTCTTCATCTGCCATACAGTGTACCACTGCCACAGACAGTACTGTAAAGGACAGTGTTTGTCTTCATCTGCCATACAGACAGTACTGTAAAGGACAGTGTTTGTCTTCATCTGCCATACAGACAGTACTGTAAAGGACAGTGTTTGTCTTCATCTGCCATACAGACAGTACTGTAAAGGACAGTGTTTGTCTTCATCTGCCATACAGACAGTACTATAAAGGACAGTGTTTGTCTTCATCTGCCACACAGACAGTACTGTAAAGGACAGTGTTTGTCTTCATCTGCCACACAGACAGTACTGTAAAGGACAGTGTTTGTCTTCATCTGCCATACAGACAGTACTGTAAAGGACAGTGTTTGTCTTCATCTGCCATACAGACAGTACTGTAAAGGACAGTGTTTGTCTTCATCTGCCATACAGACAGTACTGTAAAGGACAGTGTTTGCCTTCATCTGCCATACAGACAGTACTGTAAAGGACAGTGTTTGTCTTCATCTGCCATACAGACAGTACTGTAAAGGACAGTGTTTGTCTTCATCTGCCACACAGACAGTACTGTAAAGGACAGTGTTTGTCTTCATCTGCCATACAGACAGTACTGTAAAGGACAGTGTTTGTCTTCATCTGCCATACAGACAGTACTGTAAAGGACAGTGTTTGTCTTCATCTGCCATACAGACAGTACTGTAAAGGACAGTGTTTGTCTTCATCTGCCATACAGACAGTACTGTAAAGGACAGTGTTTGTCTTCATCTGCCACACAGACAGTACTGTAGAGGACAGTGTTTGTCTTCATCTGCCACACAGACAGTACTGTAAAGGACAGTGTTTGTCTTCATCTGCCATACAGACAGTACTGTAAAGGACAGTGTTTGCCTTCATCTGCCATACAGACAGTACTGTAAAGGACAGTGTTTGTCTTCATCTGCCATACAGACAGTACTGTAAAGGACAGTGTTTGTCTTCATCTGCCACACACAGTACTGTAAAGGACAGTGTTTGTCTTCATCTGCCATACAGAGTACTAAGACAGGCCATCCACACAGACAGTACTGTAAAGGACAGTGTTTGTCTTCATCTACACAGACAGTACTGTAAAGGACAGTGTTTGTCTTCATCTGCCATACAGACAGTACTGTAGACAGTGTTTGTCTTCATCTGCCATACAGACAGTACTGTAAAGGACAGTGTTTGTCTTCATCTGCCCACACAGACAGTACTGAGCCACACTGTAAAGGACAGTGTTTGTCTTCATCTGCCATACAGACAGTACTGTAAAGGACAGTGTTTGTCTTCATCTGCCATACAGACAGTACTGTAGGACAGTGTTTGTCTTCATCTGCCATACAGACAGTACTGTAAAGGACAGTTTGTCTTCATCTGCCACACAGACAGTACTGTAAAGGACAGTGTTTGTCTTCATCTGCCATACAGACAGTACTGTAAAGGACAGTGTTTGTCTTCATCTGCCATACAGACAGTACTAAAGGACAGTGTTTGTCTTCATCTGCCATACAGACAGTACTGTAAAGGACAGTGTTTGTCTTCATCTGCCATACAGACAGTACTGTAAAGGACAGTGTTTGTCTTCATCTGCCACACAGACAGTACTGTAAAGGACAGTGTTTGTCTTCATCTGCCATACAGACAGTACTGTAAAGGACAGTGTTTGTCTTCATCTGCCACACAGACAGTACTGTAAAGGACACAACTTGAAATAAGAACTTTATATTTATTGGTATTTTTTATGTTTTATTAAATATATATAATGTTTGTGTTTTTTTTTTAGATTTATGGCATTCATGGCGTTTATGATATGATCTAAAACAACGTCTTGTCATTAATCAGTTATCACACGCTTTCCTCCCACCTGTTCATCATTCCTGTATTAACAATGGAACTTCCAGGTACTGTTAATGTTTTATGATTGTAAGCACTTATCCAAAAAATTGTTTCTTTTATTACCTACAGTATAAACATGATGCATAGAATGATAATGACTCCATCTACCTTAAATGATCACATACTGTATTGCTAAATGATACATGAGAATTATATGTATGTACATGGAATTTATGAATTTATATCTTATTTCAAATGTCAGTATGTAATATATAACAATTTATCCAAAATATGGTTTTCTTTATAATACAGTATACGATAAACGTGGCTAACGAAAGAACATTGTTTTCTCATTTAATCCTACTCACACATGTGAAACGTAAAATTCCCAACATGTATTTTCATATTCTGGGAGCACCAATTAATTTAAGAGTATGTTGGCAGTTTTTACCGATCAACGCACACAGGACTCCATACCGTATGGTCTTAGAGCAGGTTTGGGCAATGTTTCCTCAGTCATGGGCCTCATTACGATTTAGGTATTTTTCTACGGGCCAACCCACCAAAATTCACATAATACTTAACCAAAAAGTAATGTTAATATTGCATTAACGCGGTCAATGAAACAGTGTGTCGTCACGTCCACTTTACGATATTTTCAATCATCAAGTTCCCACACACACACATCTCCTGTAGGAGTCTGTACTCACCCCTGAAGATGTATATATATATATATATATATATATATATATATATATATATATATATATATATATATATATATATATATATATATATATATATATATATATATATATATATATATATATATATATATATATATATATATATATATATATATATATATATATATATATATATATATATATATATAAAACCCAATAATGGTTCCTTCGTCTGATCCATTACTTGCTAATGACTTAAGTACCTGTCTCTGATATTGTCATAGTTCCCTCAGCTGCCATCAACACCTTTCTCCCTCGGCTGTAGAATACACTACAATACACTGCACAATGAATCATTATCATTAAGGTGACGAGAAGGAGGTGTATGTACTAGGCCCTTAATGCAGGTAGAAGCATTTCGGATGCCATCAGGGTAGTGGGCCACATGAGGGACGCTCCTCTGGGACCCACCACTCACCCTCATCGCAGTAGATAATTATGAGTGAAGACGTGGGGTAAATGAGTCTGGGTGAGTGGGCGGACCCTCTTCAAGACATCTGATTCTTCCCTTTTTTTGCTACTTCATTGTCTCCGCACACGCGCACACACACACACACACACACACACACACACACACACACACACACACTCACACACACATCCTCCTGTAAGTGCAAAACCCTTCCCACAGATCTATTAGCGCTTGAATACACAATTAGAATTATTTTTCCTCTGCGTTATTTCAGGATATTAGGCATTATCAGGATGTCAGACTGACATCGCTGCCCACCTAAGTATCCCGAGCACATGTACTATATCACCAGGAGCCAAATTAAGTCCGTCAACTAGGTGAAGAAGAACCTCCTACCAAGAATCCACATAATGACCTTGTGAGTCGCAAAAGTGTGGGCGTTATTGTGACACAACCGCGGTTTTGGAAAGGGGGCGTAAAAATCAATCCAGATGGCTACATACTTATCATTCAGAAAAAAAGTCTATGTGAGCCGCCAGAGTGTAGCCCAAGCGAGGTCTTACACAGGCAACATTAGATCTATAAGGTAACATCGCTTTTCGAGTTACTAAAGCTAGAACATATGAACACCGTGCCTAGTCTTATTTCGTTCATTGCTGTCTAGATTTTAAGTCCCTACATATCATTACCCCAAGATGTTTTTCACTATGGAATTTCTCTATCCCAATGTTACTCAGCTGGTTCTTCTGTTACTGCCAGTTTTCAGACCATGCTATATGTTTTAGGTTTCCCTGTAAATTTTCGGAGTTCTCATTAAATTTGATTATACGTCCTATTTTGTGCCATCAGCAAATGTACTTACGATGCTGTCAACGCCTATATCTATATTGTTAGTGTATAATCGTTACTCTAACACGCTACTTATTATATAATCTGTATATAATAAGTAGTAACGGTCCAAGTACTGAGCCTTAAGGTGCGCCGCTCGTAACGCTAACCCAGTCGGATTTTTTACTATTAATGCCGACTCTGCTTCCTATCCGTTAACTGTGTTCTAATGTCTAATCCAATTTAGAATTCTCCCCCCACCCCTAATGCCATGTGCCTTCACTTTCATTAATTAATCTTTCGTACGGGACGCTATCAAAGGCTTTGCTCAAGTCGAGGTACACCATATCATATCCATCGTCATCTGATTCGAAAACAATTGAAAGTCAGAATAATAAATTTGTCAGTAACGAACACCCACAAGCGAATCCATTATACTCCCGCTGAAAATTATGTAGGCCTACCTTGATTTCGTTATTGCTGTCCTATTAGGCTTATTTCCTTTTTGAACTCATAAGATTTACCTTTTATAGAAACCCTGTTGCTTACGTTCATATTGTCTGACGATTGAACTAAAGTTAAACCACCAAATGGAGTTTCGTATACCCGTACACTCTGATCTACAGTCGTGCTTATAAGTTGTTGTATCTAGGCTGAAAATATCTTGCTTACTAAAAGTTACCACAATTTTTACTGTCGGCATTTGAAAGAAAAAGAAAAGTTAAAACTTTCAGATTGTTTCTGGACTGTTATGTATTTGGTAACATCGAGGACTCTTAAGTGAGGTACAGTATAAAGATAACAAAAGATGTAACAAGGAGATGAGGATTTATTTAAGCATAGACTATAGAGGCTCTTATGGGAGGAAAAGTAACTGCTAATGGTCAGAATAAGGAGTATATGCAAGCAAGAATAAAGAGGAATCCGAAACACATTTGTAAAGCTCTTAGTCCTCTATAAGATAAACACTTTACGTGGAGATCTTAACCCGGGTCTATACTAAAATTGCAGCACGAGTTACTAGAGACAGGAAGTCAAAACTGCAAATCTTTAAACAGATGACGTATAAAGATTACTAGCTGCATACATCAACTAGGTACTGAACGATGAATACGAACAAAATGCCGTCAGGGTAAGGAAGAAAAGATCAACTAAAATCCACTGTTGTTTCAAATATTAGCTGCAGCTGCAAATTAATTCGTGGGAAATATCTGCTCGCTCCTTAGATGTGAAGTGTGTATTCGTCTATTAGCGCTCTTTGAATCATCCTCTCTCATGAAAACAACAAAGATAAGTATAACCTTTTTTGCCGACGCTGTCTTGAAGATGACCAGTTCAAAGAAATCACTGAATTTGTCTTTGATGGAAGCACTCTACTACAGTGTATTCTTAGGGACAGTGATATGACACAAATAATCGGCTATGATATATAAATCATATATGGTGATTTGTACGCCAAGAATATAAAACAATTATTTTTAATGTCCTGTCAACGAAGGACAATTACTCATAGATCCTTAATTCTCACCACAAGGAAGCATTTAACATATATAAAGAAAACAAAGAGATTCACTGTCATGGTGTGGGAAAAGAAGAGTGGCTGGGACACACACCAGACAAAGATTAGAGGAAGTACTTGTTGCTACCACCAACCATTCTGGCAATCATTCTAATAGGGGAAGATATATAGCCTCTGATTTTATCATGACTCCTTACAATCTTATGGGACGGTAAAAAAAAATTATCTCAGGTCAGAGCCAGACCCAAAATCAAAATTAAAACTTCAGATATGAGATATTATTTTACCCGACGATAGACTTTTACCCAACATGTGCAGCGCTGTTTTGTTCCTTCAAGCCGTACTTAGTTATGACAACATCAACCACTTTTGGAACCGGCAAAGTATATACACTGTTAGAAATGATCAGATAGAGTGAAACCCTCAAGAAATAGGCTAATAAATTTGGTAAGTAAGATCAAACTCCGCGAAAATCCCTGACCGCTGATGAAGACATCAGAAATCCTAAATAAAGCGTGAAGGACGGATGGACTACAGTTAGTGCGCTCTTAATTAACCGGTTTAAGACTTGCAGCTGTGTCGTCCCGTAAACACACTTTAATTATGGTGTGTTATAGTACCATCACCTAATATCCATTAATTGACATAAGAGTGTTAAGAGATCACGGTTAACAACTGCGAAAGGTCAAGCAAAGTACAGGTATTGATTATATCACATTATGTCTACATATATTTATGCATGTAACAAACTAAAGTATACAATCAAAATACATTAACGCAATACACGGTGCTATCATGTGAAGTAAACAAAGGAGACATTTTTTTTTACTTCCTACGACAGCGTCTCCGTTCTCCCAGCAACTAGAGTACGGTACGCTTTTAATTTCCTGGAGACTGTAATTCTGACAGGCTAATCATCTGCACGAATATACGGTACTGGTTCTCGGTGATGTCCACAACTTCAATTTATTGAAAAAAGAAATAATATTTTTTTAATAAATTTTGGAGTTTCTATTCAATTCAGAACGTGATATTATCAAAGCAAAAACAATGTTTGAATAATTTAGTTTGAGAGGAAGAAAATTGCAAAAGTTGCATTAAAATATAGGTAATATCAAGCCCAAGTTCGAATATTTAGCACGGCTTCTTTAGTTTGTAAACCAATGTCACGAAAGTTATAATTACAGGCAGTTTTCACTGCCTGTAATTACCAATTTATAAATTAAATCGGCCACATTTTAGTTTAAAAAAAATTGCTTTTCAGGTCATCTGTTGGTTGATCTGCTAGAATTTGTTTAGGACTAAACTAATAAATTCACTCCATGAAAATATTTTAATAAATTTAAAGATTATAAATTCAAATTTCACCTCAAGGATCACATTAATATGCAACAAGTCACTCAACAAACAGTGCAAGTATGTGTAGTAAGAGAGCAATGTGAAACACGGCAGTAAAGGGGTGGCAATATTCGTCGTCAAGGGGAAGGGGAGGACAGGTTATACACACAGTTTACTTAACCATTCCTCGACGTGGTATAGTTGAGAAACGATCAGTAACACCCGCTGGATACAAGGGGTCCGGTGAAACTTAACTGTTATATAATACACAAAATAACTAACAAAATAAAAATGTGTTAGAGAATTTTTTAATATTCATGTTCTGTCGATTCATTGGAAAGTCATCTACACAGACCCTTGAATATTTGTTGTGGAGATTCAATTTAATGATACTGTACCTCCATACAATGTACGTAGAGGGGGGAGGGGGCACAGTGTTACCCTTATTCATTTGTCCTTCTATACAAAATGCTTATATTCAGGAATTTGAGGTACAGTGTTTCTGGATCGAATTATCGAGACAGAATTCGATAATAAGCGCTTATCTTTACTTTTAATTTAAAGTTCTTTTTCTTTAAGAATTTTGACGGCGGCAAATAATCCTACTTATTACAATAATACAATCTTTGTAAATAGGAAATATGACGCCTCAATCAATGCATTTGTTGAAAAGACAAGTTTGAATGTGTCTCTTCTTTGTGGTGACACAGGGACACCTGAGAGCAGTAGGACCCCCCCCCCCTCCCCCCTTGCCCCGCGAGTGGCATAGTACTGGGGTAGTCCTGTATCACTCTCAGGTGTACTAGTCGAGAAAAATGTCTTCTAATGACCGAAGCTGCTTGATATTAGCAAGCATCAAAAAGATTTGTTGTACCTCTGTCATATTCTTTATTAATCAGGGGCAGGTATTTACAGTCTACTTCATGGATCCAATACAGGTTATCCCGGATTGTACTACTAAAGAAAAACAAATAGAATACCGGTATATTAAAATTACAATATGACATTCTTGTCTATTTGATTTTTTATCAATTACTTCCACCTCTGTCAGCTTACTGGCCGTTCGGACTGCTCTTTGTTACCATCTCCATTGTCCAGTGTTAGTACTGGCTGAAACCAGAATATCTTTAGCGTTACACTGGGAGAACACCTTTGGGCAGTGTGGACCACACTCTTTGTCCCAGGGGAGCAGATTAGTTATTGTCAGCAGAAACATCAGACCTGCCTATTCCCCCGAGATCACAATCCTTCCAAGAGGCGGTACCTCCAGTCTTCACCTATAAAGCGTGGAGCTCTAGATGACAGAATCAGTCTGCCTCAGCATCACCACTCACATTCACCATGCTGCGTGTCCTCCTCTGCTCCTGCCTGGTAGCTCTCGCTCTCGCCAGCGACTATGGTGCCCCTCAACCTGCTTGCCAACCGAAGCAGGAGACCATCCTCATCACCAGGACTAACCTAATCAACAATCAGGACCAAGTTACGCAGCATAACATTCAACACAACTATAGTACTGTGGACGTAACCAGTCTCATACTAATTTCCTCCACGGCGACAGAAACGATCAGTATCACCGAGTACCCCTCCCCAGTTGTCACCACCATCACCAGCTCCGTAACGGCCACGGCCTATAGCCCCGAGTATGAGACAGCCTTGGCAACAGCCGTGACTACTGATATTACCCAACTGCTTGCCTCCTCAGTCGACGTGCAAGAGTTAACCATCACCCAAACGGCCATCGTACCTCAGCCAATTACTCAGATACTGACAATCACCAATGTGAAGACGGCCTTCGAGACACTCACTCGCACCGACACTATCAGCACTTTCGTCACCAAGACAGTGTATGAAAACTTCTTTGTCACAGAAACCAGCTACCAGACCTTCTTCAAGTTCGCCACCAAGACCGTCACCAGCTCCAGAGATAATATCATAGAAGCGACCGTCACCGTCACTGACCGCCAGTACGTCACTAAGTGTTTCCAGCCGAAGGTCACTTATGGCCACTAAAACCTAATGTCTACTGTACCAGTTCATATTGTAGTTATTTATTTGCAAGATGTTGGAGGCATTAATGGTGATAAGTAAGCTATAATAATTCCAGATTTAATGTATATGTTTCATGATGTCTTCTTTGGATATTAAAATTTCATGTTCAGTCTTAGTGAATAAATATTTTCAGTTATCATCAGGTTTTATTAAACACCTCAAAGATGAGTTTTGGTCTTAGCATACGCCCGTGTGTCTATCCTTCTACACATATACTGTTTGACTGATCAGATAACAGATATCAAAAACTTCAGCAATATATTTCTAAAACAGGACTGACTTCAGATGTATAATCAATGTTCGATGCATCTCCCAAATTTCATGTAATAAGCAACGAGAAAATACATCATCTTAAGTGTGTGTCATGAAATTTTGCATTAAGCTTCCGCAATTAAGGCCACATTGCCTCTCATCTTAAGCATGGTACACTCTAATTTGTTATGAAAGCAAATGAAACTGAACCACAAAGAAACTGTCTAGGATCTCTCACTCCCACAACTTCAAAGTCATCAAAGGACGAGTCTTGTATAAGGACATAACGTACAATGATGTTGATGTGATCCGGTTAGTTATTCGCGGAACCGTTAATAAAAGAACTACCATGTGTACATTATTTTTTTTTTTAAACTTTGGATGATGACTCGATTTCCGTTTAACTTTAAATTTCTACGAAAAAAAATCACTGTCCAGGTAAATAAAATATTAAAGGGTTGGATTAGACTCTCTTTCATATACGTTTTCCTTGCTCCAGCGACCACTATTGGCTGTCTTTTTCCTCTATTGGGATTAATAGATGAGAGTAATTATCTATCTATATGAAGACAAAACAAACATGAAAATAGACTATGAATTCAGGATGGTCTATAAAAATCTAACAGTAAGAACATAAGTTAAAATAATCTCATGTTAAAATGGGGTTAAAAAAATCTCTCATATTACAGTACTCAAGGATTTGTCTTCCTCCAACCTGTAAAGGGTGGAGGAGTAGGGGAAGGATGAGCAGGAGGAAGGAGGGGGGAGGATGAAGAGTGAGGTACAGTACATAAGGAAGACTATGAAGAAAGGGGAAGAATGAGAAAGATGACAGAAGAAGAGGAGAGGGAAAAGGGAAAAAAGACGGAGTACCTGAAGACAAGGAGGAAAAAGGAGACGATGGAGGACTAGAGGAAGAAGGAAGAAAATGAAGAAAGTACGAAAAGAAGGAAAAAGAAGATGGGAAGAAGGAAAAATGAGAATGAAAAAGAGAACAGAATAAGAGAGGAAGATAGACAGGTTAACAATAAAAGGTTAAACTCATTAACAACAACCAGTTACTTATATACGTTCATTAACAACAACCAGTTACTTATATACGTTCATTAACAATAACCAGTTACTTATATACGTTCATTAACAACAACCAGTTACTTATATACGTTCATTAACAATAACCAGTTACTTATATACGTTCATTAACAACAACCAGTTACTTATATACGTTCATTAACAACAACCAGTTACTTATATACGTTCATTAACAATAACCAGTTACTTATACACGTCCATTAACAAATCACTGTGATTAGATTACATTACTCCGTCAAAATATAAAAATATAAGCGAAACTAAGTGATCATTTCAGTTAGGATGAGGATATAGAACTCACAACAGCACCTCCGTGTCAGGTACCAAAGAGGGAAC
The DNA here is from genome assembly GCF_018991925.1 of Homarus americanus. Taxonomy (NCBI): domain Eukaryota; kingdom Metazoa; phylum Arthropoda; class Malacostraca; order Decapoda; family Nephropidae; genus Homarus; species Homarus americanus. The sequence continues at coordinate 5,211,998 of NW_024749779.1, forward strand.
TCCTGGAGCCCATGCATCTATACACTGGCAACAAGTTTAGCTGAACACGAATCCATCACGTGTAGTTCTTGTTTATTGACCAACCAATCATGGTCTAGCCTAGCCACAGCCTGATTTATGCCATACACACTTAAGTGTGTTCTTTTTGGACATTATGTCTTTAAATATCAGAGAAGGATGAATAATGTATTATAATGCTTTATTATTTTCCGAAAAATATGACCTATAAAACAAAATGAGCTGCTATAGCATCATGTGAGGCCCCTCAAAACACCAACTGTGAGGAATTACTACACCACGTGAGGCCCCTCATAACACCATCTGTGAGGCCCCTCATAACACCAACTGTGAGGAATTACTACACCACGTCAAGCCCCTCATAACACCATCTGTAGGCCCCTCATAACACAACTGTGAGGAATTACTACACCACGTCAGCCCTATAACACATCTATGAGGAATTACCACACCAAGGAGGCCTCATAACACCATCTGTGAGGCCCTCATAACACCACCTGTGAGGAATTACACCACGTGAGGCCCCTCATAACACCATCTGTGAGGCCCTCAAACACCACCTGTGAGGGAATTACTACACCACGTGAGGCCCCTCATAACACCATCTGTGAGGCCCCTCATAACACCATCTATGAGGGAATTACCACACCATGTGAGGCCCCTCATAACACCATCTGTGAGGGAATTACTACACCACGTGAGAACCCTCATAACACCATCTGTGAGGGAATTACTACACCAAGTGAGGCCCCTCATAACACCATCTGTGAGACCCCTCATAACATCACCTGTGAGAGAATTACTACACCACGTAATGCCCCCCATAACACCATCTGTGAGGGAATTACTACACCACGAGAACCCTCATAACACCATCTGTGAGGGAATTACTACACCACGTGAGAACCCTCCACCATCTGCACCAAGTTAACACCATCTGTGAGGGAATTACTACACCACGTGAGAACCCCCATCTGTGAGGGACACACCACGTGAGAACTGTGAGGGAATTACTACACCACGTGAGAACCCCCATAACACCATCTGTGAGGGAATTACTACACCACGTGAGAATCCTCATAACACCATCTGTGAGGGAATTACTACACCACGTGAGAACCCTCATAACACCATCTGTGAGGGAATTACTACACCAAGTGAGGCCCCACATAACATCACCTGTGAGGAAACTACTACACCACGTGAGGCCCCTCATAACACCATCTGTGAGGGAGTTACTACACTACGTGTTTGCTGTTCAACACCTCAGCGCACAAGATCTACGTGACCTCCACTGTAAACATTAACCTTTATGTTCACTGTATGTTCCATTACCTTTCTCTAATGACGGCTTTTGTTAAACCACCAATGTATGTAATAAGTCAATTATGTCCAATGTATATTTTCAGCCTTCGGGCTGCAGAACTTTTTCAATTAACCATTAATTATTATTATTATTATTATTATTATTATTATTATTATTATTATTATTATTCTCATTATTATTATTATTACACACACACACCCATTCACAAGTTTGCTAACCACAATTTCAATAGTGTCATGAATCATGGTACACGGTAGACTCGAGCCTCATGAGACAATCACGGGGTCCGGACAAAAGCCCCCTAGGACAAAAGCCTCTAGGTCTAGGACAAAAGCCCCTCAGTAAAAGTGCAAAATAGGACAGAAGCCCCCTGTTTTAATGTTAGAGGGTCATTAGAAATATTAAAAATATATAGATTTAAATATGAAATTATTACAATTTAAATAATTAGAATGTTATAACTCTTTCAATTTTTATATAAAACATTATTAAATATATAGAAAAGAAAAAAGACGACATATTTTACCTTCATGTTCATTCTGTGTTTACTGAGGTGACCCTAGGGCCCAGTGAGGTCACTGAATGTCAGGGGAGTAATAACCCCAGTAGACAAAACATACGTCATTGCAGATTTAATAAAAACAAATTGTATACTTCTTTATAACTATAACAAAATTCCCGAAGGTTAGGTTAGAGAAGTGCTCATAAACTGTAAAAAAATAAAATAATTATTTTAAAATTCTTATTATTTCTCCTGGGGGACTTTTGTCCTCGGGGGCTTTTGTCCTACACTCGACAATCACATATCTTGATGTGTCACCTCGACCTCTGATTAATTCTCTTATAGTGGCCTTGAACCCTTCTTCCAAGTTTTATCGAGACACACCCTGTGTCTTAACTCACGCTCAGATCAAGAGTCTCTACTCCTCATACGCACTACAGTGATTTACTTGCACACACACACACACACACACACATATATATATATATATATATATATATATATATATATATATATATATATATATATATATATATATATATATATATATATATATATATATATATATATATATATATATATATATATATATATATATATATATATATATCTTCTTTTCAACATTAGGATAACAGTAAAGCTTTTTCGGTACGATTTTAGTATGCGGTCTACCGAGCTGGAGTTGATCTACCGGTATATTTACACTGTAGCATCCATTAACCCAACCTAACCTAACTTAATCTAATATATCTTAACCTGACATCTACTAACTTAACCTAACCTAACTTAACCAAATCTATCTTAACCTAACCTATCTTAACCTAACTTATGCTAACCTAAGCTAAGCTAACTTAACCTAACCTAGGTCAGGCTACGTTAGGTTACGTTAGGTTATGTTAGGTTAATGGGTGCTACAGTGTAAATATCCCGGTAGACACAACTCCAGCTCGGTAGACCGCATACTATAGTAGCAACGTTTTGTCCTTCTTGTTCAGTGTCATAAAGTTTCACCACAGCACTTTTACAGGCAATTTATAAATGTCACCAAGTTTTAGAGTACTGTACCACTTTAGAAGCCAAGACACATGTAAATTTGTTCCTTGTTGACTAATACATCAAGTTTCACCACACTTTAATCCAATATACTAAGTTCCACAAACCACAAGACATTATTTGTCCCTCTATTATTGCAGAAATGTGTCAAATTGTAGTTGATAGCATTATTCATTTGCAAATATAAAAAATATCGTAAATAATCAATACAAGTTGAACATTTCTTTCCTCAGGTCTCCCCATTCCACCTGTACGAGGTACATTATCTTGCGGCGCGGCGCTCCGATACGTGGCATCAGGAGACTTCCAGCTAAGAATGGGATATTGTGCGGACACCTCTCCGCCCTCTTAAAATCAGGATCATGTTTACGCTGACAACAGATCCATATAATTTTTAAGTCCTGTATCCGGGTGTTGCATTGTACACATTATTAACAGTCAAAATGCAGACAAACAAATTATTATACAGACAACAATAATTAAGCTCGTTACTCTAGCATAAAACTCTTTTAAATGAACTACTTGCGCACACCAACGTGCATTGCAATCCAGATTCGCTGCATCAGGGAAATGCTGTCTATTAAATTTATTAACAATTTCCAAGAAAAAAAAAAGAAAGGAGAATTTGCAGTAATCTTCAAGGTTCAGTTAAGAGTAAGCAGCCAGCTGCTCGGGCAGGTAAGATCTCAATACTCTAGCTAATGGGCTGACTACTTGCCCATTGAGACACCGTGATAAATGACCTATGACTCCAGCACAGTAGCTAAATCAGGTCATGGTTGAGGTGATGGGTGGTTCACGTGGACACTTTCCAGATGCTTTGTATAAATCGATGTTTATTATGAGCGTCAGATTTTTGTGTGTCTTGTGAATCATATAATAATTTATATCAATGTTACCAGTTGGTGATTTCATCATAACTCATTTCTTACAAGATGAACAAATTAAGATACTATTTCTCTACTATTTTCTATACATAAACAATACATATAAAACAAGCTACATATACAAGTAGTTCCACCTGAACAAACCCATTTGTCAAAACTCGACTCAGGTCAACGAGGTCAAATTCCTTGCAGCCTCGTCTCCCTACCCTAATGCGGGTTCCACACTTCTGACAGTCAGCCTCAACTGTGTTTTGGTTGTACTGAGGATAGCGCATGTTTTCTTTATTTCCATAATATTGTTATTTTCGGCCTAGCTTCCTAAGATGGTGGCGTATGAGGTGTAGAAACTATTAATTATCTGAGCGTGAGTTAAGACACAGGGTATGTCTCGATAAAACTTGGAAGAAGGGTTCAAGGTGACACAGCATCAAGGTATGTTGGGGACCACACCTCAAGTGAGTGAGTGAGGTGTGGTCCCAGGCCTCCCTACCGTGGACGGTGTTGTTGAGTCTCACGGGCAGGTATCACTGGGTACCTGGGACCTCACTGTTTCATGTAGATCCACAATGAAAACGTGGATAAGATAAATCTTGATAAAATCACACAGGGAAAAGGGAAACAACGGAGCACCTTAGCTTTCGTCTTTATTCAAGACATCTTCAGAGGCAACTGAATTACATGGACAGAGAGAGGCTTAAGTACACAGGGTGACCTTACTAAACATGAGGTCAGGTCATATACATGACATCCACTGTGTGAAGGTTAGCTTAGGTACGACTCAGCGGTTGTTTTTAACTGACTTAGGCACTGTTCACCACTATTCAACACTGGTTCCATTCCTTTCCCAAATGAAATAGTAACTTCTGGCGAGAACTTTTTGATATTCAGGGGAGGGAGTTGGTATGGGCCAACATGCCAGTTGACCTGGCTGCTGCCAGAGCAGCGCCAGGTACGTCTTGACCCTTCGGTGTGTGTGAATAATAATAATAATAATAATATTAACGGTTTATTAAAAAAGTTCTGCAGCCCGAAGGCTGAAAATATACATTGGACATAATTGACTTATTACATACATTGGAGGTTTATCAAAAGCCTTCGTTAGAGAAAGGTAAAGTGAGCATACAGATTATTGTAGGTGTTGAACAGCAAACACGTAGTGTAGTAACTCCCTCCCAGATGGTGTTAGGAGGGACCTCACGTGGTGTAGTAGTTCCCTCACAGATGGTGTTATGAAGGACCTGGCGTGGTGTAGTAATTCCCTCACAGATGGTGTTATGAGGGACCACGTGGTGTAGTAATTCCCCCACAGATGGTGTTATGAGGGGCCTCACGTGGTGTAGTAATTCCCTCACAGATGGTGTTATGAGGGGCCTCACGTGGTGTAGTAACTCCCTCACAGATGGTGTTATGAGGGACCTGACGTGGTGTAGTAATTCCCTCAGATGGTGATATATGAGTGAGGTGTGGTCCCAGTCCTTCCTATCGTAGACGGATTAACACATCGCTCGTTGTTGTTGGGTCTCATGGGCCGTTATCATTGGGTACCTGGGACCTCACTGTGTGAAGGTTAACTTGGGTACGACTGTTACTGTTGAGTTGTTCTCACTGACTTAAGCACTGTTCACCACTGTTCACCTCTGTTTAACACTGGTTCCATTCCTTTCCTAAATGAAATTGTAACTTCTGGCGAGAACTCGTTGATATTCCGGTAGGGAGGAAGGTTCAGAGGAAGGAGTTGGTATGGGCCAACTTAACAGTTGACCTGGCTGCTCCGAGAGGAGCGCCAGGTACGTCTTGACCCTTCGGTGGTCAAGGATGTGTGTATGTGTGTGTGCGTGCGTGTGTGTGTGTCCATTATATACAGGATCAATCTTAATTGCCTCTGATTTATTATATGGAATATCCAACAAACAGCACATTTTCGGTAACAACTCTATAACAATGAAAACATAACGATGATGCAAAAAAAAAAAAAATATATATATATAAATAAATAAATAAATATATATATATATATATATATATATATATATATATATATATATATATATATAAATATAAATATAAATATATATATATTTATATACGTACAGTATATTTCATGTAAATCCACAATGAAAACGTGGATAAGATAAATCTTGATAAAATCACACGGGAAAATGGAAACGACCTCACCAGCCAGGATTCGAACGAACTTTGTGGTATAGTCGGTAGCGTTCCCTGGTCCCACGCAGTAGGTCGAGGATTCGAGAAAAGATTGGACCAATACGGTCAGACTCCGGCGAGCTCACTGATAACGACGGAGAAATGAGCAATAATTTAAATAAATATTTTTCAACAGTTTTCACCACCGAAAATTTAAACATGATACCCGAGGCACCGACTCTATTCAGAGATAGTGAAGAAAACAAATTAAGTGAGATAGTAGTGACTAGTAACGATGTTAGTAAGCAAATAGACAAACTAAAGCCTAATAAGTCACCTGGTCCCGATGAGATATTTGCCAGAGTATTAAAGGAATGTAAGGAAGAGCTTAGTATGCCCTTAGCAAAGTTGTTTAACATGTCCTTAAAAACAGGTGTAGTACCAGAATCCTGGAGGATAGCGAATGTAATACCGATTTTCAAGAAGGGGGATAGATCACTATCCTCTAACTACCGCCCAATCAGTCTAACATCAATAGTAGGCAAATTACTGGAAGCAATCATTTCAAACTCTATTCGAAATCACCTGGAGAAGCACCGATTGATCAATGATTCCCAGCATGGCTTCACAAGCGGACGTTCTTGCCTAACTAATCTATTAACATTCTTTTCATCAGTTTTCGAATCAGTGGACGAGGGGCACAATTATGATGTGGTATATCTCGACTTTAGCAAAGCCTTCGACAGAGTCCCCCACGAAAGACTAATTAGAAAGGTAGAAGCTCATGGCATCAAAGGTGGCATCCTTAAATGGATTAGGGCGTGGTTACAGGACAGAAAACAGCGAGTGAGCATTAACGGCACTAAGTCCCATTGGAGCAACGTCACAAGTGGAGTTCCCCAAGGCTCAGTACTTGGACCATTATTGTTTATTATATACATAAACGACATAGATATCGGCATAGACAGCAACATAAGTAAATTTGCTGATGACACTAAAATAGGACGTGTTATCAAATCTGACGAGGACTCGGCAAAACTACAGGAAGATCTAAACAAATTTTTCCAATGGTCTGAAAAATGGCAGATGAAATTCAATGTCGACAAATGTAAAGTACTCAGTATAGGAGATGTAAACAGGGAAACCAGATACCAGATGAACAACGATGCCATAGAGAAATCCGACTGCGAGAGAGATTTAGGAGTAATGATAAGTAGGAACCTTAAGCCAAGTAAACAATGTTTTTTGCTCGTAACAAGGCTAATAAAGTACTTGGGTTCATACAAAGGAGTGTTAGTTACAAGACTAGCGAGGTCATCCTAAAACTGTATCTTGCTCTTGTGAGACCACACCTGGATTACGCAGTTCAGTTCTGGTCACCGTATTACAGAATGGATATAGAATCCTTGGAAAGAATTCAGAGGAGAATGACAAGACTAATCCCGGGCATTAGGAACCTTGAGTATAGAGACAGGTTAAAGCATCTTAATTTGCACTCCCTCGAGAGACGTAGAGCGAGGGGCGACCTGATAGAGGTGTATAAGTGGAAGACAGGGCTAAACAAAGGGGACATTACAAGGTACTCAAATTATCCAACCAGGAGCGAACTCGTAACAATGGTTTTAAATTAGACAAATTTAGATTTAGGCGTGAAATAGGTAAACACTGGTTTGGAAACAGAGTAGTTGATGAATGGAACAAGTTACCAAATATCATCATTAACTCGAATTCGCTGAATTGCTTCAAACATAGGTTGGATGCTCATATGAGCAATAGGGGTTGGGTGTAAACGGAACTGCCCAGTATGGGCCAATAGGCCCGCTGCAGTTTCCTCCATTCTTATGTTCTTATGTTCTTATGAGTCCTGGCTGGTGAGGTCATTGATTATATGTTCAAAGTCCGCATGTTATATGGACTAAAATGAAGTATATATATATATATATATATATATATATATATATATATATATATATATATATATATATATATATATATATATATATATATATATATAGAACAAGAGGTCAACAACTGAGCGTGAGAAAGAGAGGCTGTGTTGTCCTCGACTGTCCTATTATTGTTGATGAGAATTAATTGCTTCATGATGTGAGGCAATTCTCTCTCAATCTTCTTTCAACAGAAATCCCCCCCCCCCGGTATTAACTTGACTCTATTGTTGAAAAGAACAATACAGTCACAAAGGCAAGCTCTTGCTGTTCCACTCGTATACTCTTAGCATTAATGGCCGTGTATATAATCCAAGCTCGTTTTTCTTCCGATTCCTTAACACAAATCGCACAGTAAATTAGACAAAGGAAAAAAGGGGGCAAATATTTGATGCCACTGGGAAGAGTGGAACTTAGACGCATCTTGGGATAATCTTGCCAGGGGAGAGTGTGTCTCAGGGAACAAGGAGGAACTGGTGTGTCTCAGGGAACAAGGAGGAACTGGTGTGTCTCTCTATAATGGATTTACGAAACTGACTATATTCAGGAGGACCTTGGACGGTCGGGCAAACTTGGAGGTATTTAAGAACAGAACTGAACACTCAGTAACGTTTACGTAAAGTCAAACACGTAATATATTCCCAAACGCCGCCATTCCATTGGTTGTCTAAAGTTGTATGAATTCAAGTTTTAAGTTAATCAACTCGAAAATAAAAGCTCAAGTCTGGTCTTAAGTCACTTAATAAGTAAATACAGTTGTGTAAGTAGACATACAACTTCTTCCAGTACACGAATAAAAGAACATTCCTTCAACCATGTAATATTAGAGTAAGCTGAACGTTTTTGTCCCAGTCAAATTCCTTTAGTCCCCAGTCAAGGCTGAAGTTAAAAATGGTGGCTGGAGTCTGAGTCGAGCCCGATGAGTCCCCGACTTGAATTAACAACTCCGCACTTTTCCAGAAGATCCAATCACCCCTTCAAGCATTATGGTATTCACGTGAACGGGGCAGACACGTTGGTGCACGATCCTCAAACATTCTTCGAACTCGCTAGATTATACCTGGTAGCTGTTAGTTTAGTGTAGTGTAGTGTACACTCAGCAAATAAAAGTATCTTTCAGGAGGGGTCCAATAAATTTGGAACTGAATGATCCTCTTGTCTAGCTTGGGTTGGTAAGCGTGATTGTGAGAAACTTCCTACCTATTGTGGTTGGCCTAATTTAGTTATTTCATTCGAAATATAAAATTAGTTCGCTGCAATACAATTGGTGAATAACAGTATGCCTCTTGGGCCTTTATCAAAACCTCCGTTCGTGGTGTCATTGAGTTTCGCACAAGAATTGTAAAGATAGTTTTTTACCGAGCGTACGTCTGTAAGTTGCAGGGCTACGCATAATGTTACCAGGAAAGCACCAGTGCAATTAATTACAGCCTGAAGACATTCAGTGCTTACATTTATGAATATTAGTCAGTCTCCTAATTACGTTTATAAACCTAAAGTACATATACATTTCACGTAGAGGCTATAGACCCTCGACATTACTGGGGGTCACACTGATAACCGTCAACCACGAAGCATCGATTTCATTAGCATTAGTGCACCTGTTTAACCCATGACGTGATAATACTGTTACCACTGAGGATACTTAGTAACATGACTGCGTTTTATTTTCCTAATAACACTAATGTCAAGGATAGGTCTCTAGCACACGTCGGGTGACATTGAGTGCTGACTTCAGTACATGGGATGATAATGTCAGTACATAGTACACTGTATATAGTGAGAGATTTACTTGTTCGTATATCTTGCATAATGACTAAAATGAAATTATTTCTTGGTGTCATGAGTATATCTCTTCAGCACCCGGGTTGAGAGATGTATATTTCTTGAACATATTAAGACACGAGGGTACCTATTTAGTACACTGACGGTAATAAGGGTATCTATTGGTTAAACTGAGTAACACATATATTACACTACAACGTGAGTGTATTACTTGAGTACACTGAGAGACATGAGTGTATTACTTGAGTGTATTTGTGTTCCGGCGAGTGTAGCTTCAAGTGCAGGCCAGGGAAGTTCAGATACAGGCCGGACAGATTCACGTGTAGACTGACCAGTTTCACGTGTAGACTGACCAGTTTCGCGTGTAGACTGACCAGTTTCACGTGTAGACTGACCAGTTTCACGTGTAGACTGACCAGTTTCGCATGTAGACTGACCAGTTTCACGTATAGACCAATCAGTCTCACGTGTAGACCGACCAGTTTCACGTGTATACCAACCAGTTTCACGTGTATACCAACCAGTTTCACGTGTATACCAACCAGTTTCACGTGTAGACTGACCAGTTTCACTCGTAGACCAACCTGTTTCACGTGTAGGCCGACCAGCTTCACGTGTTTACCAGACCGGATTGATTCACGTGTAAGCCGCAGAGGTTCACGTGGTAGGTCAAGTAGATTCACGTGCACGTAGGCCAGGTTCACGAGTAGTTAGGGTAGGTTCACGTGCAGGGTGGGCAGATTCACGCGTAGGCCGGACAAGTTCACATGCAGGCAAGGTAGGTTCACGTGCAGGTCGAAGAGGTTCACGTTTAGACAGCGCAAGTTAACGTAAAGTACGGGCAGGTTCATGTGCAGGCTGAGCAGGTTCACGAGCATGTCAGGCGTTTTCACGTGCAGGCTGGGCAGATTCACGTGCAGGCCGAGCAGGTTCACGTGCAGGCTGGGTAGATTCATGTGAAAACTAGACAGGTTCACGTGTAGGCTGAGTAGATGCATGTGTAGGCCGGGCAGGTTCACGTGCAGGCTGGGTAAGTTATACACCACCTGATCTGCCTGGGGTATTTTCCCAAGCCGCGTCATTTATTTCATTAGCACAAAATGACGAAAGTTTTGAAGGCTTAATTATTTCTCTTACAACAGCTTAAAAAAAATATTCGCGTTGTTAAAATGATAGATAGATAGATGGACGGACGGACGGACAGACAGAGACAGACAGACAGACAGATAGATCGATTGATAGATAGATACTGTAGATAGATAGATAGATAGATAGAGTCTTGTCCAACTTGATCAAATATCTAGGCCATGTCTCACTTTCACTCTCGATAAGACATAAATTAATTCACAAGCCGATGAAAATCAATTGAGTCTGATACCTGACGAGGGAGAACATTCTTATAAGGTGTTCTACAAACCTCAATTCAAAGCTGATGACTTAATGTGCTCACACGATTAATATACACCCCCCTTCCCCTCCTACACCCACACGGCAGCAGACACCTTTCCTTTTCTCCTGTTTCATTGTACCAAAGTGAGATGAAAAAGTACAAAAGTTAATCTTTTTTTTTTCAGTATAATGACTCGACCCGTAGCGTATGATGACTACGGTGATGACTGAATCCCCTGAGTAAGTATCATCATATTTAAGGCTAAATGTCATGATGTTTGTAATAAGGAGTTTAAATCGTCGCACTCAAGGGGTTAAGATATGTTAATCAATGTACTCAGGAGGTTAGTCTGACACGAGTTTTAAATACAAATGATCCTTTTCCTAAAATAAATTGTTTATCCACTTAGAATTTATATAAAAAATACTCTCGATTACGCTCAATAATAATAATAACAATAATAATAATAATAATAATAATAATAATAATAATAATAATAATAATAATATTACATTTACAACAATATAATTATTTTACTTTGATTTTCTTATTTATTATGTGGAAGTGATTAGAGTGTCTGACAGAGATCTTCAGGAGCTGCCCAAGTGTTATGAACATTATAAAGGATTGTGAAGTAAAAGAACTACATAGTGTTTAACTCAGAAATGGATGGTAGGAGGGAGAGGGGAAGACCAAGACAGCGACAGTTGTGTGGGGGTGAAGGCGGGAGGACAGATGTGTGGGGTGAAGGCGGGAGGACAAATGTGTGGGGTGAAGGCGGTAGGACAGATGTGTGGGGTGAAGGCGGTAGGACAGATGTGTGGGGTGAAGGCAGGAGGACAGATGTGTGTGGGTGAAGGCAGGAGGACAGATGTGTGGGGCTGAAGGAGGAGGAAATGTGTGGGTGAGGGCGGGAGGACAGATGTGTGGGGTGAAGGCGGGAGGACAGAATGTGTGGGGGTGTGTGTGGGGTGAAGGCAGAGGACAGATGTGTGTGGGTGAAGGCAGATGAGGCGGAGGACAGATGTGTGGGTGAACGCGGAGGACAGATGTGTGGGGTGAAGGCAGGAGGACAGTGTGGGGTGAAGGCGGGAGGACAGATGTGTGGGGTGAGGGCGGGAGGACAGATGTGTGGGGTGAAGGCGGGAGGACAGATGTGTGAGGTGAAGGCGGGAGGACAGATGTGTGGGGTGAAGGCGGGAGGACAAATGTGTGGGGTGAAGGCGGGAGGAGATTGACACAGGAATCAGCGATGTGGGTGAGTGGCCGAAGTTTAATTGAGCGAATTTTGGGTGATGCTACTATGTGTGACGGGACATAAGCAAACCAAATATTACTGCAGATTTAGAAGGAAAATGTTATAGCAGACAAATGAGTGTATATCATCTTGATTCCGGCCACTATTGCGTGGATTTTTTTTTTACATAAACGTCGCCTAAGGAATTATTGTATATGAAGCTCTTGTTATTTTGTTGAACAATTATCTTGACTATGTAATCCTTATCTATAACAGGTTCATCGTGACTGGGAGAGACACACTCACTCGTGATAACAATTTGTGGGTGGTGACTGTCGTTACGGTCGATTGTGGTATATTTAGGTATTTTCCCTCATAATGGCCTGATAATACAGTTGTATTTTTTATTAATGAAAACTACAATGAGTCTTCGGCTTCGTGTGAAACTGAAACAGTATTTAATGAGGAAGCGATCTGTAACAGGCGACATCGAATATATATCACCCACATCATCTTATGGTCGAATAGTAAAACTACGCTATACCGATGGTGAATAAACTCTAAAAATGTAATCCATGGCCACCAAAATCTGCTCCAGTTTTTATCGCTACACCGCTGCGGAATATGCAGGTGGCAGTGGTAGGTCTCGAACCCTCCTGTATTCATACCTTCCTCTTCACCAGCTTCTCCCTCCACCACTCTATTCCGTTGAGAGCGTCTAAAGCGAACGAGACGCGTGCTTTTTGGTGAGTTTCAACAGAGAGGCGCCCATGAATGGAAGCACTATACAACGCAGCCCCCGCCGTGCAAAACATTTCTTAACCGAGGGAGGGAGGGCGGGCGGGAGGGAGGGAGTGAATGAGTTCCCTGCCGCTGGTGTAAGCATTAATATCTACACGCGGGAGCTCCAGCTCACCCATAACAACTGGCAAGGCTTTCATTATAGTGTGCTTCATTTGTTACTCATTCTTCTTCTCTGTATAAAAAAGAAACGGAAAAAATGGAAATTCCTCGATACATGTGCAGCCTGGGGTTAAAGACTTGGTGGTGAGGATCGTTAGAATTGTGGCGAACTGTGTTAACTTATGAAGGAAGATGAATGCTGAGAAAAACTGTATGTACACAAGTGTGATTATTAAATAGTTTATATAATGAATGTCTCCTTCCCTTGAACAACAGTGAGTTATGAGGAAGACAAAATTAAGGATGCACTGATGAAAAGTTTAAAGGTTAATTAATGAGGTACAAAGAAGGGAGACAAGCTCAGTGATAGAATAAATAGTGAGAGTTAATAAAGAAAGGAGCCATGGAGACGATCACAAAGGTGGGAGACTGAGATGTGTGTAGCAGATTACGGTGTTGTTAATATTTGTTTCATTATACGAGTTTGTTTCATTAATGTATCAAAATCTAGTATGGGGATTAGCCCACCCGGGCACAGGTCACTGACCCACTTCGGGGCCTGGGGGGAGAAAATATAATAATATAATAATAACAATAATCATAATTCATTGTAAATAAAATTTATAATAAAAAATAAAAAAAATAAAATAAAATAATAAAATAATAATGATAATAATAATAACACTGTAATAATAATAATACTAATAATAATATTAATATAATAATAAAGAAATACAAAAATGGAAAAAAGATCAAAAGTGAGAAACAATATATGTATGGTGTGTTGTCAATAGTAAGAGAAACAATTGAGACCCTGCAATTGTGTGTAAATGAGGCACAAAGTCAGCTCAGCAACCTGGGACTTGGGCACAATTTTCGTGATGCCATATGGCAGCAGGGTCTACCATTAGACAACACACTATGCTTCCAATATCTTCCCGGGCGGTAGTACCTCCCTGTTTGGTAGCTGTCTACTACCTACTCTGTACTGTATGTGAATTAGTAGAAAGGAAAATTGCAATGTTGATGAGACTATAGCCTTTATTAAAAGGTGGATATGTTACAATAAATAGATGATCAAATGTATTTTAAAAGAAAAAATTATCCACATACTTCAGACAAATATATTAATATGTACAGTAATATCTCTGTATATATGTAAACTATAAAAAATTAAATAAAAGATAAACAAAATACCAAAATGGGACATTGTGCAGCTAGACTTGCAGTGAATTGTATTATTTCATCTCTTAAAATACCCAGAACTCCCTTTGTATCTTAAATGGTCGTATAAGGAGGGTCATTAACCCTAAGGAGTCATTTGTAACAGCTGACACCCTTGTGGGGAGGATATTCAAGTAGCTATTACTTCTGTTGTTGCATGAATAATATTATTTCTATAAATGTGTTCTGTTGATTATCCAGAGCACTAACTATTTTTCTCGTTGTGACGTAAATATTCACCATCTTATTCATGCGTTTAATAGAGTAAGCATTGTGTAGCCTAGTGTAACAGTGTATGTAAATCACCTTTAGCTGTTTCATTTAATAACTACTTGTCATTGTCCCCGTTAGTTTTTTGGTTGTAGGGAACGATAGAATGATATAGTTGGTCTTTGTATTATCTATTTGTATGCCAAAGAGCACACCAGTGAAATAACCAAGAGTCCATGATAGACTATAATTGAAAATACTGCTTTGTTGACCAAACGTTATCGGAGACGCTGACCATAATATAAACCCATGATCTACTTGTGTAACCTTACGTACAGTACAACCCTTGTTTAGGATACTGAAGGGATGGCGAGGACAATTTTTTGATTGGTGTATTGAATATTTAAAGGGAAGATTGAGACTTAACGGGAAACATAAAATGAGAGAATAAACTACAGAGAACTGGGGTTGTTTATTACCCGATGACAAAATAATGAACGGTATTGGACAGCCAATGGAAGCTTTGTTTACGTGTACGTTTTTGTGAATGGAGATTCAAATATTACTCGACCACTAAATTACTGTAGAAAATGAACGGATTTGATGCTTTATCGAAATGTTTAGAATTCACTCACTATTCAACAACGTGAATGTATGACAGATTTATACAGTTGTTTCGCATCATGCAAAAATTAATTAAATTAAACAATGTAGAAACAACTACCCTAAGAAACTGAAAATATAGAACAAAAGCGTAATAATGGAGAGTGACTGATGTGTAAATGAGAAACTATTAAACGGAAAAAACAGTTGTAATAGTGGAAAGATCAAAAAAAAAGGGGGAGGGGGGGAACAGACGTTGTGAGGCGGATGTTTACCACCTCACCTGACCAGGACAAAAATATATACCAAGAACTGGCCAAAAGTTGTGTCAGAAGGAGTCGACCAGAAAGTTTTCTTACAGAGTGAATCAGTCAGGCAAGGTTAGTATTTAAAGATACATACAGCCGAAAGGTTATCCACTAAGCGAACACCACTACAGCCCTCCCAGTCCCGAGCTGTACAAAAAAAATTAATAACAGAGGCTGTCACAAATAAGTCCTGCACAATAAAGTGTTAGAAAATTGCACAAGCTTCTTCAACAGAGCCATTATCTACCCACTTACAAAATTCAGGAGGCCACAAATTACAACCAAATAACAATGGAAAGCACATAAGGATTACGACAGATATACTAGGAAAAATGACCATATCATGCAGCGCCACAAACCCAAAGATCTGTCATTGAAATATTTATTTTGAAATCCTGAAGTGATTCTTTAAGCCACAACTGAAAGCCAGAGTCCCTGTCCCCGCCCTTTCATGGAGTTTCTATGAGAGATTTTCCTTGAGCGGTTCTGTGGAATGTGAATCGAGATGGGTCAACGTGTTGCTCTTTAGCCTCGATCTTCCGACATTATCCCAATGGATTTTTATATGATTGTAAAAAAAAACACAAAAAACACTCCTGTGTACAGTGATGTAAAAAATCCCTGAAGCTGTAGAGCATGAAAGTAATTTTTACGCCACAGTTATATGCCTGACACACTGGTGATAACACAGATGGAAAAATAAATATATCTGCATGTTCAACGAGGCAAATGGATGGGTGCAAATGTAAAAGACGCTCATGAAAAAAATCTTACATTATGGCCGTACTGTACGCCTGGTGTTCAAACTTTGTATGATTTAGCTGTAGCAGCTCAAATATGGCTAGGTTCGGTTTTCATTAATTTGGCAAACATATGAATGTGAAGTTCATTCAAAACATATCGAAATATACAGGAAAAACATAATCTCACTCAAAAAAGTAGTGGGTTGTCCTAAAACTAAAATTGACTGACCCAAAACTTAAAAGTTCCTGTTTTATGTTCGACAACACAAGTTTAACCCTCTGGATCCTTCGAAAATCGGAAGAAAGGCAGGTTTCTGTTCTTTTTAGTGTTGCTGGAGCAATTAATAGCGTCTCCCTCCCTTTAATCCTTGCCTGTCAACTATCGTGCATACTTAACAGCCACTTGGTGGCTCTACTTTCGGGGGTGAACGCGATCGCCCATTGGAGTTAAGGTAAGGTGGCGTGCAAAGGAACTCATCTGTCAACTGTAGTAAAATTGAAGAATAATCTAATATACTGGCTTACTTCATCCTTCTAACTGGATTATGTCAACACTTAGTGACAGTCTCAGCTTCGATATATATGTATTTTTTTCTCGTTGTTCTGAGGTAATATTTGGACACTGTTCTCGGAATCTTTACCTCGACACACTCACTCAGAAAAGGAGATACAGAAAACTAAGAACAGATAGACAGACATAGAGAGATTTAATTTTTCACTTTACCTGCAGAAGAGAACTTGTGAAGCAACAGAACAATATTGTGATCTTTCCTCTTAAAAAAAGATCCGAGTTTGATTGACAACTACACCGAGGGTGCAACATCAGGCCAAGACCTTCACACCTTCACAACATTATGTTTTGCTAATCCAACAATGACTAACAACAGCAACACACACCATCAACCTCGTAAAAATCACTTATCATTCCCGACTCTCACGAAGGTTTCAGATGAGATGCAGTGATTATGCGGCAACTAAATCGAGCTCATTGTTCCTTACAGACGCACTCATATAAAAAGGAAAATCTTATCTTCGATCTTACAGCTGACCTCTTACGTTTACAGTATGTGTGGAACCTATGTAGATTTGAGATGAAACTTGGTTTTATGTAAGTGGGTGTTGACTTTTTATTCTGAATTTTGTAGTTTATTAATATTTTCTTAACAAACTTCTACAATAAACGTTATAAATCGCAAATTAGTAGAAAATACAGCAGCTTATTGTTGGCCATCAAATCGAGATAAAATGTGAACTTACGTTTATCTGATCACTAAGATATTAATATCACATAGCTTTAATTTCGTACAGTACTTCCTCGGCCAGTGTTGACCATGTAAAGATATCCGGGAGAATATCAATCCAGCAATTGACTGAACCGGAAATAATAAATACATAACGAGTAAGGCAGTGAGAACAATGTTTCTTATCTATCGCGGTCAGCTGCTCAAGCTCTACGATACTGATATTTGTTACACTGTATACCTGATATATTACGTCGTATTTGTTTACGCAGTTTCAGATGGGCTCGCCTAATTTCATCTACTCTACATTTAGTAATCCATAAGAGCTAATATCAAAATAGTTAATCTATGTACGGATTCAACATCAGGTTTTGTAAACACATTTAAGTTGACCTTAAGTGAGTAAATGTGATGATAGTAATTCATTAGGGCGTCTCCTGCCTGACTATTGTAATGCATCTCCTTATTAAGCAGATCTATTAACATCACCCAGTACAAGGTTAAAAATGAACTTTCTGGCAGATTAAGCAATGCCTCTTCTCCTTTCTGATAGACGGCAGACAGTTTCATTCTCAGTTTCTGGCCACTGAGAGCGATAAACAATTCAACACTACCATGTGAACATATCCTAAGACGTCAACAAAGACTTCCCCTCATGCGAACAAATTTTTTACTAAACAGAAAAGAAGTTAGTGGGAAAACAGCTATATATATGTCGATGGTCAATTTCTACTCTCCCCAGAGGCCAAATTGCGTATGAATTTATAATAGTCAGGGCAAAAAGTTGGAAACCATGTGTCAAAGAATGCTTTGTGGTGTGAGGTGGTGGGGTAAGGCTGGTGCTAAACTGTAGGGGATATTTTAATTGTCAGGTATTTTTGTATTGTACAAAGTTACACAAGAAAATCGTACTTTTTATGGTTACAGAGACATTGTAACTTTCGGAATTATTAGTATATTTATTTTAATGACGACTTATGTGTTCAATTATAAAGTGAGACGGTAAAGAAATATATACACAATTACACACACACACACACACACACACACACACACACACACACACACACACACACACACATGATTGCGCACGCACATACGTACACAGACACAAACATATGAACACGCACGCACATACATGAACAAGTTTATATTCTTGTCTGAAACATAAGTCTTGTAAATTATTCTAGCACTGCTTATAAATATATTAAAGATACAATTAAATGGACTTGGAGCAGCCATGTTCCAGCTTGGTCAGCCTCTCACCACACCTTGTATGTTCCCAAGAGCCTCGACTTTCATCTTTTCCAAAAATAAAGGTTACAGGGATACCGAGGGGGAGAAGGTTGATATAGAAAAAGTAATAAGGCCAGCAGTGTGGGTTGGAGCATCGTCCTCCAGGAATATCACAAACTGGAGCTGTTCGATTGTCTTTACCCTAGTGGCAGCTGATAGTTTCATCCCATATGTTATTATGCTTCATGTTAACTATCTGCCTAATGTTCTTTATATATATATATATATATATATATATATATATATATATATATATATATATATATATATATATATATATATATATATATATATATATATATATATATATATATATATATATATATAAAATATAAAAGCCAAGGAGTCCAAGACCTCTTTAGTCTAGTTTATGACATTCTAACTGTGAGGAGTAAGGAGACTGTCACTTTTACTTCTGTATATTACATATACGAATAAACAAGTATCCCCAAATATTAATATTTCCGGCAAGGAATTTTCTCATTACTCTCATTATTTACTTTTGTTCCTACAACGAGAGTGCACCGCACCTTTACTGGGACTCCCACGTTCCACCATTAAATAACTCCCATATCCTAATATTTGGAATCTTTTTCTACACCACAGTGTCAAGACAGCCTAGATCTAACTACACCCTCCTCCCTAAGCTACACCACGACGCCTCCAAAGTACACAATGTCTCCATAAATCACGCCTCAACAAAGTCGGCCCCAGCTGGCTCCCCGAGTCAGCTGGTAAGTCTATTATGAATATATTAGATTTTCAGCTGTCGGGGCTATATCATGTGGCGTCATCTTGAGTTGATCCGGAGAAAATATAGCAAGTTTAGAGAGAATATTACCATACGGGCGACTGATTTTTATACTGCCATACGGAAAGGATCACAGACTTCTAAACCTTATTCTAACGGAGTGTCTTACAATAACTTAACACATACAGTAGAT